>NC_069500.1:395127530-395462197 GCF_027579735.1 Bombina bombina | reverse complement strand
ACCGTGTCAGAGGAGTATGCCAGAGCTGAGGATGAGTAGGATTTCTGAGCTTTGGTAAGAGGGTCCAGATTGTCAAGGACAGATATAAGGGAGGAATTATAGTGGCAGATAGATTGGTCAGGACAGGAAAAAGGAGGAGAAGGATGAGAGGAGAGGTTCGAGGAAATTAGCAAGCTGTTGCTGATCTAATGACATAATGCTTCTATGAGGTTTGGTGTGAAGAGTAGAAGGAGGGAGAGTTGTAGGGAGGGATTATATGTTGCAAGTGAGGAGATAGTGGTCAGAAATAGCAAAAGGGGAGTTTGTGAAGTTTGAAATAGTACATCAATAGCTTAAGATCAGGTCAAGGGAGTGACCATCTTTGTGAGTGGGAGAACAAGTCCATTGTGACAAACCAAAAGAGGAAGTGAGTAGCAGAAGTTCTTTTGCAGAGGAGGCCGTGGTATTGTCAAGAGGGATGTCGAAGTCACCAAAAATGAGGGCAGGGGTGTCCGAGGAAAGGAAATAAGGCAGCCAGGCAGCAAAGTGATATAGAAATTGAGTTGAGGAGACAGGGGGTCGGTATATGACTGCAACACAAATAGAGAGGGGAGAGAATAAGCGAATCATGTGGGTTTCAAATGAGGAAAATGTGAGGGAAGAGATGGGTTGTATTTGTTGAAAAGTGCAATGAGAGTAATGCAAAATACCTACACCACCTCCTAGTCTATTACCAGACCTAGGAGTGTGGCTGAAGTAGAGATCCCCATGTGACAGAGCAGCTGTGAATGCTATGTCTATGTCAGAACTCACTATACCACCTTATGTTTAGTGTCATACAATTACCAATACCACCTTTACCTTTTAGTTCCTCCTAGCCTATTTAAGCTTTCCCCTGACGTCAGCCAGGTGCTTAGTAATTGAGTTTTACCCCTAGGTAACTTTGCTACAGTCTGAGCTCCTGCTTATTCCAAGCTAACTTATTGAGAAATAATTTAAACTTCATTCAAGGGGAACTGACACCGTGTTACGGTGTTCTGCTTTCACTACTTTGGTAACGGCATTCATTTCAGTTACATCTCTACTTCTAATATCAAGCCTGGATTATACTTCAAACCTCTGTGTGCCTTTGCATCCTTACCGGAAGATTTGTGAGTTTAATTCCTCCTCGGACTTCAGTCCTGTGACGTCAGACGCCGACCGCAACCTGTTTCAGCAAAGCTGTCACTCACCGCCTAACAGCTGTTGTCTTGAGTGCCGCTTGAGTTCTCCGCTCTCAGCCGACTCAACAGGTAACCTGCGAGTCACTCGCTACAGCTAACAGAGTTGTGTAACATCTATTTGTGACTTTAAACGTTTGGCCCTCACCTCACTCATTAATTGTGCACAGAGAAACTGCTTCATTGATTGTATTGTGATACATATGAACTGATACTTTGCCACAAATCATCTCAGAAAGAATTACTTTGTAAATATTTGTTTCCTGATGGATACTTAACATATTAAGTTACTCCTTTATTTTTCCTCAAGTCTCCATATAGACTTAAAGTTTATTAACTCACTCTGAGCCCCATTATGGTTAACATTGTCATATGTTAATCAAGTGCTGAGTGAAACATTACATCTGATCCGCAGCTGTAGATCCACAGCAATATTTGACATATCTTTAGCTCACTGATCCGTGACAGAATTACTAAGCCTTAATAATGGATCCAGCGGATCTGCTGCAAATTGTTTACAATCTCTCGCAAAAGGTGGATCAACTAGGACAGGCCATGAGTGCCTTACAAGTGGAGAATGAAACTTTGAGAAAGGTTATCAGAGACACTGTTCAGGTTACAACACCACCTCCGGTGAGCCAACCTGAACCCCAGATAGCATCTCCTGATTTCTTCTCAGGTGACAGACGCCTATATCGTCAATTTAAGAATGCATGCATGTTGCTTTTCACACTCAAACCTAAAACTTATCCTAGTGATCATATTAAAGTTTTGACAATGATATCTTTTCTGCGTGGAGAACCTAGGATGTGGGCAGACTCGTTTTATGAAACACACAATCCTATGCTCACTTCCCTATCGGATTTCCTTACTGCCATGGATGAATTGTACTTGGATACTAATTCACAAATTACTGCTGAAACTAAAATGAGAGCTTTACGACAAGGTTCTAAACCAGTTGAGGTGTATATCACTGAATTTAAGCAGTTCTCTACAGACTCCCAATGGAACCAAATAGCTCTTAGAAACCAATTCAGGCTGGGTCTCTCTGATTCCATTAAGGATGAGTTGGCTAGAGTGGTTTTACCAGAGACTTTGGAAGGTCTGATGAGGCTGTCCATACAAATAGACAGACGTCTCAGGGAAAGGAGAAGTGAAAGACACGGTTCTGAAGTTATCAACCGGAGACCTACACCTCCCATACCCCATGGGGCTACCAGTAGTTCCACTCAAGAGCCAATGGAGATTGGAGTTCTAAGAGGTCCTCTGTCGCTAGAAGAAAAGCAGAGACGCAAAACTCTAGCACTCTGCCTATACTGTGCTAACCCTTCCCATTCAGTAAAGGAATGTCCACTGCTACAAAAGAATAAGAAAAGTAAGTGCATTATGACTAATCTTTCTACTTCAAAGCAGAATAACCCTATTTACTGTATCATCTCTCTCTCTCTTTGCAGTGGGAACATAGACGCCTCACCACTGAGGCTATTGTTGACACCGGGGCCCACGGGAATTATATAGATTCTACCATTGTGAAAATAAATAAAATAGCACTTGAAAGAAAAACCACTCCTGTCTCTATTCGTGTGGTTGATGGCACATACATATCTAGCGGTCCAATAACACATCATACTATTCCTTTATTGGTTACCACACAAGACAATCATCATGAATACATTCGCTTTGATGTTTTGCCGTCTCCTCTTTTTCCTGTGGTTTTAGGCATACAGTGGATACGCTTGCATGAACCCACTATAGTCTGGAAGACATTAAAACTCACTTTAGACTCCCCATATTGTAAGAGTACCTGTACATCTCCCACACATGTAATACAGGTAGATGAGGAGTTGCCTATCATTCCTAAGGAGTATACCCAATATATCGAAGTATTTAGCAAACATGAGGCAGAAAACTTGCCACCGCACCGCAGTTATGACTGCCCCATAGACCTTAAACCTGGTGCAACTATACCCTATGGTCACTTATACCCGTTGAGTCAACCCGAGCTTGAACATTTAAAAGCCTATTTAGACGAGAACCTTAAGAAGGGATTCATCAGACCCTCGGTATCTCCTGCTGGTGCAGGAATGTTTTTTGTCAAAAACAAAGATCAATCATTACGTCCGATCATAGACTACAGAGACCTTAACAAGATCACTGTTAAGAATAGGTATCCTCTCCCATTAATACCCGAGCTCATAGAACGCCTTCACAAAGCTAAGATTTTCACCAAATTAGATCTCAGGGGGGCCTACAACCTCATACGCATAAGAGAGGGAGATGAGTGGTTGACTGCTTATAGGACTCGATACGGTCTGTATGAGTACCTAGTTATGCCATTTGGCCTTACCAATGCACCAGCTACCTTTCAACACTACATCAATGATGTCTTCAGAGACCTGTTAGACATCTGTGTCGTAGTATACCTGGACGACATCCTGATCTACTCCCAAAACCTACAAGATCATATTAAGCATGTCAGCTGGGTGCTCTCAAGATTACAGGTCCATCGACTTTATGCAAAGGCTGAGAAATGCTTATTCCACACTCAAAATATATCTTTCCTTGGTTACAACATCTCCTCTGAAGGCATCGAGATGCAACAAGACAAGGTTAAAGCAGTAAAAGATTGGCCTATTCCACAAACCCGAAAGGATCTCCAACACTTCTTAGGGTTCAGCAATTACTATCGAAAATTTATCAAAAATTATTCCTCTATCGTTAAACCTCTCACCATCCTTACGGGCAGTACAACTACCTATCGGTGGAACTCAAAGGCCAATGAAGCATTTGATTTCTTAAAACACTCCTTCACAACAGCTCCAATATTGCGTCACCCTAATCCTGCTTTACAGTATTACCTTGAAGTGGACTCCTCAGACTACGCCTTAGGTGCTGTCTTGTCCCAAAGAGAAAGTTTAACCCAACCTCTGCACCCTATAGCCTTCTATTCGAAAATTATGTCGCCTCCTGAAAGGAATTACCCGATCGGGGAAAAGGAGTTACTTTCCATTAAAAGAGCTTTTGAATACTGGAGGCATCTTCTAGAGGGTACACTCTTACCTGTTATAGTCTACACCGACCACAAAAATTTGGAATACCTCCAGAGAAATAAGACCCTCTCTGCTAGACAAGTGAGGTGGAGTCTTTACTTTAGCAGATTTCATTTTCAGATCATTTACAGACCAGCTACTCGTAATGGAAAGGCGGACGCTCTCTCCCGAAGAGACCCTAAACCAACTACGGAAGATAACCCTACAGTAATGATACCCCACGAGAAGTTCCTAGGTATCACATCATCTTCTGAGTCCGTTTATCAAAAAGCCCTACATGCTGAACAAGACTTACCTAAAGAAATAACACTAGGGAATGATGGTTTATATTACAAATCAGATAAATTATATATACCTGAGCAATTAAGACAAAATCTGATGAAGGAACATCATAATTCCCCTCTTTCTGGACACCCTGGTATTCAAAGAACTCTAAACCTCATATCAAGGACTTATTGGTGGCCACATATGGCAGTGGATGTTCGTAACTATGTACAAAGTTGCACTAGATGTATCACCTCAAAATCGGAGAGACGTCCTCCTTATGGACTACTGATGCCCATACAAGTTCCACAAAGACCCTGGACTCATCTAGGTCTAGATTTTATCATTGAATTACCTACTTCAGCTGGAATGAACACCTTAATGGTAGTTATCGACTTATTTACCAAGATGGCCCATTTTATACCGCACCACAAATTGCCAACCTCAGCTGAAACCGCACAACTATTTATCGACAACATTATTAAACTACACGGGATACCAGAAATCCTTACTACTGACAGAGGAACTCAATTCACCTCTCGTTTCTGGAAGAACCTCTGCAACAAGTTACAAATTGAACACCGTTATACCACCGCTTATCACCCCCAGACTAATGGCCAAACAGAGCGCTTAAACCAGTGGCTCGAGCAGTATCTGCACTGCTACTGTGCCTACCACCAAACAGACTGGAAGAATTTCCTTTCAACTGCAGAATTCGCGTATAACAACTCTCTTAGTTCGTCCAGTAAGATGTCACCATTCTTCACGAATTATGCATACCACCCAAAGATTAGTCTCTCAACAAAGGAATCCTCTCTAAACCCAAATGTGGAGGATCTAACTGATAGACTTACTGAAAACTGGCAACTCTTGCAAAGGAATCTACAAACTGCTCAGGAGACACAAAAGAAATACTATGACCTCAGAAGAAGGCCATCTCCACCGTATTCAATCGGAGACTGGGTCTGGCTATCTACAAAAAATCTAAAACTGCAGACCCCAAGCAAGAAACTAGCAAGCCTCTTTATAGGACCATTTCGTATTATACGTATCATCAACCAAAATGCTGTTACTCTACAACTTCCTGCCACTCTTGCCATCCATCCTACATTCCACGTCTCCTTATTGAAACCTGCTAAAAACACTGGTACTCAACTAATACCTCCTGAAGCTCAGTCTTTAGACCCTAACGTTTATGAAGTGAAGGATATTTTGGATTCGCGTTTATACAAAGGTGATCTACAATACCTTGTCAGTTGGAAGGGGTACTCCTCAGACGAAGACACATGGGAACCCCATAATCTTGTGAACGCTCCCAGATTGGTGTCTCGCTTCCATTCAAGGAATCCTCACAGACCTCGTTTACAAGCCGTGGGACGGCTTGAGTGAAGGGGGCAATCTGTCAGAACTCACTATACCACCTTATGTTTAGTGTCATACAATTACCAATACCACCTTTACCTTTTAGTTCCTCCTAGCCTATTTAAGCTTTCCCCTGACGTCAGCCAGGTGCTTAGTAATTGAGTTTTACCCCTAGGTAACTTTGCTACAGTCTGAGCTCCTGCTTATTCCAAGCTAACTTATTGGAAAATAATTTAAACTTCATTCAAGGGGAACTGACACCGTGTTACGGTGTTCTGCTTTCACTACTTTGGTAACGGCATTCATTTCAGTTACATCTCTACTTCTAATATCAAGCCTTGATTATACTTCAAACCTCTGTGTGCCTTTGCATCCTTACCGGAAGATTTGTGAGTTTAATTCCTCCTCGGACTTCAGTCCTGTGACGTCAGACGCCGACCGCAACCTGTTTCAGCAAAGCTGTCACTCACCGCCTAACAGCTGTTGTCTCGAGTGCCGCTCGAGTTCTCCGCTCTCAGCCGACTCAACAGGTAACCTGCGAGTCACTCACTACAGCTAACAGAGTTGTGTAACATCTGTTTGTGACTTTAAATGTTTGGCCCTCACCTCACTCATTAATTGTGCACAGAGGAACTGCTTCATTGATTGTATTGTGATACATATGAACTGATACTTTGCAACAAATCATCTCAGAAAGAATTACTTTGTAAATATTTGTTTCCTGATGGATACTTAACATATTAAGTTACTCCTTTATTTTTCCTCAAGTCTCCATATAGACTTAAAGTTTATTAACTCACTCTGAGCCCCATTATGGTTAACATTGTCATATGTTAATCAAGTGCTGAGTGAAACATTACATCTGATCCGCAGCTGTAGATCCACAGCAATATTTGACATATCTTTAGCTCACTGATCCGTGACAGTCTAAGGGAGAGAGCCAGGTTTCTGTTAGGGCCAGAAGGTTGAGGGAGCTGGAGATAAAGAGGCCATGCTTAGAAGTGAGCTTGTTGCAAACAGAGCGAGAGTTCCAGAGTGCACAAGTGAAAGGGGTAGTGGCTTTAGGTGCAAGAGGAATGCAAGTAAGGTTGCCAGAGTTTTGTTTTCTGAGTCTATGGAACTGTAAACATGGATGTGCATGGCTAAGAAGTTGTTGGGGACCAGGATTAATGGATATGTCACCAGCAGTTAGTAAAAGCAAGAGGGAGAGTGACATGAGATGAGATACATATTTGTATAAATAACGAGACTGTTTTTGAGACAAGGTGCAGGGGGGAGAGAAAGTGTTTAGAAATAGTGATGTCGCGAACTGTTCGCCGGAGAACAGTCCCCCAGCAATCTTAGCTTGTTTGTGATCGCCGCGGCGGGCGAACATATGCGATGTTCGATCCGCCCCATTCGTCATCATTGAGGAAACTTTGACCCTGTATCTCACAGTCTGCAGACACATTTGAGCCAATCAGCAGCAGACACTCCCTTCCAGACCCTCCCAGCTACTGGGCAGCAGCCATTTTAGATTCATTACGATCCTGCATTCTTAGTGAGAGGAGGTTTAGTGCTGCTGCTGCTGCTGCTTCTGATATTATAGGGAAATAGCTAGGCTAGTGTATTTAGTGTCCACTACAGTCCTGAATGACTCATCTAATCTCTGCTGTAAGGACAGCACCCCAAATAGCCCTTTTTAGGGCTAGAACTTCAGCCCATAAAGCCCTTTTTAAGGCTAGAACTTCAGTCGTTTCTTTTTGTTTTGTTTTTTTTGTAATTTTATTTGCATTTGCCTGCCTGTCAGCCTGTGTGTGAGGCTCACAGCATATACTGTGATTAGTGCCACATCTGATATCTGCTTAACATTAGTGTAAATTTTTTTAAAAAAACTTTTACTTCATTTTGCTAGTGTAATCTAATTTAATTTTCTATCAGGCCTGTGTGTCAGGCACACATCAGATACTGTGATTAATTCTTCTGTGCCACCACTGATATCTGCTTAACATTAGTGTAAATTTTAAAAAAAAACTTTTACATCATTTTGCTAGTGTAATCTAATTTCATTTTCTATCAGGCCTGTGTGTCAGGCCCACATCATATACTGTGATTAATTCTTCTGTGCCACCACTGATATCTGGTTAGCATTAGTGTAAATTTAAAAAACCCCAAAAACTTTTACATCATTTTGCTAGTGTAATCTAATTTCATTTTCCATCAGGCCTGTGTGTCAGGCCCACATCATATACTGTGATTAATAGCTCTGTTTTCCACCACTTATATCTGGAGTAACATTAGTGTAAATGTTTTTTAAAAAAACTTTTACATCAGTCTTCTAGTGTTATTTAATTTAAGTTGCCAGGCCAGTCTGCCACTAGTGCCAGGCCAGCCTGTGTGTCAGGCTGCCAGCATATACTGTGCCTACTTCCATCCTCAGTGCCACCACTCCTATCTGGTGTAACATTAGTTTAAATTTTGTAAAAAATACTTTTACATCAGTCTTCTAGTGTTATTTAATTTTAGTTGCCAGGCCAGCCTGCCACTAGTGCCAGCCTGTGTGACAGGCTGCCAGCATATACTGTGCCTACTTCCATCCACAGTGCCACCACTCCTATCTGTTGTAACATTAGTGTAACTTTTGTTTAAAATTTTTTTACATCAGTCTACTAGTGTTATTTAATTGCAGTTGCCTGTCTGCCAGCGTGTGTGCCAGGCCCACTTTCCAACTAGTGCCACGAATCATATTTGATATAACAGTAGTGTAAATATTTAAAATAAAAACTTTTTGACTGTGAATCATCAGTCTGCTAGGGCAATTGAATTGCAGTTGCCTGCCTGCCAGCGTGTGTGACAGGCCCACTTGCCAACTAGTGCCACCAATCATATTTGTTATAACAGTATTGTAAATATTTTAAAAAAAAAACTTTTTTGACTGTGAAACATCAGTCAGCTAGTGTAATCTAATTGCAGTTACCTGCCTCCCAGCGTGTGTGCCAGGCCCACTTGCCAACTAGTGCCACCAATCATATTTGTTATAACAGTAGTGTAAATATTTTAAAAAAACTTTTTTGACTGTGAAACATCAGTCTGCTAGTGTAATCTAATTGAAGTTGCCTGCCTGCCAGCGTGTGTGCCAGGCCCACTTGCCAACTAGTGCCACCAATCATATTTGTTATAACAGTATTGTAAATATTTAAAATAAAAACTTTTTTGACTGTGAATCATCAGTCTGCTAGTGCAATTGAATTGCAGTTGCCTGCCTGCCAGCATGTGTGCCAGGCCCACTTGCCAACTAGTGGCACCAATCATATTTGTTATAACAGTAGTGTAAATATTTAAAATAAAAACTTTTTTGACTGTGAATCATCAGTCTGCTAGTGCAATTGAATTGCAGTTGCCTGCCTGCCAGCGTGTGTGCCAGGCCCACTTGCCAACTAGTGCCACCAATCATATTTGTTATAACAGTATTGTAAATATTTTAAAAAAAAACTTTTTTGACTGTAAAACATCAGTCAGCTAGTGTAATCTAATTGCAGTTGCCTGCCTCCCAGCGTGTGTGCCAGGCCCACTTGCCAACTAGTGCCACCAATCATATTTGTTATAACAGTAGTGTAAATATTTTAAAAAAAAAACTTTTTTGACTGTGAAACATCAGTCTGCTAGTGTAATCTAATTGAAGTTGCCTGCTTGCCAGCGTGTGTGCCAGGTCCACTTGCCAACTAGTGCCACCAATCATATTTGTTATAACAGTATTGTAAATATTTAAAATAAAAACTTTTTTGACTGTGAATCATCAGTCTGCTAGTGCAATTGAATTGCAGTTGCCTGCCTGCCAGCGTGTGTGCCTGGCCCACTTGCCAACTAGTGCCACCAATCATATTTGTTATAACAGTATTGTATATATTTTAAAAAAAATTTTTGACAGTGAAACATCAGTCAGCTAGTGTAATCTAATTGCAGTTGCCTGCCTCCCAGCGTGTGTGCCAGGCCCACTTGCCAACTAGTGCCACCAATCATATTTGTTATAACAGTATTGTAAATATTTAAAAAAAAACTATTTTTGACTGTAAATCATCAGTCTGCTAGTGCAATTGAATTGCAGTTGCCTGCCTGCCAGCGTTTGTGCCAGGCCCACTTTCCAACTAGTGCCAACAATCATATTTGTTATAAAAGTATTGTAAATATTTAAAAAAAAAACGTTTTGACTGTGAAACATCAGTCTGCTTTTTTGTGTCAGGCTCACAGCGTATACTGTGCCCACTTGCCCAGTGCCACCACTCATAATTTGTTTAATAGTAGTGTAAGTGTACATTTTTTTAAAAAATGACAGGCAGAGGCAGGCCACCCCGCAGGTGCCGTCATGGTCGTGGTGCTGTGATTCCCTTAGACCCTACAACTATGTACAGTGTTCAGAGGCCAGGTGCCATGGACGTGAAAAGTTCTGAGGAGGACCTAGTTGAATGACTAACACAGGACACCCAATCTTCTACAGCTTCCGCTCCTAGTCCTAACCTTGACGCACCATCCACCTCCAGCTGTGCTTCGGGTACCTCTCAAGTGACCAGTGCCACTCACCCGCCTGCTGCCACCACCAACCCTAGCACCACAGCTGCTTCACTTGATCTGTCAGAGGAGTTATTGACACATCAGTTGGAAGAAATGAGTGATGCGCAACCATCATTGACAGAGGATGTAGATAACAGTGATATGTCTCAGTAAGGCAGCATTACAGACATGGACGTATGGTGTGATGATGATGATGATGTTGTACCCGCTGCTGCTTCCTTTGTTGATTTGTCAGATACAAGTGAAGCGGTTGATGATGATGCGTCCGTGGATGTCACGTGGGTGCCCGCTAGAAGAGAAGAAGAAGAAGGGGAAAGTTCAGATGGGGAGACAGAGAGGAGGAGGAGGAGACAAGTTGGAAGCAGGGGGAGGTTGTCGCAAGGAGATAGTGGCACAGTCAGACAGCATGCATCGGCACCCGGGGTCAGCCAGACAGCACGCCAATCAACGCATGCTGTTGCTACCACCAGAATGCCGCAGAGCTCAGCAGTGTGGCATTTTTTTTGTGTGTCTGCCTCTGACAACAGCGATGCCATTTGCAACCTGTGCCAAAAGAAACTGAGTCGTGGGAAGTCCAACACCCACCTAGGTACAACTGCTTTGCGAAGGCACATGGTCTCACATCACAAACGCCGATGGGAAGAACACATGAGTAGAAGCAGCACACAAACTCAAAGCCGCCATCCTCCTCCTGGTCCAGCATCTTCAGCCACGTCAACCACTGCTGTCCTCCTTGCCCCCTCTCAACCATCCTCCACTCAGTCTCTCTTACGTAGCAGTTCCTGGTCATCTGCCCACAGTCAGGTGTCTGTCAAGGACATGTTTGAGTGTAAGAAGCCAATTTCCCAAAGTCACCCCCTTGCCCGGCGTCTGACAGCGGGCTTGTCTGAACTCTTAGCCCGCCAGCTTTTACCATACAAGCTGGAGTCTGAGGCGTTCAAAAAATTTGTTGCTATTGGGACACCGCAGTGGAAGGTACCCGGCCGAAATTTCTTTTCACAAAAGGAAATCCCCAACCTGTACTCGATTGTGTGAAAGGAAGGAATGGCATGTCTGGAACACAGTGTTGGAGCAAGGGTCCATCTGACCACTGATAGCTGGTCTGCAAAGCATGGTCAGGGCAGGTATATCACCTATACTGCGCATTGGGTAAACCTGCTGACGGCTGACAAGCATGGAATGCGTGGCTCTGCAGAGGAGTTGGTGACACCTCCACGACTTTCAGGCAGGCCTGCTGCTACCTCCTCTACTCCTCCTACTCCATCCTCTTCCATAACCTCTTCCTCGGCTGAGTCCTCTTCTGCTGCTGCGTCTTGCTCCATATCAACGGCACCCCCCCAGCTCCCCAGGTACTATTCAACATCCCGGATACGGCAGTGTCACGCTGTCTTGGGGTTGACTTGCCTCAAAGCCGAGGGTCACACCGCACCAGCACTCCTATCCGCCCTGAACGCACAGGTGGATCAGTGGCTGACTCCACACCAACTGGAGATTGGCAAAGTTGTTTCTGACAACGGAAGTAATTTGGTGGCGGCATTGAAATTGGGCAAGTTGACACATATGCCGTGCATGGCACATGTGTGTAATCTGATTGTACAACGCTTTGTGCATAAGTACCCAGGTTTACAAGACGTCCTAAAGCAGGCCAGGAAGGTGTGTGGCCATTTCAGGCATTCCTAGACGGCCATGGCGCACTTGTCCGATATCCAGCGGCGAAACAATCTGCCAGTGAGGCGCTTGATTTGCGACAGCCCGACACGGTGGAATTCAACACTCCTAATGTTCGACCACCTGCTCCAACAAGAAAAAGCTGTTAACGAGTATTTGTATGACCGGGGTGCTAGGACAGCCTCTGGGGAGCTGGGGATTTTTTTTGCCACGTTACTGGATGCTCATGCGCAATGCCTGTAGGCTCATGCGTCCTTTTGAGGAGGTGACAAACCTAGTCAGTCGCACCGAAGGCACCATTACCGACATCATACCATTTGTTTTATTCCTGGAGCGTGCCCTGCGAAGAGTGCTGGATCAGGCCGTAGATGAGCATGAAGAGGAAGAGTTGTGGTGTCCATCACCACCAGAAACAGCCTTATCATCATCGCTTGCTGGACCAGCGGCAACGCAGGAAGAGGATTGTGAGGAAGAGGAGTAAGAGGAGGAATGTGGCTTTGAGGAGGAGGAGGAGGAAGACCAAGCACAACAGGCATTCCAGGGTGCTCGTTGTTGTCACCTATCTGGTTCCCGTGGTGTTGTACGTGGCTGGGGGGAAGAAGATAACTTCAGTGAGATCAGTGAGGACGAGGAATGGGACATGATTAGCTCGGCATCCAACCTTGTGCAAATGGGGTCTTTCATGCTGTCGTGCCTGTTGAGGGACACTTGTATAAAAAAGCTGAAGGAGAACGACCTGTACTGGGTGTCCATGCTACTAGACCCCCAGTATAAGCATAAAGTTACTGAAATGTTACTGAATTCACGCAAGTCAGAAAGGATGGAGCAGTTCCAAAATAAATTAAAAAGTATGCTTTACACAGCGTATAAGGGTGATGTCACAGCACAACGGGAATCTAACAGGGGAAGAGATGAAAGTAATCCTCCTCCTCCTCCCACGACCACACCGGTGAGGACAGTACGCTTTCCAGACGAATTGTTGATGGAGGACATGCGGACCTTTTTAACTCCTATGCATCGTCACAGCCCTTCGGGATCCAGCCTCAGAGAAAGACTCAACCGACAGGTAGCAGACTACCTAGCATTAACTGCGGATCTCGACATTCTGAGGAGCGATGGACCCCTTGACTACTGGGTGTGCAGGCTTGACCTGTGGCCTGAGCTATCCCAATTTACAATCGAACTTCTGGCCTGCCCCGCTTCAAGTGTCCTGTCAGAAAGGACCTTCAGTGCAGCAGGAGGTATTGTCACTGAGAAGAGAAGTCGCCTAGGTCAATAAAGTCTTGATTATCTCACCTTTATTAAAATGAATGAGGGATGGATCCCGAAGGGACTTACATTGTGCGATACATTAGAGTAAAAAAGGCATGATGAGATTACGAGCTGCCTTGGGCTACAAATGGTACACATGCTGCTGTATTTTATCTTCGAATGCCTGATGACTTGCGTGACTTATCCGCCAACAACTAGGGTTCAAGCCGCAATGTTTTAGGCCACTTTCTAACTGTCAAACAAACATCAATTTTTCTGGCCGCTGCTACAGCAGCGGGTGCAACAATACCTAATTTTTCAGGCATTTATACATGCCTAGTTTTTCTGGCCTCTGGTGCTGCACTGTGGCTACAAAACCCAAACAAAAAAAAAGGCACATAACAGTGATTAAACTGTTAAGAATAGTACTACTTAACACACCACTCATATGTGGTGGCACAGTAGATTGCACGCGCAGTGCCCCAAATTTGAAGTAGGAGGACCGACCAAGCATCTTTTTCCATCTCCCGGTTCCTAAAAATTATCTCCGGGTTCCTAAAATCAATGCCATACCTGTACTTGATTGTGCAAAAGGATGGCATATGTGTTATTTCATGCTGTTGTGCCTGTTGAGGGTCGTGGACCATCTTATAAAAAGGCTGAAGGAGAACGACCTGTACTGGGTGTCAAAGCATCTTTTTCCATCTCCTGGTTCCTTCCTAAAAATTGTCACCGGGTTCCTAAAATCGATGCCATACCTGTACTCGATTGTGCAAAAGGATGGCATATGTGGTGGTATTTCATGCTGTTGTGCCTGTTGAGGGTCGGGGACCCTCGTATAAAAAGGCTGAAGGAGAACGACCAGTACTGGGTGTCCAAGCATCTTTTTCCATCTCCCGTTTCCTAAAAATTATCTCCGGGTTCCTAAAATCGATGCCATACCTTTACTCTATTGTGTAAAAGGATGGCATATGTGGTATTTCATGCTGTTGTGCCTGTTGAGGGTCGGGGACCATCGTATAAAAAGGCTGAAGGAGAACGACCTGTACTGGGTGTCCAAGCATCTTTTTTGTTCAATTTCCCGGTTCCTAAAAATTATCTCCAGGTTCCTAAAATCGATGCCATACCTTTACTCTATTGTGCAAAAGGATGGCATATGTGGTGTTTCATGCTATTGTGCCTGTTGAGGGTCGGGGACCATCGTATAAAAAGGCTGAAGGAGAACGACCTGTACTGGGTGTCCAAGCATCTTTTTCTATCTCCCGGTTCCTAAATATTGTCTCCGGGTTCCTAAAATCGATGCCATACCTGTACTCTATTGTGCAAAAGGATGGCATATGTGGTGTTTCATGCTGTTGTGCCTGTTGAGGGTCGTGGACCATCGTATAAAAAGGCTGAAGGAGAACGACCTGTATTGGGTGTCAAAGCATCTTTTTTGTTCAATTTCCCGTTCCTAAAAATTGTCTCCGGGTTCCTAAAATCGATGCCATACCTGTACTCTATTGTGCAAAAGGATGGCATATGTGGGGTTTCATGCTGTTGTGCCTGTTGAGGGTCGTGGACCATCGTATAAAAAGGCTGAAGGAGAACAACCTGTACTGGGTGTCCAAGCATCTTTTTCCATCTCCCGGTTCATAAAAACTATCTCCGTGTTCCTAAAGTCGATGCCATTCCTGTACTCTATTGTGCAAAAGGAAGTAACCTTACCATGGGTCCCATGACTTATTGTTATACTTTGTCAGGGTAATTATATATCATGCAGGCCATATAGACCTCCCCCGATAGGGGGAGTTACAGGGATTAAAGTGCTAAGAATAGTACTACTTAACACAACCTTACTATGGGTCACAGACCGCATGTCTTATTGTTATAGTTTGTCAAGGTAATCATGCAGGCCATATAGACCTCCCCCAATAGGGGGAGTTACAGGGATTAAAGTGCTAAGAATAGTACTACTTAAAACAACCTAGTTACCATGGGTCCCATACCGCATGTCTTGTTGTTATATTTTGTCAGGGTAATCATGCAGGCCATATAGACCTCCCCCGATAGGGGGAGTAACAGGGATTAAAGTGCTAAGAATAGTACTACTTAACACAACCTAGTTACCATGGGTCCCAGACCGCATTTCTTGTTGTTATATTTTGTCAGGGTAATCATGCAGGCCATATAGACCTCCCCCGATAGGGGGAGTAAAAGGGATTAAAGTGCTAAGAATAGTACTACTTAACACAACCTAGTTACCATAGGTCCCCGACCGCATGTCTTGTTGTTATATTTTGTCAGGGTAATCATGCAGGCCATATAGACCTCCCCCGATAGGGGGATTAACAGGGATTAAAGTGCTAAAAATAGTACTACTTAACACAACCTAGTTACCATGGGTCACAGACCGCATGTCTTATTGTTATATTTTGTCAGGGTAATCATGCAGGCCATATAGACCTCCCCTGATAGGGGGAGTAACAGGGATTAAAGTGCCAAGAATAGTACTACTTAACACAACCTAGTTACCATGGGTCCCAGACCGCATGTGTGTTGTTATATTTTGTCAGGGTAATCATGCAGGCCATATAGACCTCCCCCGATAGGGGGAGTAAAAGGGATTAAAGTGCTAAGAATAGTACTACTTAACACAACCTAGTTACCATGGGTCCCAGACCGCATTTCTTATTGTTATATTTTGTCAGGGTAATCATGCAGGCCATATAGACCTCCCCCGATAGGGGGAGTAACACGTATTAAAGTGCTAAGAATAGTACTACTTAACACAACCTAGTTACCATGGGTCCCAGACCGCATGTCTTGTTGTTATATTTTGTCAGGGTAATCATGCAGGCCATATAGACCTCCCCCGATAGGGGGATTAAAAGGGATTAAAGTGCTAAGAATAGTACTACTTAACACAACCTAGTTACCATGGGTCCCAGATCGCATGTCTTATTGTTATATTTTGTCAGGGTAATCAGGCAGGCCATATAGACCTCCCCTGATAGTGGGAGTAACACATATTAAAGTTCTAAGAATAGTACTACTTAACACAACCTAGTTACCATGGGTCCCAGACTGCATGTCTTGTTGTTATATTTTGTCAGGGTAATCATGCAGGCCATATAGACCTCCCCCTATAGGGGGAGTAACAGGGATTAAAGTGGCAAGAATAGTACTACTTAACACAACCTAGTTACCATGGGTCCCAGACCGCATGTCTTGTTGTTATATTTTGTCAGGGTAATCATGCAGGCCATATAGACCTCCCCCGATAGGGGGATTAACAGGGATTAAAGTGCTAAGAATAGTACTACTTAACACAACCTAGTTACCATGGGTCTCAGACCGCATGTCTTATTGTTATATTTTGTAAGGGTAATCATGCAGGCCATATAGACCTCCCCCGATAGGAGGAGTAACACGTATTAAAGTGCTAAGAATAGTACTACTTAACACAACCTAGTTACCATGGGTCCCAGACCGCATATCTTGTTGTTATATTTTGTCAGGGTAATCATGCAGGCCATATAGACCTCCCCCGATAGGAGGAGTAAAAGGGATTAAAGTGCTAAGAATAGTACCACTTAACACAACCTAGTTACCATGGGTACCAGACCGCATGTCTTGTTGTTATATTTTGTCAGGGTAATCATGCAGGCCATATAGACCTCCCCCGATAGGGGGAGTAAAAGGGATTAAAGTGCTAAGAATAGTACTACTTTAACACAACCTAGTTACCATGGCTCCCAGACCGCATGTCTTATTGTTATATTTTGTCAGGGTAATCAGGCAGGCCATATAGACCTCCCCCGATAGGGGGAGTAAAAGGGATTAAAGTGCTAAGAATAGTACTACTTAACACAACCTAGTTACCATGGCTCCCAGACCGCATGTCTTATTGTTATATTTTGTCAGGGTAATCAGGCAGGCCATATAGACCTCCCCCGATAGGGGGAGTAAAATGGAATAAAGTGCTAAGAATAGTACTTCTTAACACAACCTAGTTACCATGGGTCCCAGACCGCATGTCTTGTTGTTATATTTTTCAGGGTAATCATGCAGGCCATATAGACCTCCCCCGATAGGGGGAGTAAAAGGGTTTAAAGTGCTAAGAATAGTACTACTTAACACAACCTAGTTACCATGGGTACCAGACCGCATGTCTTGTTGTTATATTTTGTCAGGGTAATCATGCAGGCCATGTAGACCTCCCACAATAGGGGGAGTAAAAGGGATTAAAGTGCTAAGAATAGTACTACTTAACACAACCTAGTTACCATGGCTCCCAGACCGCATGTCTTATTGTATATATTTTGTCAGGGTAATCAGGCAGGCCATATAGACCTCCCCTGATAGGGGGAGTAAAAGGGATTAAAGTGCTAAGAATAGTACTACTTAACACAACCTAGTTACCATGGCTCCCAGACTGCATGTCTTATTGTTATATTTTTTCAGAGTAATCAGGCAGGCCATATAGACCTCCCCCGATAGGGGGAGTAAAAGGGATTAAAGTGCTAAGAATAGTACTACTTAACACAACCTAGTTACCATGGCTCCCAGACCGTATGTCTTATTGTTATATTTTGTCAGGGTAATCAGGCAGGCCATATAGACCTCCCCCGATAGGGGGAGTAAAAGGGATTAAAGTGCTAAGAATAGTACTACTTAACACAACCTAGTTACCATGGCTCCCAGACCGCATGTCTTATTGTTATATTTTGTAAGGGTAATTATAAATCATGCAGGCCATATAGACCTCCCCCGATAGGGGAAGTAAAAGGGATTAAAGTGCTAAGAATAGTACTACTTAACACAACCTATTTACCATGGGTCCCCGACCGCATGTCTTATTGTTATATTTTGTCAGGGTAATTATATATCATGCAGGCCATATAGACCTCCCCCGATAGGGGGAGTAAAAGGGATTAAAGTGCTATGAATAGTATTACTTAACACAACCTTACCATGGGTCTCAGACCGCATGTCTTATTGTTATATTTTTTAAGGGTAATTATATATCATGCAGGCCATATAGACCTCCCCCGATAGGGGGAGTAAAATGGATTAAACTTCTAAGAATAGTACTACTTAACACAACCTAGTTACCATGGGTCCCAGTCCCAGACCGCATGTTTTATTATTATACTTTGTCAGGGTAATCAGGCAGGCCATATAGACCTCCCCCAATAGGGGGAGTAACAGGGATTAAACTGCTAAGAATAGTACTAGT
Source organism: Bombina bombina (assembly GCF_027579735.1). Lineage (NCBI taxonomy): Eukaryota > Metazoa > Chordata > Amphibia > Anura > Bombinatoridae > Bombina > Bombina bombina. The sequence goes on along the minus strand of NC_069500.1, from coordinate 395,443,634 downwards.
TAACACAACCTAGTTACCATGGGTCCCAGTCCCAGACCGCAAGTTTTATTTTTATACTTTGTCAGGGTAATCAGGCAGGCAATATAGACCTCCCCCGATAGGGGGAGTAACAGGGATTAAACTGCTAAGAATAGTACTACTTAACACAACCTAGTTACCATGGATCCCAGACCGCATGTCTTGTTGTTATACTTTGTCAGGGTAATCATGCAGGCCATATAGACCTCCCCCGATAGGGGGAGTAAAAGGGATTAAAGTGCTAAGAATAGTACTACTTAACACAACCTAGTTACCATGGGTACGAGACCGCATGTCTTGTTGTTATATTTTGTCAGGGTAATCATGCAGGCCATATAGACCTCCCCCGATAGGGGGAGTAAAAGGGATTAAACTGCTAAGAACAGTACTACTTAACACAACCTAGTTACCATGGGTCCCAGACCACATGTTTTGTTGTAATACTTTTTCAGGATAATCATGCAGGCCATATAGACCTCCCCCGATAGGGGGATTAACAGGGAATAAACTGCTAAGAACAGTACTACTTAATACAACCTAGTTACCATGGGTCCCAGACCGCATATCTTGTTTTTTTTTAAAAAAATATTTTATTGGTGAAGTACATCATTTCATACATAAAAAACATAACATTCATCATTATATCTGATTATATATGTAGCATTAGGAAAACATCTTTTATGAAATTAAATATGACAGAAAAAAGATAATCATTTATCTAAAGACAACTTTCATATTCTGCCTTCTTGTACTTCACATTTTATATTGTTTCTGGGAAAAAGGAAAATCAAATAACCAAATGGAGACAAGACAGAACAAGCAAACAAACAAACAAACACAAAAAAAAAGAAAAAAAAAAGAAAAAAAAAGAAACAATTGTTAAATTAGCCCCTGCCACGCCCCTGGAACCCCCTCTCTGCCCTGCTGACCATTCTCACTTCACCTATTTTGATCTTCTATCCACTGCTGTGGGAGAATCTCTCCCGCGATCAGTGAAAGGAACGCTGTAGAGTTTGTTAGAGGGGCGATGAATTGTTTCTGTGATGCCAATGGCCACTTTTGAATTAACTTTAACCATTTCGCGAAGTATCTCTTGAGATATTTCTCTGATACTAATTTTTTGTCATATAATTCTATCCTCATTTGCAATCTAATTGCACTTGCGAATTCAGCTATACTCGGGGCACTTACTAACTTCCATTTCTTGAAAACTAACATACGAGCCGCTAGGATAACTGCATTAATCAACTGTTGATCCCCGAAACATGTCTGATCATGGCACAAAAAAAAAATCTTTCTGGGGGTGAGTTTGCAGCTATGCTGCAAATGTCTATTCAACCAAAAGTTGATTTTCCCCCAGAATTGTCTAATTTTGGGGCATGACCAAAGGCAGTGCAACATATCTGCCTTATCAGCACAGCATTTAAAGCACCTATATCTTGGCTCGTCACGCGCCCATTTATTCATTCTTTCTGGTGTTAAATAAAAATTATTTAATAGTTTCATATGAGCTTCCCTCCAACCAGTCTTGGTTGTAGTTGCCTCACATAGACTTAGACTTTTCATTATATCAGATTCTTGTAAATTAGTGAAGTATCTTTGGAAGGTCTCTTTAATTCGAGATAAATGTTTATCCCCCAATTTAGAATATAAGGCCTCATACCAAAAAGTAATTGATCTAACACCAGCTTTATATAATTTGAGACCTGGCTCTATCTCATGTAAACTCCAATCTTGTGTGTCTGAACACACTAATGATGTTATAAAACTTCTGGCCTGGAGGTAGGCAAAGAAATTATTTGAAGGAAGATTATATTTATCTGATATCACGCTATACATTTGAATTATATTACTATCCAACCTAAGAAGCTGCAAGAAATATGTAATACCTTTAATATGCCATTCTTTAAATACCCCATTATAGATACCTGGGGAAAATGCGGGGGTCCCAATAATGGGTAGAAACCGGGATTTCTGGAAGTCTACTCCCATCATCCTACAGTATTTCTGCCAGGCTAATATGATATTTGAAAATGTAATTAATTGTTTAATATTAGAGGGTAGTTTGGCATGTACATGATGCAGAACTGCTTTCAAACTAAAGGGTGCAATTAAATCAGACTCAATGTCAAAATATGTGACATACTGTGCTTCCGTCAGCCAGTCTGTACCATATTTAGCCAACGTAACCCAATTATAGTATCTTAAATTTGGTAACGCCATGCCACCATATTTTTTAGGAATAGACAATTTCTCAATTGACAGGCGTGATTTCTTATTACCCCAGATAAATGATGTGCATGCTCGATTATATAGAACTATATCCCTTTTAAGAATAACCAGAGGTAAATTTTGTAGTAAAAATAAGATCCGAGGGAACAGGATTGTCTTAATCAACATAATTTTTCCTGAGAGAGAAAGATAAAGTATATTCCACTTTTGGAATTCAGCCTCTAGGTTCGCAAACATTTTAGTATAATTAAGGCCATACCAGTCCCCTGGGTCTCTTCCTATGAATATCCCGAGATAATTTATATTATCTACCTCCCTGAAAGGGTGAAGAGTATAGCTATATTTGTTTTTGTTGATCCATAAAATCTCAGATTTCTGAGCATTAATCTTGTATCCAGTGAACTTACTAAAATGCATAATTATCTCCATACTTTTTGGAATATTTATACTGGAGTCTTTAATAAAAAGCATAATGTCATCAGCGTATAATGTTATGACTATATTCTGCTTGCCCAACTTAATACCCTCCATTTCTTTCCTGAGAAGTACAGCCAATGGTTCAAGCGCGATGTTAAAAAGTAGGGGAGATAGCGGGCACCCCTGCCGGGTTCCTCTCTGCAGAGTTATATATAACAATAGTTCCCCATTAACTAGGAGTTGTGACCTTGGTTCCTTATATATTAGTTTAATTGTATCAACAAAGTTACCCTGGAATCCAAATTGGGCAAGAGAAGTAAGCATATGGTCCCATATAATGGAATCAAACGCCTTTTCTGCGTCTATCGTTATCAAGGCCATGTCTGACAAAGAGTGAGAGCCTATTCTATGAATTTTATTATAATAATAATCAAGTAAAGTAAGGACTCTACGCATATTTTTTGCTGGATTCCTGGTAGGCATAAAACCTGTCTGGTCCGGGCTGATTAAATCTCCGATAACAATCTTGAGTCTATTAGCTATAATGGACATGAATATTTTATAATCTTGATTAAGAAGGGATATGGGTCTATATGAACCCATATCCTCTGGAGGTTTCCCTTTCTTGTGAATTAATGAAACTATTGAATCTGTAAAATATAATGAATGTTTATTATTCTGTATATAATACTTGTTGAACAAGCTACCTAACGTTTCTGCCACTTCCAATTTCATTATTTTATAACACTCTGCAGAGAGTCCATCCGGTCCTGGGGCTTTCCCTGCTTTAGTCTTCTCTATGGCCGTAATTATATCTGCTGTGGTTATTTCTAAGTTTAGTTTGTCCAATGCGTCTTTAGTAATTTTCGGTAGTTTAACTTTCTTCCAAAAATTCTGTTTTGCCATATTGTCTATTGTTCCCTGAGAGTATATAGTCTGGTAATACTTAAAAAATGCTTCTCTAATTTCTGAGGCTTTTGTATAGGTCTCATTTTTGTATTTTATTAAAGAGATCATGTTCCTATTCTTCCTAAATTTTCTAATTTTAACCAAATGTTTGGCCGAAATTCCTTGAAACCCCTGGAAATAGCTTCTAGATTTAATATCTTCCAGTGCCCATTTATTATTTAAAAAGGCCTCCCGTTCTGCTTTAGCCTGTGTATACTTATTCCATGTGTTATTGCAGGGGTTATTTATATAGTTTCTATATGTATTTCGCAGCTGATTGGATAATTGGATCTCTCTAGCTAGCGGTTTCCTCTTCAGTTTTACCATATAGTTCTTAATATCCCCTCTTAAGACCGCTTTCCCTGCTTCCCAGAATATTTCTATCTTATGTCTGTATGTATTATTCAAATTTTGATATTCTCTCCATCTCCCTTTTAACCAGTTACAGAAATGAATATTATTTATCATATATCCTGGGAAGCTAAATGTATTCGCATGCGGCCCTTCCTGCACATTCAGTTTAAAGTTGATACTAATAATTGCATGATCTGATAACGTGAAATCATATATCTGAGATATAATATCTATCTTCAGTAAATGCTCCTCTATTAAAAAGAGGTCGATTCTAGAAAAATTCCTATGTGATTTCGATTCACAGGAATATTCTCTCATATCTGGATGTTGTGTTCTCCAGATATCTTTTAATTTTAGTGATGCACAAAATTCTCTAAAAAAGTTAGCCTCCTTCCTATATTTTGAAGCACTCTTTTGTCGAAACCTGTCTATTTCAGGATGTAACACCATGTTGAAGTCCCCTGCTAATATTATATTCTGCCCTAAATAAGGAATTAATTTTTGCTTGATACTGCCCCAGAATTCCCTATCAAATTCATTAGGCCCATAAACGTTGCAGATTGTCCATATTTTGTGTGATGTTTCGATTTGAACAATCAAAAATCTGCCGGCTATATCAATTTCTTTACTTATTATTTTATATGTAATCCTTTTACTGAATATAATTGCGACCCCCCGCTTTCTGTGTGTGCATGGTGTTGCTATTATTTCATTCATCCAATTCGCTCTAAGTTTTGCTATCTCGTCTTCCTTTAGATGAAGTTCCTGTAAAAGTATTATATCTGGATCTAGTTTCTTAATTGATTTTAAAATACCTTTGCGCTTTGCTGGAGATGATACACCTCCAACATTCCAAGAGATAAAATTTAAATTTCTACTCATCTAAGAATTGTGATTATCTTACTACTTAGGCCAGCCCACCTCTAGAGGGGTACCCGGGGGTGGGAGGGGAGGAAAAAAAAAAAAAAAAAAAGGAGAAAAGAAAAAGAAAGGGGGAAGGGGGGAAAACCACAACATGTAACAAATAAACCTGCATCCATTCACTACCGAAGCTAACTATATCTATGCAAGCTGGTAGTTTTCCTTCACTGCCACTCATTACATATCTCTTTGCTATCTTGATCCTAACTGTGCTGGTATATTTACCTAGTTACACCTTAATATTCTTTGTTTTACAGTATGTCTTAGCTTCTTCTGGGGTATTTAGCAGATTTTGCCCTTCTTTCTCTTCTATAGCTATTCTTGCTGGATACCTGAGGCTAGCCTTTATACCTGCTTTAACAAGGGCAGAGCAATATGGTGACATTTCTCTTCTTCTAGCCATCGTAGAGAAGTCCTGGAATAATAGTACTTGTGTACCTTCAATAATGAGTGATTTAATCTTTCGGTACTGCTGCATAACCCTAATTTTATCTTGGAAACACAGGTATCTAATAACTATCATTCTAGGGCGTTTTTTATTATCTGCGTCTGACCTACTTGGGCCGACCCTGTGTGCTCTTTCTACCGCCAGTTTATCTCCCTGTAATTCCAAGCCTAATAGCCTGGGTAACCTAGTGGAGGCAAATTGTATCAGATCTGTAAATTCGCTATTTTCTGGCAAGCCCACCACCCTCACATTGTTTCGGCGCGATCTATCTTCAAGATCGTCAACTTTATTTTGCAAAGATTTAATGGTATCTGTAAGTTTTTGGTTACTTGCTTCCTGTACGGTATATAGGTCTTCTAACTCTGATATTCGAGTCTCTGCCTCTGTCAGTCTACTGGAGAACTGCCTAATTTCCACCGTCAACCCAGCCAGATCTTTTTTCAATGACTCAAGTTGTGGTACAATCAGCTCTGCTAACTGATTATTCGTAATTTGTATGTCTGTGCTGGCGGTGGCCATCATGGACGTCTCCAGCAGGCTATCTGCTACTGCATCATTTAAGGGCTTGTTGCCTTTCTTATCTCTCTTGACGGGCATAATTGGGGATCTTTGTTTCATATTAGTCATATATCTTTCCATGAAGTGTCGTGAGTAAAAAAATTACTACAGAAGGTGAATATTGTATATGCCTATATACCTATAAGCATGTGTGTGCACAAAATGTGAGTAAAAAGTGAGAGAGAGAAAAAAAAAAAAAAGAAAAAAAATATTTTGAGGTTATGTGACCTCTATCTTAGAGTGCAAATTCTAAACGGCTCCTCCCTACGAAGCCGATACAGTTTCAAACAATCTTGTGTGTATGTGTAAAAAGCTAAAACAGAAGTGCTTTACTTATTAAGGGAATTATATGTTTTCACACCCCCACACCTATTATGCTAATTGTGTTTATACTTGTATCGTCAGATTGATATGTTACTCTTCAAAAACGAAAAACTAACAAACACAAACCTCAGCAGATCTACTTTGCAGTAGCATTCTCTAGTAAAAATCAGTAGTTGTCTACTCACACCTGGCGCTAGAACTTGGTATGACAGCTATTGTAGACAGCCACATATACATATAATCAATGACAGAAACACAAAGCAGAAATATACAGGTAAACAAAAAAGAAATATATAACAGCAGATCAGCGGGGTCAAAGTCCTTTGCCTCATTGCATACACTATAAGCAAATATTCTGCACTCAGACTGTGCCAATCTACTCTTTGTCTCTGCAAAACGGTGCTCTCTTTCTCCAGGTGTCTTATTGCCTCTTGCTAAGGACCAGGAGGCAGATTTGCAGTAATCAAAGTATAGATAGATGTAAATAGTTAATGCCTCATAGTATTTTTAGCAGTATAATCCTTTGACCCTTTATTTAAACCTCAGATAGAGTTGAAACCTCTGTGTCCACCAGGTAGATTTTGAACCTGCACGCCTTTGCCTTTGCTAAATACAGCAAACCAGGGTGTACCAACAGCCAAACAAACAGAATAACAAGCCTTCAAAATGTTAAAAAAAACGATTGTTTGGCTTTCTTTAGCTTCTTTAGGCCTCCCAGCTGTATTCTCAGTAGACCCTTAGTATATGCACCAATTAAAGTAAGTTACACTGTATCCTTTGAGAGATATATAATAGGACCTTCTGAGCTTGACAAATTGTAACAAAATATTCCCAGAGGCAAAGATAACTTTATCAAAGCAGCTGTCTGTTTAAGTTGCATTGCCGTATATAGGCCTCCTCACCCATCGGTTAAACACCAGATCTTCAGATATGCCATTGCTTGTGTACAAACAAAGATTGATAAGTGTATCTTTAAATCATGTGCAGAGACACTATATCTGTTATAGTCTTAGTACATCATATGTCTCCATATGCCTCCTTCTGCCTCTCAGCTTGCATGAGGCTTACAATATACAGTGCTGGCTTATATGCCGTCTTATAATGAAATTGTACTTGCGGTTTTTCTGCCTCAGGGCTTGCGGCTCATGTATTCCGTCACCCTCACACGGACATCGATCCAAACGAGACACCTCCCGTTCGCGCCAACCTCCCGTGGGGCCATAAAAGAGTCAGCCCTTGCTGTATTTGCCGCACTTGTCACGCTTACGTCTTAGTAAGGACCTGGGATGGAACCGGCACCTTCCTCCTCTATTGCTGCTCCGTGTCAGCTGAAGGGGTTCCTCCACAGGCTTTTCCTCTGCCGGCAAGAGTAAGTGAATGGATGCGAGAGACCACATATCTTGTTGTTATACTTTGTCAGGGTAATCATGCACGCCATTTAGACCTCCCCCGATAGGGGGAGTAACAGGGATTAAAGTGCTAAGAATAGTACTACTTAACACAACCTAGTTACCGTGGGTCCCAGACCGCATGTTTTATTATTATACTTTGTCAGGGTAATTATATATCTATCAAATCTATCTATTTATCTTCTATTGATTCTATCTAACTATCAATCTATGTATAGCTATCTATCAAATCTATCTATCTCGTGGCCGGACTGTTTTGAGACAGCCACTTGTGTTTAGACCAAATTTGAAGTAGGAGGACAGACCAATCATCTTCTTCCATCTCCCTGTTCCAAAAATGCAGGCCATATAGACCTCCCCCGATAGGGGGAGTAACAGGTAGTAGTAAACTGCTAAGATTAGTACTACTTAACACACCACGGGTCTCAGACCGCATGTCTTATTGTTATACTCTGTCAGGGAAATTATATATCTATCAAATCTATCTATTTATCTATCGAATTTATCTAACTATCAATCGTATCTATCAAATATATATTGCATCTATTGATCTATGTAATTCGTATCTATCAAATGTATATTGCATCTTTTGATCTATGTAATTCGTATCTATCATATGTATATTGCATCGATTGATCTATGTAATTCGTATCTATCAAATGTATATTGCATCTATTGATCTATGTAATTTGTATCTATCATATGTATATTGCATCTATTGATCTATTTAATCTATGTATCTATCTATCAAATCTATCTATCTCGTGGTTGTGCAAATGGGCTGTTTGCCTTTGTTTGCGGTGCGTTACACGGGGAGTTTGGCCTGTCACTGTGAAGCGGGCATAACCCTTACACTACCTGATCGATACAACATCATACCTGATGTTTTAAAGCACTTTATTCCAAACAATTTAGGAATGTTAGGTGATTTAGGCCCTTTATGGGTTAAAACCAGACTCTGCATCAACTATGTAATTTTCCGTGGGAGTTTTGCCATGGATCCCCCTCCGGCATGCCACAGTCCAGGTGTTAGTCCCCTTGAAACAACTTTTCCATCACTATTGTGGCCAGAAAGAGTCCTTGTGGGTTTTAAAGTTCGCCTGCCTATTGAAGTCAATGGCGGTTCACGAACAGTAGCGGAAGTTCTAGTCCGCCGTTCGCGAACCGAAATTTTTAGGTTCGCGACATCACTATTTAGGAATAGGTAAAGTTCATTAGTGCAAAAGTAAGGGGAGGTAAAGAGAGATGGGCTAATGAACAGTGCAGGTGGAGAGGGAGAAGGAGTAAATGAATAATGTAATTTGTTATAGAGACAAGAGGTAGCAAAAAGGAATATTAATATATTGAGCATTTTTACAAAAGTGGGGACCAATTAAACACATAAGACACAGTATTACAGCAGCAATTGCATAATGAAACAATGAGATACATAAAACATAATATTACAAAAGTACTTGCCTTGTGTCTTGCCCCTTGTCCAATCCTTGTTCAATTCTTGTATAATTCTTTTCTTAATTCTTCACTTATAAAATTTTCACTTCAAAAATGTGAACATATGCTGTTGTAACAATGCACTTTGCCCAGGCAATGCACAGCCCAAGCTAATGTTAAATATATAGGCAGGGAAGTCAGCTGTGTCCACTAAATTACTTGATTGATAAATCAAAGACAAATTAAAGGCCAATTGGAAATTTAGATTCTGGTCTGGTCAGGGTGAGTTAAGTTATGTAAACAGACAGTAAAATTTGGAGGAGGTTGAAACTATGGCATAAGACAGCTATAAATGTAAGAATAATAGCAAGTATTGATAAGGATTGAACATCACATGGCAATTAACAAAACATTAGAAGTAAGACATTGGATAACATTGCAACAAATGCAGGACTAAATTAACAACCTAAGATCATTTGCTCAATAAACATGTACACGTACCAAAAGAGAGTTACAGGAGAGGAAAAAACACCAGAGTGCAGTGAATAGTTTGCAGATTGACAAGGACTCTATTCACGTACCAATAGAGAGTTACAGGAGAGGAAAAAACACCAGAGTGCATTGAATAGTTTGCAGATTGACATACACACACACACATATATATATATATATATATATATATACATATATACGTGATATTTACGCACATACACATATTTAGACATATATGTGTATACATTATAGCCCTTTCTAATCAAATACCTTGTTATATACCAAATCCCCCTTAACCCTTATAAAACATTATTATTAATATTTATATAAAAACATAAATTATGCTTACCAGAACATTTCCTTTCCTTCTGTATGAGGAGAGTCCACGGCTTCATTCCTTACTTGTGAGAATACAGAACCTGGCCACCAGGAGGAGGCAAAGACACCCCAGCCAAAGGCTTAAATACCTCCCCCACTTTCCTCATATCCCAGTCATTCTGCCAAAGGAACAAGGAACAGTAGGAGAAATATCAGGGTATAAATGGTGCCAGAAGAACAAAACTTAGATACGGCATTCGGAGAATACAGGCGGGGTCCGTGGACTCTACTCATACAGAAGGAAAGGAAATGATCTGGTAAGCATAATTTATGTTTTCCTTCTTAATATGAGGAGAGTCCATGGCTTCATTCCTTACTTGTGGGAAACATATACCCAAGCTCCAGAGGACACTGAATGAACGGGAGGGCAAAAAAGAAGGCAGACCCTATTCTGAGGGCACCACAGCCTGCAAAACCTTTCTCCCAAAAGCTGCTTTAGCCGAAGCAAAATGTAAAATTTAGAAAAGGTATATAAGGAGGACCAGGTAGCTGCCCTACAAATCTGATCCATAGAGGCCTCATTTTTGAAGGCCCAAGAGGAAGCCACTGCTCTAGATGAAAGAGCCTTAATCCTCTGACGAGGCTTATGTCCCATTGTCTCATAAGCTAAGCGAATAAAGCTCCTCAACCAAAAAGATAAGGAAGTGGACAGGCCTTCTGGCCCCTACGCTTCCCAGAATAAACAACAAACAAAGAAGAAGTCTGTCTAAACTCCTTTGTAGCCTGAAGATAGAACTTCAAGGCCCGATCCACATCCAAATTATGATGTAACCGTTCCTTCGAAAGTAGAAGGATTAGGACACAAGGAAGAAATCACAATCTCCTGATTGATGTTACGATCTGAAACGACCTTAGGAAGAGAAACTAACCCAGTATGAAGAACAGCCTTATCAGCATTAAAAACTAGGTAAGGATGCTCACTTTGCAAGGCCGCTATTTCAGAGACTCTGCGTGCTGAAGCAATAGCCAGTAGAAAAAGAACCTTCCAAGACAGTAATTTAATGTCAAATGCATGCATAGGCTCAAAAAACTTTAAGAACAAGATTTAAACTCCAAGGAGGAGTGCTAGATCTAAACACAGGCCTGATTCTAGCCAGAGCCTGAACAAAAGACTGAAATCTGGAAGCTCAGCGAGCCTCCTGTGCAGTAAAACAGATAGGGCTGAAATCTGTCCCTTAAGGGAGCTAGCAGAAATGCCCTTCTCCAGCCCTCCTGGAGAAAGGAAAGAATCCTGGAAACCCTGACCTTATGCCTGCGGAATCCACGCTCTTCACACCAGAACAAGTAGGTCCTCCACACCTTATGATAGATGCGACGAGTTTGAATGACAGTATCAATAACTCTCTCAGAAAAACCTCTCTTGGCTAGGACTAAGCATTCAATCTCCATGCAGTCAGCCTCAGAGAATCTAGCTTTTTGATGAACAAAAGGACCTTGTTCCAGCAGATCCCTGCGACAAGGTAACTTCCATGGAGGAGATGAAGACATCCCCACTAGATCCACAAACTACATCCTTTGCGGCCATGATGGAGCAATCAGTATCACTGATGACCTCTCCTGCTTGATACGGGCCACAACTCGAGGAAGGAGAGGTAATGGTGGAAAAAGTTATATTAGACTGAACCTCCAAGGCACCACTAAGCATCTATTAGTTCCGCCTGAGGATCCCTGGATCTCGACCCATACCTGGGTAGCTTGGTATTGAGATGGGATGCCATGAGATCTATCTCTGGAGTCCCCCACCTGTTGCGTATCTCTGCAAGCACCACGGGATGGAGAGACCATTACCCCGGATGAAATGATTGTCTGCTGAGAAAATTGGCCTCCCAGTTGTCCACACCCAGAATGTGGATCGCTGACAGCGAACAGTTGTGGGCCTCCGCCCACTCCAGAATCCAAGATGCCTCCCTCATTTCTAGGGAGCTCCTCGTTCCTCCCTGGTGTTGATGCAAGCCACCGAGGGGATATTGTCTGATTGGAATCTGATAAACTGGGACGAACTAAGACGGGGCCAAGCCTTCAGAGCATTGAAGATTGCTCAAAGTTCCAGAATGTTGATCGGAAGAGAGCTGTCCTCCCGAGACCAAAAGCCCCGAGCCTTCTTGGCTCCCCAAACTGCTCCCCATCCTGAGAGACTCGCATCTGCAGTCACAATCTCCCAGGATGGTCTTTAAAAGGACATCCCTCGGGACAGGTGATCTGGACAGAGCCATTACGAGAGTGATTCTCTCGACAAGTTGTCCAGAGAGATCTGTTGAGACAGATCAGAATGATCGCTGTTCCATTGTCTCAGCATGCACTGCTGTAATGATCTGAGATGGAACCTGGCAAAGGGAAGTATGTCCATGCTGGACACCATGAAATCAATCACCTCCATACACTGCACCATAGAGGGCCTTGAGGAGGTCCATAGGGCAAAACATGCCAAAGCCAGCTTGCAGCGTCTCTGGTCTGAGAGAAATATCCTCATGACTAGTGAGTCTATTATAGTGACCAGGAATTCTACCCTGGTGCTTGGAATAAGAGAACTCTTTTCTAAGTTTATCTTCAATCTACGGGATCGAAGAAGAGAGAGAAGAGATTTTGAATGTTCTTCCTCTATATGAAAGGATGGTGCGTGTACCAGAATATCATCCAAGTAAGGTGCTACTGCAATGCCCTTGGTTCTGGCCACGGCTAAGAGAGCCCAGAGAACCTTTGTGAAAATTCTTGGGGCAGTAACTAGGCCAAACGGAAGAGCAATAAACTTTTTGAAGGCCCAAGAGGAAGCCACTGCTCTAGTTGAAAGAACCTTAATCCTCTGACGAGGCTTATGTACCATTGTCTCATAAGCTAAGCGAATAAAGCTCCTCAACCAAAAAGATAAGGAAGTGGACGAGGCCTTCTGGCCCCTACGCTTCCCAGAATAAACAATAAACAAAGAAGAAGTCTGTCTAAACTCCTTCGTAGCCTGAAGATAGAACTTCAAGGCCCGATCCACATCCAAATTATGAAGTAACCTTCCTTCGAAAGTAGAAGTATTAGGACACAAGGAAGGAATCAAAATCTCCTGATTGATTTTATGATCTGAAACAGCCTTAGGAAGAAAAACTAACCCAGTATGAAGAACAGCCTTATCATCATTAAAAACTAGGTAAGGAGGCTCACTTTGCAAGGTCGCTATTTCAGAGACCCTGCATGCTGAAGCAATAGTCTGTAGAAAAAGAACCTTCCAAGACAGTAATTTAATGTCAAATACATGCATAGGCTCAAAAAACTTTAAGAACAAGATTTAAACTCCAAGGAGGAGTGCTAGATCTAAACACAGGCCTGATTCTAGCCAGAGCCTGAACAAAAGACTGAAATCTGGAAGCTCAGTGAGCCTCCTGTGCAGTAAAACAGATAGGGCCGAAATCTGTCCCTTAAGGGAGCTAGCAGAAAGGCCCTTCTCCAGCCCATCCTGGAGAAAGGAAAGAATCCTGGAAACCCTGACCTTATGCCTGGGGAATCCACGCTCTTCACACCAGAATAAGTAGGTCCTCCACACCTTATGATAGATGTGACGAGTTTGAATGACAGTATCAATAACTCTCTCAGAAAAACCGCTCTTGGCTTGGACTAAGCATTCAATCTCCATGCAGTCAGCCGCAGAGAATCTAGATTTTGATGAACAAAAGGACCTTGTTCCAGCAGATCACTGTGACAAGGTAACTTCCATGGAGGAGATGAAGACGTCCCCACTAGATCCGCAAACCACATCCTTCGCGGCCATGATGGAGCAATCAGTATCACTGATGACCGCTCCTGCTTGATATGAGCCACTACTCGAGGAAGGAGAGGTAATGGCGGAAAAGGGTATATTAGACTGAACCTCCAGGGCACCACTAAGCATCTATTAGTTCCGCCTGAGGATCCCTGGATCTTGACCCATACCTGGGTAGCTTGGTATTGAGATGGGATGCCATGAGATCTATCTCTGGAGTCCCCCATCTGTTGCATATCTCTGCAAATACCACGGGATGGATAGAACATTACCCCTAATGAAAGGATTGTCTGCTGAGAAAATTTGCTTCCCAGTTGTCCACACCCAGAATGTGGATAGCTGACAGCAAACAGTTGTTGGCCTCCGCCCACTCCAGAATCCGAGATACCTCCCTCATTTCTAGGGAGCTCCTCGTTCCTCCCTGGTGTTGATGCAAGCCACCGAGGTGATATTGTCTGATTGGAATCTGATAAACTGGGACTATCCCAGATGGGGCCAAGCCTTCAGAGCATTGAAGATTGCTCAAAGTTCCAGGTCGGAAGAGAGCTGTCCTCCCGAGACCAAAGGCTCCCCAAACTGCTCCCCATCCTGAGAGACTCGCATCTGCAGTCACAATCTCCCAGGATGGTCTTTAAAAGGACATCCCTTGGGACACAGCCACTAAGAGAGCGATTCTCTCGACCGGTTGTCCAGAGAGATCTGTTGAGACAGATCAGAATGATCGCTGTTTCATTTTCTCAGGATGCACTGCTGTAATGATCTGAGACGGAACCTGGCAAAGGGAAGTATGTCCATGCTGGACACAATGAAACCAATCACCTCCATACACTGCGCCACAGAGGGCCTTGAGGAGGTCCGTAGGCAAAACATGCAAAACTAGCTTGCAGCGTCTCTGGTCTGAGAGAAATATACTCATGACTAGTGAGTCTATTATAGTGACCAGGAATTCTACCCTGGTGCTTGGAATAAGAGAACTCTTTTCTCAGTTTATCTTCCATCTACGGGATCGAAGAAGAGAGAGAAGAGATTTTGAATGTTCTTCCTCTATATGAAAGGATGGTGCACGTACCAGAATATCATACAAGTAAGGTGCTACTGCAATGCCCTGGGTTCTGGCCACGGCTAAGAGAGCCCCGAGAACCTTTGTGAAAATTCTTGGGGCAGTAACTAGGCCAAATAGAAGAGCAATAAACTGGAAGTGCTGGTCAAGGAAGGCAAATCTTAGGAACTGAAAGTGTTCCCTGTGGATTGGGACATGAAGGTAAGCATCCTTCAGATCTATAGTGGTCATGAACTGTCCCTTCTGGACTAAGGGAAGGATAGACCTTATGGTCTCCATCTTGAATGAGGGGACGTTCAGAAACGTTAGCACTTTAGGTCCAGAATCGGGCAGAAAGTTCCCTCCTTCTTTGGGACCACGAAAAGGTTTGAGTAGTATCCCAAGCCTCGTTCTTCTATGAGAACCCGGTGTCAGGGTTTTTTCCCTGTTGTTTGCCATGTGCTGCTGGCAGCCATTTTACTCTCTTCCTGACTATGGTGCATTGTGGGGGATGCTGCTCATTTCCTACACTTCCTTTTATGGCCAGACTGGTGTGGATCATCCATGTGAGACAGGATGCAGTCTCAGAATTGTGATGTCATCACTTATTATTTAAAGGGCCTCTGTTCAGTATGCTTTGCCTTTGCGTTGTCTCAGACCTGTTTGTGAGAGTTCCTGTGTATTACCTGGCTGCCTGACATCCTTCCTGGTTCCTGATCCCTGGCTTGTTCCTGACTCTGCTGTTTTCCTTGTTCCTGATTCGGGCTCGTTTGACTATTCGCTTTGGCTCCTGACTCAGCTCGTCTGACTACCAGCTCTGGTTTTGACTCCGGGCTTGTTATTGGACAGGTTTCTATCAGCCAATCGGAATTAAGGATCGGAATAGGATTCTATCAGCCAATCGGAATTAAGGTAGGAAAATCTGATTGGCTGATTCAATCAGCCAATCAAATTCAAGTTCAATCCGATTGGCTGATCCAATCAGCCAATCAGATTGACCTCGCATTCTATTGGCTGATTTTCCTACCTTAATTCCGATTGGCTGATAGAATCCTATCAGCCAATCGGAATTCAAGGGAAGCCATCTTGGATGACGTCACTTAAAGGTACAGTCATTTAGTCGTCGGATCAAGAAAGAAGAGGATGCTCCGTGTCGGATGTCTTCAGGATGCTGCCGCTCCGCTCCGGATGGATGAACATAGAAGATGCCGTCTGGATCAAGACTTCTGATGGATGGAAGACCTCTTCTTGCCCCGCTTGGATGAAGACTTCTGCCGGTCTGGATGTCCTCTTCTGCCCCATCGGATGAAGACTTCGGCCCGGCTGGGTGAACACGACTCAAGGTAGGGAGATCTTCAAGGGGGTAATGTTAGGTTTATTTAAGGGGGGTTTGGGTTAGAGTAGGGGTATGTGGGTGGTGGGTTGTAATGTGGGGGGGTATTGTGTTTTTTTTTACAGGCAAAAGAGCTGTTTTCTTTGGGGCATGCCCCGCAAAAGGCCCTTTTAAGGGCTGGTAAGGTAATAGAGCTGTTAACTTTTGTAATTTAGTATAGGGTAGGGCATTTTTTTATTTCGGGGGGCTTTGTTATTTTATTAGGGGGCTTAGATTAGGTGTAATTAGTTTAAAATTCTTGTAATATTTTTTTATTTTTTGTAATTTAGTGTTTGTTTGTTTTTGTACTTTAGTTTATTTCATTGTATTTAATTGTAGGTACTTGTAGTTAATTTATTTAATGATAGTGTAGTGTTAGGTTTAATTGTAACTTAGAGCTGATTTCTTTGGGGCAATGCCCTGCAAAAAGCCCTTTTTACTGACTATTGGTAGTTAAGTTTAGGCTAGGGATTTTTTTTATTTTGGGGGGCTTTTTTTATTTTGATAGGGCTATTAGATTAGGTGTAATTAGTTTAAATATTTGATCATTTCTTTTTAATTTTGTTTAATTTAGTGTTTTTTTTTTAATTTAGTTAATTGTATTTAATTAATGTAATTGATTTCATTTTAGTGTAATGTTAGGTGTTAGTGTAAGACAGGTTAGGTTTTATTTTACAGGTAAATTTGTATTTATTTTAGCTAGGTAGCTAGTAAATAGTTAATAACTATTTACTAACTATTTTACCTAGTTAAAATAAATATAAACTTAGCTGTGAAATAAAAATAAAACCTAAGATAGCTACAATATAACTATTAGTTATTTTGTAGCTAGCTTAGGGTTTATTTTATAGGTAAGTATTTAGTTTTAAATAGGAATTATTTAGGTATTAATAGTAATTTTTATTTAGATTTATTTTAATTATATTAAAGTTAGGAGTGTTAGGTTTAGGGTTAGATTTAGGGTTAGGTTTAGGGGTTAATAACGTTAATATAGTGGCGGCAACGTTAGGGGCAGCAGATTAGGGGTTAATAAGTGTAGGTAGGTGGCAGCGACATTGGGGCCGGCAGTTTTGGGGTTAATAAGTGTAATGTAGGTGTCGGTGATGCTGGGGGCGGCAGATTAGGGGTTAATTAGTGTAATGTAGGTGTCGGCAGTGTCGGGGGCAGCAGATTAGGGGTTAATAAGTGTAGGTAGGTGGCGGCAGTGTCGGGGGCGCAGATTAGGGGTTAATTAGTGTAGGTAGGTGGCGGCGACATTGGGCGCAGCAGATTAGGGGTTAATAAGTGTAGGTAGGTGGCGGCGATGTCGGGGATGGCAGATTAGGGGTTAATAAGTGTAATGTAGGTGTTGACGATGTCGGGGGAGGCAGATTAAGGGTGTTTATACTCGGGGTTTATGTTAGGGTGTTAGGTTTAAACATAAATTTTCTTTCCCCATAGGAATCAATGGGGCTACGTTACAGAGCTTTACGCTCCTTTATTGCAGGTGTTAGACTTTTTTTCAGCCGGCTCTCCCCATTGATGTCTATGGGGAAATCGTGCACAAGCACGTAAAACCAGCTCAAAGCAGCGCTGGTATTGGAGTGCGGTATGAAGTTCAGTATTGCTCAACGCTCACTTACTGCCTGCTAACACCGGGTTTTTGTAAACCTGTAATAGCAGCGCTATAGGAAGGTAAGCGGTGACAATAACTTGGAAGTTAGCACTGCACCGATCATAACGCAAAATTCGTAATCTAGCCGTTTATTTTTTATTTATTTATCTGTTTCTGATACCAGTTAATTATTGTTCATAAAAAAAATAAAGAATATAGTATTGAATATAAAACCATGATATTTAATAATTTAGACCGTGATCCCAATATATCAAATGAGGCCTTTATGGCTCTTTTTCTAGACAAAAGGGCTTTTTTGTTATTCAAAACATTTACACAATGACATTTTAGGCTATTTACCACAATAGCAAACATGTTTTCTGATCCTCGCTAAAAGCCCTATTTCTCCTATTGGGCTGAAAAGTTATTTTTAGCACCTTTTCAAGGCAAGTTTTGGCTTTTCAAATTCAACACCTTTAGGCACTTGATAAGTCCTTGAACGGGCATTTTGGACATCTTTGTAACTATTTTGCAGCTATTTACAAACAGTCTATTATCTTGCACATGTGGAAAATACTCTCAAATGGCCACATGAGACATATTTTAACATATATGGTATTGGTTCATTAAAGCTCTATTGACCCCTATTGTAAAGACTGTATGCAGGGGACAGGGCACATATTTACATAGGTATAAGTTGATGTGTTGATATCCTGTACAGCTAAGGAGATTTGCAGGAAAAGACACTGCAGGACCCCCAACATCTACAAATGGCATTTATATATTTTTATTTTAATATTTAATTAAAAGTCGCACTCATGCTGTCATACTTGTTACTAACAGCACTGGTGTCTTCAAAACTGTATTTTAAAAAGGGATTACTCAATTGTGACTTGTATAGGAATTGATTGCAATCTGTTTCAATCTGTATCACTGTTAAACCATGTGAATGCATCTTGTATGTTGTCATGATGGGCAGGTTATGCACTATATTTTCTCACTATATTGTCACTTGTTTTTGACAATATTTATTTCTATTGTTTGTTAAAAAAAAACATTTCTACTTTAGCATGACCAGAAAACAAGATGGCGTGTACAATTTTCTGTGGAAAAGACTTGTCATATCTTATTTTACTGGATTTTTTAAACTGAAATTGTAAAGTGTGAACCTGCTGCCTTGCAACATTGTATCCCCTTAGGATACCCTTAAACGAGATCATGCCCTTGTGACTGGATTTTTATAGGGGATAGACCTTCATGCACATGACTAAATTATTAAACTGTATTGTGACTTCGTGACTGTGAGTTCAATAATGTAGGTGCAAATACTTTGAAAACCACTGTCGCTACTGTATTTAGACTTAGAGTGCATGGAGGCGCTATCGCCTATAAAAACATGGTCACTAAGGCGAGATGGTTTAGCAGTGGTGTGGATGGAAATGGAATGAAATAGTTTCCTATGAAAGCCATAATTGCATGATCCCCTTTTTAAACACAATTTTTAAAATGGCAATACTGTTAGTGACAAACATGTAAATGAGTATTTATCTTGCACAGTGAACAAAGGAGTTACTTGAATAGACCTTTACTGTAATCTTAAAAGGTGTGAATTGGCTATTGTATCAGTAAGTTTTTGGGTCACCTCCCAATTTCTATTTCAAGAACAGATACTTAAAGGGGCAGTCTACACCAGAATTTTTATTGTTTAAAAAGATAGATAATCCCTTTATTACCCATTCCCCAGTTTTGCATCACCAACACAGTTATAATAATACACGTTTTACCTCTGTGATTACCTTGTATCCAAGCTTCTGCAGACTGTCCCCTTATCTCAGTGCTTTTGAAAGACTGGCAGATTAGCCAATCAGTGCAGACTCTTAAATAACTTCACAGGAATGAGCACAAGGTTATCTATATGATACACACGAACTAGTAGTGTCTAACTGTGTAAAATGTATAAGCAAGGGAAATATAAGCTACTGTTCTAAGTGACAGTGCTACAGCATACTGGCAGCCCTGTCACTATAAATACAAGTGGGTCAGTCATCACAATCAAGCACATTTACAAGCTTACAAGTAATAGCATCATGACTATGCCCTCAGATTCATTTTTGTAGCAATAACTAATTATAGTTTTACATCTATTTCTATCAGTTGTACAAATGCAAATAAAGAGGCAAAAGTGGAATATGGAGCAGTTTTAAAGCTTTGCTTTGAAGAGAAAAAACATCTACTCAATGATCCCAACCATTATAAATAATTCAGGATTTTCATGGTTTTTGAGTTTGGCCCCACTGTCCTTCACACAGGTCTCCCTTTCCTGGAAAATTTTCAGTTTTTCAAAGTGAAACCAGGGAGCACCCACAGCTTGCCCAACCCCACCCATAGAATTCACCTATAAGTGATTATTTAGCAAACATATAACTTACAGATGTCCTGAACCTCAAATGTTAATGGAACTTTATCCATATCCACTTTTTATTTGTATTATATATTTCTCGAACCTCACATGTTATTGTTACTATACCCATATCTACTCTGTATTTGTTTGGTGTTAAGTATTATACATTTTGCTTGAAACTATTTAAGGGACACTCATGTCAAAATAAACTTTTATGATTCAGATAGAGCAAGCAGTTTTAAATGGACAATCAAGTAAAAAAAACTTTCATGATTTAAATAAGGTATGTAATTTTAAACAACTTTCCAATTTACTTTTATTACCAATTTTACTTTATTCTCTTGGTATTCTTAGTCTAAAGCTAAACATAGGAGGTTCATATGCTAATTTCTTAGACCTTGAAGGCCGTTTCTAATCTGAAAGCATTTTGAAAGTTTTTTACCACTAGAGGGCGTTAGTTCATGTGTTTTATATAGATATTATTGAGCTCAGTCACGTGAAGCTCCTAGGAGTGAGCACTGATTGGCTAAAAATGCAAGTCTGTCAAAAGAACTGAAATAAGGGGGCAGGTTGCAAAGGCTTAGATATAAGGTAATTACAGAGGTAAAACGTGTATTATTATAACTATGTTGGTTATGCAAAACTGGGGAATGGGTAATAAAGGTATTATTTACCTTTTTAAACAACAAAAAGTCTGGTGTTCACTGTCCCTTTAAGACACTTTACACTTTACTTCCATTATCAAATTTTGCACAGTCTTTTTATATTCACAATTTCTGCGGAACAAGACCCTACTGGGCATGTGCACAAGCTCACAGGTTATACGTATACTAGGCTGTAATTGGCTGATGTTTGTCACATGATACAGGGGGCAGGAACATGGGAGAAAAAATAAACTTGTCAGAAAAAAAATCTACTGCTTATTTGAAATTCAGAGTATGTGTTATTGCATTGTCTTTTTTATTGTGTACTTGTTAATTATGTAATTCTACTGCATTGAGTGTTCCTTTAAGATGTTTATAATTAGCCCAGTTTTGCTTTTTCAGGGCCATTTTTTAATTATTTAGTAAAAAACATATTTGTTTTATATGTTTCATTCAATGGTGTTTTCAGATATATTTATTTATTTTAGTTGAATCAACTTTACATCACGATCATTAGGGTACTCATATGAATTAAATAGACTTTTGTGCCATTAAATATTGCATAAATTGGTTCATCCCATCCATCAAAAATGTAAGAATTGTGTGTGGAAGTAACTGATGTTTGGTTTGTGTAAGAGGATACTCTTGATTCTATGTGTGATTAAACTTTTAAATATTTCCCTTTTATTAGGTCCCTGTAGTTAGAGTAATTGTAAAACAAATTGATAGAATTAACTAAATAAACTGCTCAAGTTATTTGTCAAGGGAGCCAAGGCTGCAGCTGTTATAGTAGAAAAACAGTGTCAGGAATCATATTATTTTATGGGTCGATCAAACACAACATTCAGCAAATGTGCAATGTGCATAAAGCTTTTAACCTTTTATTTACTGTAGGGGATATTCTCATCACAGCATGTTTCAAAAATAGGTCATCTGTGGAAAAGCAGCTGTTAGCTGTCAGCTTTACAATGGGACAAGATAGAAACTGGATGCATAGAACAAACATCTTGAAGGCATAATCTCTGCTACTGGAAAGCGATAACTTCTGCATTGTTGCAGTAGGTGCTTGCTATGTGTTGTCTGATAATCAGTGATAATTTATGGCTGCTTAATAAGAATGGTTTATAAGTAAACTCCTCATAGCCCTTCTCCACGGTGCAGCTTTGATGGCTGGTAACTGTTGAATTACTGATACAATCTTGGTAGGTGTGTAGAGAATTGTGGGCTTAATCCTGTTATTGTATCCTATGGCTACGTGAACAGAAAATCTCCTCTAGTTGTCAGTTTCTGGAGGGGGCTATCCTGCACAGCAATTAATATGCCTGATTTAAAATGTTACACTAATTAAATATCCTAAGGGAGATTTAAATATACCTCTTCATCCATCATGTAGAAAAATGAGCTGCAGGTCTGTGTGATGTCAGGGGGGTCTTCCATTCTCATCATTGACAGTTCTGCTCCCTAAGTAGAAACCCATCAATCACGTTCACTCATTTATCAGTAAGGTTAACCTTGCATGGATGGGTCTCCTGAGGACAGGAAGACAAAGCTGTAAAGTGAATAGAGAATGTATAGAGAATAAGCAGCACTTAGAGATGTATAACCCAATGTCCCCAAACACACCATATAATACAAACTAAGATTATCACACATGGAGTTTGTATTGTAATAAATTGTTCACACAAAAGTGTATGAACTTTCATCAAAGTAATAATATAAAGCAAACAATTGCAAAGTACTATCTCATCATCAACCTAGAGCTAACATTTTTATTACTAGAATTGGAGTCAGAGGACACTTGTTTGACTGAATGCCTACTATAATAGAAAGATATTATGAGGACATTAACTTAAAAATAAATTCTCCATTAAGGGCTAGATTACAAGTGGAGAGTAAAAATATTAGTACTATTGAGTTAACATTGCTCGATAGAGCTTCTGTTTTGTTATCATATTAAAAGCCCAAATGTATTTTTTTATCTATTAATAAATATAACTGCATTTCCTTGGTTTAGACAAAAAAATTGGGAACTAGGTAGAATGCTGGCTTAAAGTGACATGAAACACAATTTTTTTGTTTCATAATTCAGATAGAGCTTGCAATTTTAAACAACTTTCCAATTTATTAAATTGACCTAATTTGTTATGCTCTCTTTGGATCCTTTGTTGAAAAGAATACCTAGGTAAGTTCAGAAGCTGCTGATTGATGGTTTCACATATATGCCTCCTGCCATTGGCTTTCAACTTGCTACCAGTAGTGCACACCTGTTGCTTTAACAAAGGATACCAAGAGAATGAAGCAAATTAGATAAAATAATTAAATTAGAAATGTTTTTTTTGTTGTTGTTTTTTAAATAATATTTTTATTGAGGTAAAATAATCCAAAATACAGATAAAGGTAGATCAATACATATATGAAGTTGCCAATGCAGGTACAATCAATGCAGTTAGTACAGATTCCTTGCAAGAAAAAATGATATATATTTATTCTGATCTGTAGAATCTGCCGCTGACTTCTAAACACCAAAACAATCCAGCAATCTGCAGCAGAGTTAGAAAGTGAGTCTCCTGTAGCAGAACAGTATCACCTGCTTGCAGGACCGGATTTACATCTCGGGTACCTGTAGGCACAAAAACCTGAAGCGCCACCCCCCCTAAAGATTGAGATTGAAAATTCCCATCTGACTGAAAGTACAAATGGCACGACGAATTCTGAACACTGACAAACATCATACTTTTGGAGCTCGCATACAAAGAGGCCTAGATTTTCCGGCAGATCTATACTCCAGGGGGTACCAAGCTTCTCAGCGATACTGATACATCCTTACCCCATATGATTGAGGTTGCCTGAAGTAAGTGTACATCCAAGTGGGAGAGATTCTTTATAATAATTTATTAATTGTGTTTTTTTCTTTATGGACTCTGTGTACTTATAATTTAAACAGACTGCATCTAGCTATGTTTTGAGAATTGTCATCCTCCAGGACATTTTGTGGTTTGATAAACATTAGTTTGTTTTAGTCTCTGTTGTACTAAGCGCCATCCTGTTACTCTTTTGTATTTATATATATATATATATATATTTTTTTATTTATATTAAACTATATCAGATTACCTGTCAAATGTTACAAAAAGATCTACAAAAATGATAAACCTCTGTTTTTCACGTTATTAGTATTCACTAAAATTTTCATATAGACAATCAGCACATAAGACCTCATTGAGCTCTAGAACTAGAAATAAAACTAAATTCACACATTTAAAGAACACAGAAAGTAAATGAAAATGTTTTACAGTAGAGAAATGTACTTATAGTTTTCTGTTCTGCTCCAAAGATTCTTTTCTGTTGAAACTCAAGGATCTTTGATTATGAAACATGGCATTAAATTTATTTAAAGTAGCCATTTTAGTGTGTACAATGAGATGTATTATTATAATGAAACGCTAAGTTTGATGTGCAGTTGTTTAATTATGAGAATAGGTAAGATTGTACATGCGGTATATTAAGCGAGAAACCGCCTAATAATACTCTGAGCACAATTTAGGGTGCCAGAGCATATTAGTAGATAAGGATTAGGAGCACAAAAAAAAAAAAAAGTAGCTACGGTATATATGTACCCATCTTAGTGTAGAAAAGACCTGACCTGCAGTAAAATAGCTGTATAGGCTGCTATACATAGTGAGAACAAATTTTGAGATACAGATTTTAATGATACAATGAGGCCTATTTATCAAATGTCTGTCGGACCTGATCCGACAGTGCGGATCAGGTCTGACAGACATCTCTGAATGCGGAGAGCAATACGCTCTCCGTATTCAGCTTTGCACCAGCAGGGGTGTGTCAATCAACCCGATCGTACTTGATCGGCTTGAATTGTGGTGATCTCTGTCAGAGCAGGCGGACAGGGTTATGGAGCAGCGGTCTTTAGACCGCTGCTCCATAACTTGCGTTTCTGGCGAGTCCAAAGACTCACCAGAAAAACGGGCCCTCAAGCTCCATTTGGAGCTTGATAAATGGGCCTCAATGAGTGTAAGCTAGGCTAAGCTAGGGCAAAAAATGTTCTAGAGTTAGAATATATTGGAAATTAGGACCGCTAAATATTCTCCTAATAAGTTAGGCTGTTGAGTATCCTGATTTTAAATGCAGTTTAGGGTAACTGTTCTATCTAAGCATTGAATATGCTGCACTAATAAAGCATCAAACTGAGTCATACATTTAATTAAAAGTAGGACCAATTACCTGAACCGTTGTAAACTATGTCTTAATTGTTATGTTAAAGCATAGTGTTGTAGCTATCAGCTTATGTACCAGACAAAGTGGCAGTATATAGAGCATGAAAATTAAAACCTTAACAAACAAGACATGCTTAGTTTAGAAAGCTCTGGGCAGTGTGCAGTGAGAGAGATGGGATTGTCATAACGCTGTTGAACAATATGAAACTCAACACAAATTTAACCCTCTGAACAAAAAACCACTACACAATTAAAGTTTGCACATTACAATAGTGAACTAGAAAATCTATACATTACCTAACCTTGTTAAGCTTATAATAAGAATATAAGGAGACAAATAAAGTAATCACAGAGTGTGCACTTTGTGTTCTTACTGTTAAAGATTTAGTTAGAGAGATAAACATTGCTAACTATAAAGGCATACCATGGAAGTATAGTTAAGACTAATATATTTTGTATGAATCAGTAAAGCGGAACCTCCTATATTACAGTTATACAATCCTATGCAAGGAAAAAAGTATAAACATGACGTGAAGCCACAACCGATCTAGTGGAGCGATTCCATATATATATAACAAAAACCTAGCATAAAAAAAAAAGAGAGAACAAACAAACTGGGTGTTACAGTATGAACAGGAGCAGTAATTGTGTATGGTACCAGTCAAATAAACCTTGCTTTTCAGTGAGTTAGATTGGGCAGAGTGATAGGCACTGTGATATGCAAGTAATATTGTGGCGAGCCATGTACCACACACTTGTTTATCCACAATATCAGCCAATTCCAGCTTTAAAGGTCTGCGTCATCAGAAATAGTCCCAATTGCCACCCGACGAATAACGAATGATCCTCCATTGCTTCTATCTCCGTCTCCATGATAGTAACACCCAACCGGCTAGCAAGGTTCCAGGGGCTCTCCATTATCTCTCTAGTGTTGTTATTTTTTCCGGGTATCATATTAACTGACACCTGTGTTTTTGTAAAGAGAGTTAGCAACTGAGGTGTGTGTGAAACTCTCCCCTGGGATTCAGCCCGTGGCTGCTCAGGCTCCTTGCTGCTTTCACATAAAATAAGTTGGCCACGTGCTGCCTCTGCTGGCTGATGTCGGGGCCCTTCAACACCAGCCCCAACAGATAGCGCACCAGCTTCTTCATCTCCATGGGCTTCAGAGTAGCAAGTAGCCGATGTCAGGCTAAGTGCGGTCTTCAGACTCTCAGTAAAGTTTTCCTGATAGTGGCCGAGTAGGATGTGTAGTTCCCGCAACAAAAAGGTAGAAAGCTCCATGTCCCAAGTAATGCAGCTCAGATTTCTCTCCAGATTAGCGGAATATTTATTGCGATCCTGCTGGAGCATTCTCCGGTGACTGAAACATCCTGTATCTAAGTGTCGGTGAGATTTGTTACAGTCCGTTATGTCTAAGGCCCGCCTTATGTCTGTTCTGTGCCTTTTTTTCTTGGCATGACATGATATTATGGGTCAGTCCCTTTTGCTGGGTTAAAAAAAAACTGCTATGGTTATCGGGCAATACCGGCTCCTGGATTGTGAGTTTCTCTCACATAGAGCATCCTGCTGAATTTTTTAACGGCCATGTGGTTGAGGCTTAAGGTACGCACCCAGTGCACCTCCTGTCCATGATGTATCTTGTTCTGATGTCATTTGAGCTTTTCTCCATTTGTCGTTACTGTCATTGTGCACTCCGTATGTTCTGGACTCCTATGCTGTACAGATTCTTTAGATATGTGGTATTTTAGCGCATTAATGCCCCTTTTTGATTGTAGCTTACACAGAGCAACAGGTTTATGCGGCCATCTTAATCGCTACCGGTTCCGCTCCCCCAATTAGAATTTTTTTTTTAAATTGTATGCTCTATCTGACATGAAAAAAAGGGTTTCATGTCCCTTGAAGAATAGAGGACAGTTTCTTAATACATGGAGTGTATTTAGCAGAGGGATCAGTTCTTGGTCCTGTTTTGTTTAACATATTTGCAAATAGTACAAACATTTGTAATAAGAGAAGTGATATCAACAAATTGGAGGATTGGAAAAATGACTGGGATCTAAAGTTTAACATTGAAAGGTGCAAAACTGCATTTGGGAAACAAAAATTAAAAGTTTAATTACAGACTCAATGGCAGTTTACTGACTTACAAAAGAGTAACAGGCTTTGGTAATTATTATTTCAGATTATTTAAAATTTGCAGCGAGTAAGGCCAGTAGAATGCTTGTTTATATAGATAGAGGTGTTTTTAGCAGAAATTGACAGGTTCTTATGCTACTTTGCAGATCACTAGTTAC
The DNA here is from genome assembly GCF_027579735.1 of Bombina bombina. Classification (NCBI taxonomy): domain Eukaryota; kingdom Metazoa; phylum Chordata; class Amphibia; order Anura; family Bombinatoridae; genus Bombina; species Bombina bombina. The sequence goes on along the minus strand of NC_069500.1, from coordinate 395,416,389 downwards.
TCCTTATCTTGAGTATTGTGTGCAGTTCCGGAAGCCATATTTCCTGAATTATATCAATAAACTGGAATCTGTTCAAAGGAGGGTTCATGGTCTAAAAAATAAAACTTTAGTAACAGGAAAGGCTTGATGATATGGCTTTAGGAGTATCAGTTTGAATACTGTTGTCCCAGAAAATAACAAGATGAAATCAATGGCTGAGATGCCCAACTTACCATAAACCCTTACTGGGACACTGCAAGTTAAACACAGAAACCAAGTAGGGGTTATAGGTAAGAGTGCAATGAGACCAAACTCAGTAGTTGAACTCTTTCTAGCACTTTAATCAGAACCAACAAAGCAAAAGAACAAATAAGTGCTAGAAAACAACTGTAAATTAATAATCATAAATAACAAAAGGGAAATATATATTGGTAAAGTTTCATCTCACTATCCAGATAACTTGAGTAGGTAACTTTAATGCATATCTCATGAGAGCAGAGAATTACAGAATACAAAGTCAGACAATCCAGGAAAAGAAACACAGGGAAAACATTTCAAAATAAGAATACAGATGCAAGTCCAAAAATTAAAGGGACAATTTTCCCAAAAAAGTTCTCTCTGTTAATTTGTTCCCAATTATCAATATTACCTGCTGTTGTGTATTAAATTGTTTACACAGAGCTCCTTAACCTTTATATTGGCATTTGAAATAGCTGATTAAGCCTGTAGTATCCCTACCAAAACTGAAAGTTTCTATACCCAGGTATAGGGTATTGGTGAACTATGTAAACAGTACCAGTAACCAGTAGAAGAAATTACACTCACAGTGGGAGGTAGAAAAGATAAAGCTCTCAAATGTTTATTTTCAATTGTTCTTTTTAAGTACTGTACAGAGACAGAATTAAGAAAGGGAAGCATTTCAGTGATAGATGACAAGATCTGATCTGTCAGCAAGCCAAGCTTATTTTGATGGGCTGGGGTTTCAAAGAGCAAATCCAGCAGTTTATTTTGCAAAATTAAGCATAAATGAACAATTTCTCATACATTTTCTACGCTGCAGATGGTTAAACAAATCATGAGGAACAAATTCAGGGAAAAATAATTTTACAGTGAACTGTCCCTTTAAGCTGAAGTCAAATCACTAACACCTAGATTACAAGTTTTGCGCTATAGAGGGTGCAAAATGAACACAACAAAAGTTGCATTATTTCACCAGCCATAGCGCTGCCATTACAAGTTTTTGAAAAGCTGCCTTGTGCGTGCGATATGGTGGCGATGAGCTCCATACTGCACAAAATCCAAGTGCTGCTTTGACATGCTTGTGCACGCTTTCCTCATAGACATCAATGGGGAGAGAGTGTTAGAAAAAAACTAATACCTGAAGTGCGGAATGGCGATCGCCGTAACGCAACCCCATTGATGTATATTGGGATAAAAAAGTTAAGTTTAAACACCCTAACATAAACCCCAATTCTAAACACCCCTAATCTGCTGCCCCGACATCGCCAACACCTAAATAAAGTTATTAACCCCTAATCTGCCACCCCCGACATCGCTGACACCAAAATAAACGTATTAACCCCTAATCTGCCGATATCATCACCACTATAATAAAGTTATTAACCCCTATTCCCCCGTACCCCAACATCGCCGACACTATAATAAAGATATTAACCCCTATTCCGCATTTAGGGGGGTTGTTAGGTTTAGGGGTTAATAGTTTAATTTAGTTTTTTGCGATGTAGAGGGGCTGGCGGTTTAGGGGTTAATAGGTTTATTTAGTGGCAGTGATATGGGAGGCCAGAGGTTTAGGGGTTAATTACTTTATTTAGTGGCAGCAATGTCAGGGAGCGGCAGAATAAGGGTTAATACATTTTATTAGTGTTGGCGATGTCGGAAGCGGCAGATTAGGGGTTAATAAATTGAATTTAGTGTTTGCGATGCGGGAGGACCTCGGTTTAGGGGTTAATAGGTAAGTTTATGGGTATTAGTGTACTTTGTAACAGTTTAGTTATGAGTTTTGTGTAACAGTTTTGTTGCACAAAACTCATAACTACTGGTCTCAGATTGCGGAACGGATTGCGTCGGTATAGGCTGTAACGCAAGCATTTTAGCCTCACCGCACGACTTGTAATACCGGCGCTATGGAAATCCCCAGCAAAAAATTTTGACTGCAGAATTGACGTTGCGTTACAAGCTAAAATGCTTGCGGTATAGCTATACCGACAAGAGTCGTAATGGCTGCGTTCTGGTTTTTACACTGAAATAGCCATTTTTTCAGTGTTAAAACCAGAACGCAAAACTCGTAATCTAGGTAAAAGTCAGTCCAAATTTAGGGATGTTCCTTTAGTAGATTGTGAGATTGTGATACCTTTTCATGGACCAAGAAAATCATGTTTTTTTTATTCCATACGTTTCAAGACAGGTCTCTTCTTCAGATGCAGATAAAAGCTGTGTGAAAATGAGATGTTTTTATATCTTGTACATACGATTTAAAAAAATAAATAAAAAATTCCAGGTAATTGGATTAACACAAAGTTCGTCTTTACCAATAGCTTCTCAAGACGGTAGGGATGGAAGTGTAAAAACAGCAGACTAGGGACCAGATTACAAGTGGTGCACTATTTAGCACAAACTCCACCAGAAGTAAACTTTTAACGCAAGCACATTAGCGTGTGTATTACAAGTTGAAAGTAAATTGCACACAAGCGAAAGCTGATAACTTCTTCCCATAGACTTTAAAGCAGAGCACAAACTGGGAACAAACCTGACACATAGGGCAAGATTACACGCGTTAAGGTTTTTGCACATTTGGGGTTGCGCAGGTATTACAAGTTTCAAAATAACTTATTTTGCGCGTGCGTTAACCCGCGTAATCCATGAAGCCAGATTGCATGCACATATTCCCCCATAGAAGTCAATGGCGAAGACAAATAGAAAAGAAAACAACTACTTTCTAATCTGTTGTCTCTAAATAAATATTTTTTTTTTACATATGTGATGATTTTTTGACTGATATATCTATTTATAGAGAAATATGTATATGAATATATATATACTGTATATGTCTAGATATCTCCAGATCTATATACAAATATCCCTTTGAAAAGCCATCTGAGATATTTTGCAATGGGCATAAGATTGTAATGTAAAATCTTTTTATTATCTCCATAGTTAGACATATCTCTATACATATAAATCCATGTTTCTCTATGTATGTGTATGTATGTTAATGGCAAATCCATTAGTCTGCTTTTTTTTTTCTAACATCCGAGATCTCCTATCTTTGAGCCCTTATAACTTTTTTGTGCAATATTTTTTTTAATCATTTTTGATAGACAGTGTTAATATGAGTGTAACTGTAATTTGTAGTGTATTTTTGAAAACTGTTAACTACAGCTCTTCAAGGGCGGAAAGGATTGCTGCATAAAAGGCGATTGAAAAGACCATATCGCGCGTGGAAAAAACATCCCAAGCTAATTTAGTTTGCACTGGTGTGATTGCGTTTAAATTCAACTTGTAATGTAGCACTTGATGTCTAGCATATTTCATAGTTTCACACCTCAACATAGTGCATCATAATTAAAGCCAGAGTCTTGATTCAAAGCAGTCTGTCTGGAGTTATTTTAATTCTCATGCCCTTCAATTAAGGGTATTTTGAAAATTTCCCTTTATGATTAATACTTTTAAATCTTTTACACAGTGCCCAGGTTGTGAGAAGTGTACACCTACTGGTGTTCCTGTATCTGGGTGGTGTATGCAGTGTCTGTGAAAATTCTTCCATTTGTATAGTGGTTGTTTTTTTTTCAACTATATATTTCAGATGAGGGCACGTTTCCGCTGAATTTGATATATTACATTCCTAAGTTTGGAGGTGTTTGATCCTATTATGAGTTTGGGCTTTTGATGTGCTGTCTGTAGAGTAGATTGATTACTGATGTGTTGGCATGTGGCACATTTCCTCCTGTTGTAGGGTTTAGTGCCAGTGGTGTCTGTTCACCATTCAGTCTGTTCTTGATGAGAAATCTGTGTAGGTTAGTGGGTTACCTGTATGATAAGATTAGTGGTTAAGTGAATACATTTCTGAGTTTCTGCCAGTAATTATGGAAAATGCGCCATTGTAAACTGTTGATAAGCGTAATAGCATCCAACAGCAGTTTTTTCATTTTACAACCCCCGTGAAGACCCAATTGCAGCTTATTGGAAATTAGCCTAGGGTCAGGGGAAACCAAGTCATTTAATTAGTGCTCATAAAATTGACCAGAGTTCAGATCTCTGGTTAATTTTTTAAATGTGCCCCATAAAAAACAGTAGCAGTATAAATTTAAAAAAATAAATAAATTTGAGGGGCTAAATTTAACACCAGTAGGGAGTTAATATGTGTATATAATGAACCCTGCATTATGGGGCCGAATTATCAAGCTCCGATTAGAGCTTGATGCCCCTGTTTCCACGAGAGTCTTCAGGCTCGTCAGAAACTTCAGCTATGAAGCAGCGGTCTAAAGACCGCTGCTCCATAACTGGTCCACCTGCTCTGAGGCTGCAGTCTTCAATCCGCCAGATCGTATACGATTGGGCTGATTGACACTCCCTACTAGTAGACCAATTGTCCGCAAATCTGCTTGTGCAATTATAAGAACTGCTTGTGCAATGATGATAAATGCTGACAGCGTATGCTGTCGGCATTTATCGATTTGCGGCGGACATGATACGCTACATCATATTATATCCATCTGCACTTTAATCCACTTGTAATTTAGCCCAAATTGTTTAAGTATGGTTAGTGAAACACATTTGCATTTCACTTTCATTATTTATTTTGCCTACTTTTACTATCATTATCTGAAAACTGTGTTCTTTCCACTCCTTTTAGACAAGGTGGCATGTGCTAATGGAATGCAGAACCCTCTCGCTACAAGCTTGTCATGCCTGTGTGGTTGATCCTCATAGTTCAGAGTTTTGAGGACTCCCCTCTGAGCTACTGGAGTGCTCAGACTGATTTCTGGGGACCTGCTGCCTTCAATGGCTGGTTCTCTGGCTCCTCCTGCCTGCCAGCTGTTTCCCTAGCCACTGCCTGCCCTGACATTGAGCCTCTGCAAGTTTTTTTACTGCTCTTCTCCAGTTTATTTTGTTGTTTTGCCCTCTTTTTGTGAAGCATTGTAGGACTGGTTTTAGGTATCCAGACTCCTTTGCTTGGACCTAGACTCTGCCTACTTTATTTGTATTGTTCTGTTCAATTGGTTTTGACACTGGCTCTACTGACCATTCTTTGATTGCTGCTTTGATTCTACATATCCTGCACTTTATACCTGTTACACCAATACCCTGAACTGTGTTCATGTGGTGTCAGCATTTAGCCTTGGGCTCCTGCTGTACGAGTGTCCAGTCCTGAGTTTCAACAATACTTGCACTCTGTGTTACCAGTATTCTTGGAAATAGAACAAAAGTCTGCAAGGTGAAAAAGTTGCAGTTTATTGTGCAAGTGAAGGTAAATCATACATGGCCACACAAAACTTAAAGAAACAACCTACGCATTTTGTGCCTGATACTCCCACTGCTTTCTGCTTTGTGCTGTAGAGGAACCACACAGCAAACGTTCTCACCTGAGATCACCTGACTCATCCGAGTGAAGCGGCAAGTTTCAAGTCGGGCTGGTTTGGGGCGTCTTTCCGCACACTTTTGTGGAGCTCAGACACCGCCGTTAATACAGCTTATGTTTCGGAGGACAAGCTGCTAGCTACCTCTTACTTCTGCTGCGGTATACACATTGTGTTTTCTTACCAGTATTCTGCTCAGTGTTCCTGTGGTTCCAGTATTCTGCTCAATATTCCTGCAGTGCCAGTATCCTGTACAATACTCCTGTGGTGTCAGTATCCTGCTCTGTATTCCTGTGGTGCCAGTATTCTGCCATGGGGGCACCTGTGGTCCCAGTGACCTGTCCTGTTTTCCAGCAGCATCTGCACTCAGTCTTACCTGTATCCTGCTCTGTGTTTCTGTGCTGGTATATTATTCTGTCTTCCTGTGGTGGTTGTGACCTGTCATGTGTATTAGATCTGTCTAGTGAACCAGTATCCAGTCTAGTGTTTTAGTTGTTGATTTTTCTACAGTACTTGTTAAATACATTTGTCATAAGTGCAGTTATCATGTCCAAAACCAGAACATTAAGGCTGAAACCATCTCTCAAAGCAAACTCCACGCACCTCACCTCTGCCCAGACATGACGATGCTACCCAGAGATTAATAAATATGTACAGGAACCCATTTATACCAGTCCCTAAATAGTCACAGTAATGAATATTAGAATTCAGCACTCACTAGGCTGTTCAAGGGGGAGTGTCCGTGGATTACATAACAATGTAAATTTTGAGAAAAAATATACATATTTTAGTTTTATGTAATGCATTTATTTTGTATGCAGGTATTTTGCAATATAGTGATTTGTTTCTGCTGCATATATACTGTGAGTTTATACAAAGTGTACATTGTTATTTAACTGTTCAGATTATACCAATTATTTACTTGTCTGGCAAAGAACAAAGGATTACAACAACTATTATTATTTATAGCAAGCAGAAAAGATAATAAACATATGAGAATAAGTAGACAGGCAGAAGGATTAGATGGCTTTATCACTAGACATCTTACATTGTAAGCAAAAAAATAAAGCAGCATTTCTTAAATTGATAGTACCATTATAAATGTAGTTAGTATTCTGCAGAAATTAAACATGATATTCATAAATTTCAAATTTATGAACTACCTAATTGTGTTCCTACAATGAATATAAGCACACTGAACTATCACTATCATATTTTATCATTAATTTAATATGGTAAATTATGTTGATTTTTTTTTTTTTACTTTAAATGATATGCAAATTCAGAAGTCTGAAAGCGTATGTTCTCATTTACAAGGATGCTAAAGTTTGGGATCCTTGATTGTAAGTTCTATGAGGCGGCAAAATATTCCAAGGGATCTACAACTATGTCGAGCGAGTCTGTTGAAATATTCCAAGCTCCCGACATAAATGCTAACATGAGGCATCACCGAGAGATGTTTACTATACATGCCATTGGTTTGCAATGCTGGGGATAGATAACACCCATTTTAGCCGCCCATATTGGCGATATATAGTAAACAATCCCTTGGACTGCCGTGCCTAACCACTAATCATAAGTATCCCTAAACCGTAGTACCCCCACAATTGCAAACTAAAACTACACTAATAAATATCTAAACTGCCACATACCCACTGCAAGTACCTATCATGTTAACCCCTATACCGCCACATACCCATTGCAAGTACCCATCTACTCTATTAACCCCTCGACCACCACATACCCACAGCAAGTACCAGTCTACTCTATTAACCCCTCAACTGCCACATACTTACCTCAACTATCTATCCTGCTAACCCTTAAACTACCACTAGCCCACAGGAAGTACCCTATACTATAAACCCCTAAACCGCCACAACCCCCAATGCAAACTAACCTTACTCTACCTAACACTAACTAAACAGAAGAAAAAGAAATCTAAATTACAGAAAATAAAAAAGACTTTCCAAAATAAAAAAAACACCATTATACCTAACACTAACCTACATGCCCCATAAAAAAATACTAAACTCTAACACTAATTTTAAATTACAGTAGCTCTTAAAAGGATCATTTCATAGGGCATTGCCCTAAAGTGAATGAAGCTCTTTTACCTTTTACCTTTAAATGAATTACACCTCACCCCCTCTACAATACAAATAACCCCCACCCTCCAAAATAATAATGGCTAGCTACAAAACATATCCTAAACATTTAAAATTAAAAAAAACTCTTTAAAATAAAAACCCACTCCAAAAAATCCCTAACTAAACACAAAGTTTAAAATCATCATGCGAAATTACAGCTTCTCTTTATCTGACGTTGGGCCCTCTTCAACCTGGGTCCAAGCACCGGGGGGGGGGGGTTATCTTCACAAAGGCAGACTTCCAGACTGCCTTTTCTGTCGCCTCCACTCCACAATCTTCATCTTCTGCGCATCCTAAAATTCGGTGTGCAGCGGTGACCGCATGAAGTGAAGGGCTTTGGGAGGAAAGCTGAAAACTTGAAGATAGAGGATGTGGAGCAGAGACAGTGGAAGAGGCCGCCTGGAAGTTTGCCTCTGTCGTAAAGATAGGATAATGTATTTTTTTATTTTATGTAACATAGACTTTTTTTCAATTCACTGTAACATATGGTATTTAGTTTAGAGAGGGGTTTAGGTGTTAGGTAGTGTAGTTGTAGTTTGCATTGGGAGGTGGCGGTTTAGGGCATTACCCCCTAACCAGACCCGATACCTATATGGGGGGGTTGATTAGGTGACTAGTATTGTTTAGCATTTAGTAGGCCTTAATCACCTAACCACCCCTATACTTGTATGGAGGTTGATTAGGTAATTAGTGTTGGTTTAGCATTTAGTAAGCCTTAATCACTGAATCACCCCATACCTGTATGGGGATTGGTTAGGTGATTAGTGTTGTTTAGCATTTAGTAGGCCTTTTCATCTAACAAACCCCCATACCTGTATGGGGGTTGATTAGGTGATTAGTATTGTTTTAGCATTTAGAAAGCCTAGCTAATGGTTAGGTGATTAGGTTAGGGCAGCTTATGTGTTAATAGTGCATTTTAGCATGTATCTACAATGTTAAAAATAGTATGCATTTTCATGTATGATGCATATTCTTTAACTTAATTCTTTAATTTTTTTTGCTGTGTTTATTATTGTAAACATAAATATATTTTTTAAAATGTATATGTATGTTGCAATAGTCATTAGTATTACAATTGTTTTATTATATAACAGGCATGCAGTTATGTAATACTATAATTATAATGCAGCTATCATTTATAACATAGATGATTAGTGTTGTTTAGCATTTAGTAGGCCTTAATAACCTAACCACCCCTATACCTATATGGGGGTTGATTAGGTGATTAGTGTTGTTTAGCATTTAGTAAGCCTTAATCATCTAACCACCCCCCATTCCTTAATGGGGGGGGTTAGATATTTAGATTAGGGCATCTTATGGGTTAATAGTACATTTTAGTATTTATCTACAATGTTTAAAATAGTATACATTCTCATGTATGATGCATATTCTTTTAAGTATTGTATATAAATGAAAACATTTTTTTCTTGATGTTTTTTTTTTTTTTTTCAATAAATTTTTTATTGAGGTTATAAAGATAATACAGTGTTAATAAAATACCTTGCAATAAAACCAACTGAATAGTTAACATACAAAAAGCTATTGAATAATATAGAGACATTACATTAGATCTGAGTGGGCATCTGCCTTGAACCTCCATTTTTATATTATTATCTGTAGTGTGATCCTCTATGAAAAGGAGGAGTTACTTTTGAACCCCAAAGAGCCTATGGACACAGGTAGAGGAAATTGGCATTTGGAGAGGCCACTTTTGGGCCTAGTGGTTGGGATAGCAAGAAGGGAACAGGCAGCAAGATAAAACTGCTTTAAAGAAATGAAAGAGAGGGAGGGGAAAAGGTGAGAAGAGGGAAAGAGAGGGATTGGGGGGGAGGTGGGCTCTTGTCAGAGGCATGAGTTGGCAAGTGCTAAAGGAGTGTCAGGGAAATAGTAGTTTGGGGGGACACCATTAGATAGGAGGATTATAAAGGGTACCTCATAGGGTTAGTAGATAAAGGAATTTTGGTGTACTTGGCATTCATAGAGACGTTAAAAGCTATGTCTAAGGGACTTAAGTAGCTCAGCAAAGAGAAGAGAGAGCTTCCTATATGCATCTAAGTAAGTAATGCCTTAGTTTACACAATGCTCTAACAGACACTATATCTATATAGCTCCTGCTTTGTGGGAGAGTATGTGAGAATCACTTCTAGGAAGCGTGTCTCTTTTACATCAAGGGTAATATGAACCACAGTAGTAAATATCTATAGTACATGGTAAAGATGTAAACATACTATATATGAGAAACATAGAACCCTTTGCGGAGTTGCCTCAAACTGGGGAGCATATGAGAGAATGGATATAAGTATTTAGAAGATATTCCATGTAACATTAGGATAGTACTTAGTAGAGATAAAACTATGTAAAAACTTAGGTGCGACAATAATACTCTCATGGAATAAGCAGCAGAAATGATTTAGCTCTGCGTGTCTTAGTTTCCAACAGTTCACACCGGTGGGGGATAAAGTCAATTTGGCCCACAAAGTAGGCATATCTTCTCCTCGTAGCATATGCTGATCAGGCTATGGGGATGCATATGAGGAAGGAACTGACCAATCTATCCTATCCCCAATCTGAGGGCCAAGAACACAGCGGCTGTTAAAAGTTCCTGATTAGTGGCATTTCTGTCGTAGCCCGAGTGAGTTTCTGGGGCTGTTGTAAAAGATCTTTGAGACCCTGCGGTTCGTTAATGTGCGGGTCATTCTCTCTGCCATCCGTCTTCCTCTGAACTTTAGGTGAGGGTTTGCAGTAGGCGGTAGGTCTAGTGTCTGAAATAAGGTCTGGTACATACCAGGGCTTGCTGAGCTGTCGTTTCCTGGTCCGTTGCGGGAGCTGGATATCACTATGAGGTTCCTCTCCCGAAGGCCTAGGTGTTGGCTGCTGTATAGTGGTGAGTTGCGTCGGTGTAAGGGGTGGTGCTGTATCTAACAGAGATCCCCGGCAAAACCTTGGCGCAGTAGAAGCGGCAGCGCTATCTGACTTAACGGGGTCTTGGGGGTCCGATATGCTGTGCTGGGTTTGTATCTCAACTTTCAGTGTCTCTGTTGTAGTAGTAGCGCTGGAGTTCTCCGGGTGTAAGGAGAGCAGTAAGTTTTCAAAGCATCTGTCCATTTGCCTCTCAAAGGCTGCTAGCCGATCCGCTATCTCTGTAGGTGAAGGGTTTCCCTCCATCTTGCTGAGGTTATGAAGTCCCTGTTGTTGCTGGTTGCTTTCAGAGGCAATGTTGTAGTGTGGCCTGCACCCCAAGATGGCGCCTGTAATATAAGCGCTGTCTTGTCTTCTGTGAATAAATGTTGTGGAATATGGCGCTGTAGCTGCCTCCTGTGTCCTCTTAGTTGACTTAGATGTTTTGCCTCATGTGTTACTCTCATTCAGTGTGTAGTTACCTGCTCTGAGCGGTCAATGAAGTAAAAATCTATAAAATATAGCCGGAGCTCATGCAGAGTGTGACCGCTCAGATGCAGGACTGTCTCCGCCCCCCCCTTCTTGATGTTTTTATTACTATAATTAAAATATATTCTTAAAATGCATATTTATGTTACAATAGTCATTAGTATTACAATTGTATTATTACATAGCAGGCATGCAGTTATGTAATACTATAATTTTATGGCCAGACAGAAGGCTTCATATTTTGCATATTTCTTTACTGACTTTCAAAACAGCAGCAAAGGAAACAAGTAAAATAAGAACAAAAACAACCAATCAGCACAAAGCAGATAATATACCCAACAAGTAACATGAAATAGCTTCCTCTTTTCTTTGCTGCCTTCCAGCCAGCAGGTGATGTTTACTTGACTATGATATTCTACAGGGAGTGCAGAATTATTAGGCAAGTTGTATTTTTGAGGATTAATTTTATTATTGAACAACAACCATGTTCTCAATGAACCCAAAAAACTAATTAATATCAAAGCTGAATAGTTTTGGAAGTAGTTTTTAGTTTGTTTTTAGTTATAGCTATTTTAGGGGGATATCTGTGTGTGCAGGTGATTATTACTGTGCATAATTATTAGGCAACTTAACAAAAAACAAATATATACCCATTTCAATTATTTATTTTTACCAGTGAAACCAATATAACATCTCAACATTCACAAATATACATTTCTGACATTCAAAAACAAAACAAAAACAAATCAGTGACCAATATAGCCACCTTTCTTTGCAAGGACACTCAAAAGCCTGCCATCCATGGATTCTGTCAGTGTTTTGATCTGTTTACCATCAACATTGCGTGCAGCAGCAACCACAGCCTCCCAGACACTGTTCAGAGAGGTGTACTGTTTTCCCTCCTTGTAAATCTCACATTTGATGATGGACCACAGGTTCTCAATGGGGTTCAGATCAGGTGAACAAGGAGGCCATGTCATTAGATTTTCTTCTTTTATACCCTTTCTTGCCAGCCACGCTGTGGAGTACTTGGGCGCGTGTGATGGAGCATTGTCCTGCATGAAAATCATGTTTTTCTTGAAGGATGCAGACTTCTTCCTGTACCACTGCTTGAAGAAGGTGTCTTCCAGAAACTGGCAGTAGGACTGGGAGTTGAGCTTGACTCCATCCTCAACCCGAAAAGGCCCCACAAGCTCATCTTTGATGATACCAGCCCAAACCAGTACTCCACCTCCACCTTGCTGGCGTCTGAGTCGGACTGGGGCTCTCTGCCGTTTACCAATCCAGCCACGGGCCCATCCATCTGGCCCATCAAGACTCACTCTCATTTCATCAGTCCATAAAACCTTAGAAAAATCAGTCTTGAGATATTTCTTGGCCCAGTCTTGACGTTTCAGCTTGTGTGTCTTGTTCAGTGGTGGTCGTCTTTCAGCCTTTCTTACCTTGGCCATGTCTCTGAGTATTGCACACCTTGTGCTTTTGGGCACTCCAGTGATGTTGCAGCTCTGAAATATGGCCAAACTGGTGGCAAGTGGCATCTTGGCAGCTGCACGCTTGACTTTTCTCAGTGCATGGGCAGTTATTTTGCGCCTTGGTTTTTCCACACGCTTCTTGCGACCCTGTTGACTATTTTGAATGAAACGCTTGATTGTTCGATGATCACGCTTCAGATGCTTTGCAATTTTAAGAGTGCTGCATCCCTCTGCAAGATATCTCACTATTTTTGACTTTTCTGAGCCTGTCAAGTCCTTCTTTTGACCCATTTTGCCAAAGGAAAGAAAGTTGCCTAATAATTATGCACACCTGATATAGGGTGTTGATGTCATTAGACCACACCCCTTCTCATTACAGAGATGCACATCACCTAATATGCTTAATTGGTAGTAGGCTTTCGAGCCTATACAGCTTGGAGTAAGACAACATGCATAAAGAGGATGATGTGGTCAAAATACTCATTTGCCTAATAATTCTGCACTCCCTGTAATGTAATTTAATGCTTGTAATGATTTTCTATTGCTAGTAAATATATATCTAGATTTGTCAAACAATCTATATATAACCTAGTGCTTCTTTGTATTTATTATACTGAATTTATCTGACTGTACTAATCCCTCTCATCATTTGACTCCTCCACAGAACCTCCTGTCACGAGGATACAAACAGGCATGCCGCCACCACCACCAGTCTTCAGGCAACCACATGAACAGTATGCTCCCAGGCATGAGCATGGTTGGATGTCTTCAGTTGAGGACCCGGGAGTGATGCCACCACCATTGCCATATGACCCCTGGCAAGATTCCTGGCCAGAGGAATATTCTTCTTTTGGCTTTGAGGGGAGCCAAGACAGCCACAAATGGTCCATGTATTTACCCCCCCCCCAAAAAAAAAACAATCTCATGGCAGTCATGGTTTTTACCCACATACTATGTCACAAGAAGTGCCAACTGGACAGGCTGAGTGGTCACACACTGGTCATCAGTGGGACTATCAATCAACCCTGAGAGCTCCACCATCCTCATCACTTGGGCGAGTTCCACCATCCTCATCACTTGGGTGAGTTCCACCATCCTTATCACTTGGGCGAGCTCCACCATCTGCAGATGAAAATATAGCAGAAAGTACTCAAGCACCAGCAGATGCAGCTGAACCTGCCCGACCTGAAACATCAGATGCAGCTGAACCTGCCCCACCAGAAACATCAGATGCAGCTGAACCTGCCCCACCAGAAACATCAGATGCAGCTGAACCTGCCCCACCAGAAACATCAGATGCAGCTGAACCTGCACCTCAAGCAACTAGAAGCCCTGCTGCTCAAGAGCCTGTGGATGCATTGTATTCTCCCCTGGGTGAGGAATACATTGCACTCCAGAGGAGGCTCATAACAAGCTCTGAGAGCAGACAAAGAGGCCAAGAGAGGTTCCACAGGAGCCAAGAGAGGTTCTTCAGGAGCCAAGAGAGGTTCTTCGAGAGCCAACAGAGGTTACACAAACATAGCATAGAGCTGCAGAGGGACATGGCAGCATCATTAAGTGGAAGTGTTCAAAACCAGTCACAGATTATGCGAATTCTGTCTGATATGCAGATGCAGATGGATAATAGATGGCGAGAACAAAATCAACTCTTGGGTGTGTTGGTTGAGCACTTTACACACCAGCAGGATACTGCCTCCAGCCTATCATCTGTGGCCAGCACACCAGCAGAAACATCAGAATCTTCTCAAACCAGGAGAACAAGGAAATCCACTACAGTCACCTCAGCTCCCTCATCTAAGAAGCCAAAAATGATATAAATATTCTTATAGTTCACCATAAATCTTGTCCTCTGTTATTTACTATATAATTATCATCCACATCCATGTGAGGGGTGTTTTAGTACACTAATATTGTTAAACATATAATAAGACCTGTTTGGAAATGGCAAAAAAAGGTAATATTATCATGTTTATGACATATTCGTGTTCTATAAACCACATCACATAGTTGTGTATGAAGGGTACATATAGTAATATTCACTTATAAGATGTAAATCAAGGCTTCTCACATCCAATATAAATTGACACTTGGGTATATATATAAATAATAATGTATTTACAGAAGGTGTGAACATAAGGTATAAACATCCATTTTCATTCTTATTAATAATAGTCAATAAATCATAGTGACCTAAACATGAATTAAACAAATGAGACATTTTCAGTAATTAGGGTGGTTAAGGGAAGTGGGTGGGATGTAGTAGTTTCACTTACATGCAGTGGAAATCTGCAGTATGTAAACATGGTGACTAATGAGGGTGTGCATTGCCAGGTGTTTTAAGGCTGCAGGTGAGAGGTTGTGCTGTTTGTGATTGGTTTGACACACTTGCAGGGGCAGGAATAATAAATGCTTAGAAGAGGTTTAACTGTTTGAGATTTGCGGCTGATATGTATGTGATTGTGCATGCGTTTGTTAGGCATTCAGGGAGTTACATTGCTTTTTTAGTCAGTGCAAGGGTTACTGCGCCTGCAATTTGTGGCGAGATAAGAATAGAGTAGATTCTCTGAACACGTCCTTACGCTGTATATTGGATACCAAATTGCGTGGCTGTTCTATGTTAGTCAATGGGTAAAAAAAATAAGTCAGAAGGGTGAAATATACGCGCGTAACTTGTATGCTACGCCGTATATGTAATACCAAAATCGTGTAAAATCTGGCGGTGGAGGATTTTGCGGGCGACGCTGCATATGTAATGGAGGCCATCATCTTCAATTTTAAAATCCAAAAGGATTCTGGTATGTAGATAAAAAATCCAGAAAGCTTCTAGTCTATCACCTCCCCTAGGTGGTCTATTTTTTGTTCAATAACACACCATCTAAATGGTTCTGTTCATCCCTATGGACTGTGATGAAATGTTGCTAATGCAGAACAGTATATCATTTTTCTATATCATTAAGGTAAACTGAATAAACATCAACTCTAGCTCTCCAATTAGAACATAAAAGCAAAGAAAAAACTTTTAGGGTAACAAAAGATTGAAATATTGTGCAAACATTTGTATGATCACAAGCTTTACATATATGTCCCCCTCACCTGAAATGCCCCTTACAAGTTAACCAACTCGTCTGCAAGGGCTTCTTTTTTATTCTAAGTTACACAATGGGCTCTATTTATGATAGTGCGGACGGGCATGATACTATGTAGCTTGTCATGTCTGCCACACATTGATAAATGCCAACAGCATACGCTGTCGGAATTTATCATTGCACCAGCAGTTCTTGTGAACTGCTGATCTAATGCCGCCCCCTGCAGATTTGCGGCCAATAGGTTTCTAGCAGGGGGTGTCAATCAACCCGATCATATTTGAATTGATTGGCTACTGAACATGATATTAAGTGTGTGAGAGTAATTAGCAGAACACCGCTGATGAAATAGCCAGTACGGCTAAGAAACGCGTAGCGGTTCTGCTTATCAGGGATTAAAGATTTTTTTGCTTCCCTTTATGTTTTTATATTTGCTGTTTAAATAAACAGTCTTTGTTTTGGCTTGTGCATGACTACAGCCCTGATTATCAACATCTGGAGGAGCAGTGGGTAGTCAACCCAACACCCAGTGTCAGTGAACTGGGACACTGAGATCTCCCATCTGGTGAGAATTAGCACATTTTGGGTGCTGCCTTCCTTGTAAGTACTAAGGCTATATTTTTTCTCTGTTGAAGAAGTTTATGTGTGATTATAGTGCACTAGGAGGCACCTTATTTTATGTTATTTTAATGCAGAGTGAAATGAGATGTTAAACAAGTAGAGAAGCTGGAGTGCCAAGTCTGTTTATTTGTGATCATGATTTACAAAAGACTCTATTGTTGTTGGAGAGACATTTTGCTATTATTGTTATTAATTTTTAACATAGTTTTTGAAAAAAAATTTTTATTTCATTTGTGTATTGTCTAAAAGAGTGCCCCCTTATTTGCTAGGCGTAGTTGCTTTGGAATTTTTCTCATTAAAAACCCTATCAACAATATCATTTTGGTAACCTCTTTGTTTGTTATTTGATGATTTAATTTTAAGATCCTCACTTTCTCTAATGAAGATAGATTCACCTGAACAATTGTGTTTCACACGCTTAAATTGCCAGTTAGCAATACCAAAGAAGAAACGTTTGGGATGTAAGCTATTTGCATGCAATAAGATTTTGGAAGAAACAGGATTCCTATATAAATCTGTGTGTACACTATTAGTTTTAGGATCCCCACCTAATGTGACATCTACATATGGAACAATAGTCTCTTCAAAACTAGATGTAAATTTCAAGCTTCAAAGATTTGAAATACTCTACACACTGTTGCTACTCACTCAAAGAACCTGACCAAACAAAAAAAAAACCCCATTAACATACCTTTTATAAGTGAAATCATGGCTTTTAAAGAGGTTGTTATCTCCAAAGACGTGGGGGAGCTCTAACCAACCCATAAACAGGTTGGCATAGGAAGGTGGTAAGCTTGGCCCCCATAGCTGTGTCATATCTCTGGAGATTAAACAACCCATTCACATCAAAATAGTTATTTGTAAAATAAAAATTCTAGGGTGTACAAATATAGCCACCTAGCTCTTGAGAGTAATTACTGTAGGTATCTAGAAAGCATTAAACTGCTCTTATAGAAAACGTACATCTAAAATGACTTGGCTATTGACTGGGTGTGGAAAATGTTCCCTGATCAGTAAGAAAAAGGGACTCAAGACACATGACAAATTTGCAGTAGTAACATTTGGGATAGACAGGAAGTAATACATGCATGACATTTGGCCAGGAAATTAAAAAAAGAAAGGAAGAAAATAATTAAAACTATACTAAAATAAAGTAAGAAGAGAAGTTTAATGTCTAGTTAAATTCATAACAAACTAAAAAATTACAAAAAAAATCAGTAAAACATTGCTAGATTTTCTACTTTAGATACTTAAACTTGCAGGTATAAAGTCAGATATCTGAAATGAATGTCTTTTAAAAGGTAAAATATATTTAATATAAAGAAACATTTGAACTTTACTGCACTCACTCATAAAAATGAAGGTGGTATAGTAATAACCAAGGATAGAGTTATATCAAAGACCTAGAGGAAAGCACATTCTATTATTAAGTATTATGCTGTTACTTTCCGTGACATAATTGAACTCAAATACCTCTTGGCTGGGAGCGCTGCCCTGAGCATGTTAACTTTATATTTTAAAACTTGTTTTCATGGTGCATTAAAGTAAATGTTTGGATGAACAGAGTAGCCTACAGTCTGAATAGTTCTGATCCCACAGGACTGCAAAATGTACCTTTTTTGATTGAAAAGACAGGTCCAGAATATACTTAACCATATTTATATATATATGTATACATTATTTCTATATATTGCTGCTACTGAAAAACTCTTGCTCTAATGGACATTTTTCTTTTTCCAACTTTATCACTTTTTAAAGTGAATAATTAAAGATTTGATAGATATTATTGCTACTGCAACATCTTGCTATAACACTGTACCATACAAAAAGTAACTGAATGAAAAAATAATGAAGCAGTCATCATGGTTTTTTTAAAGCAATACTGGTGAAGCGTATGCTAGGAATACATGTCATTTTTGGCTTTGATACATTATTTTGAAAGATAGAATAAGGTTGATCGCTGAACATTTTAACTGATGCACCAACAATTGTATTTGTTCAGAATAAATACAGGAAAATATTGAAACATGATTAGGCACTACTCAGTTTAACTAGAATATATCTCTACATTCCATATACATTATAATAGATTTAAAAATATGTAATGCAATAACCAAAAATAATTTATTTAGAACAGTTTTGTTTCAAGAAATGACCAGTGACTGACCAGTGCTAACGTTTTCCAGGGCTACACATTGTACACATTTAAAAAAATATATATATATAATAAAAGATTGTAAGCTCTTAGGAACCAGTCCTCCTTCTCCTTTATTAATTTGTTTTGTTTACTACTATAGGTCATTATCATTGTGTATACCTACTGTTGTACCCAATTGTTTAAACCTGAGCTTTCGATCTTGGGAGTCATTTACTATCCTTTATGAAAACCTTATCTATAGAAAAACACCATTAAAGTCTAAAAGGATTTTTGTTGACAATAATTTGAAAAGCTTTTCTAAAGGATTGTGTATATTTTTCAAGTGGATTTTCTTTTTGGCATCAAGCGTTAGGAGTGCTGTATCATGTTTAAGTTGTTTCCTCATTTCTCTACCTCTATTCCACATATCATCCAAAAATGTTATAATTTTCCTCATACTTTTTGATAAATTCCTAGAAGCCATAAAACCTGACTGATAACTATGAATAAGATTTTCCAGACAAATCATAAATCTAGCTGCAATAATAGAGGTTAAAGCTTGTAGTCTATATTAAAGTGTCAGTAAACATTAAAAATAATGCTATATAATTCTGCACATAGTGCAGAATTATATAACATTATATTAGCGCAATATTTATAAAACAAAATTTCCCCTTTGAATTTAAAAAAATAACTGCTGTTTTACAGACCCGCTCTCTGTGATCTTCTGAGCGGGTCTGTTTTTTTCAAACAGCGCATCGGGCCAGCTGTATAGTCACAGCCCGGCCCGACCACACCATAGCACTAAGTGCAGCTCGCTCCTGCTGTCTGACAGAGCAGGAGCGAGCTGCACTTAGTGCTATGGCATGGTCGGGCCGGGCTGTGACTATACAGCTGGCCCGATGCGCTGTTTGAAAAAAACAGACCCGCTCAGAAGATCACAGAGAGCGGGTCTGTAAAACAGCAGTTATTTTTTTAAATTCAAAGGGGAAATTTTGTTTTATAAATATTGCGCTAATATAATGTTATATAATTCTGCACTATGTGCAGAATTATATAACATTATTTTTAAGGTGTACTGTCCCTTTAAACACAGATATTGGTCTATATGATGCAACATCTTCTGGATTTTACCTTTAATAAGAATTAACAAAATGTTAGCGGCTGAAAAATAACCTGAAGATGCTGAGAAGTAATTATTAAACAATTTTTAAGTAGGCTTAAATTCATAGCCAAGAATTTTAAAGTATTCTGCCGGTAAACAGTCAGGGCCTGCTGCCTTATTTAATTTAGCCTTTTCTATCGCTTTACCAATTTCTTCTCCTGTAATTGGGGCATTGAGCATATTCAGAAGATCTTCTGAAACCAAGGGTGTTTTGATTTGAGCCCAGAATATTTTTTGATTGGCCTCATTATTGCTTGTCTGGGAGTAGAAATTCTTATAGTATGTGTGGAAAATCTTATTAATATCTGTGGGCTCTGTATATCTTTGATCTCCTTCTTTAATAGCTTGTATATCATATTTCTTTTTTCTATTTTTAACTAATTTAGCAAGATATTTAGCAGAACTCCCATAATTACCTCTAAACTGGAAACTTATCTTCCTCTCTTCTTCATTAGATTTCTGATTTAAAAATATATCTCTTTCCTGCCTAG
Source organism: Bombina bombina (assembly GCF_027579735.1). Taxonomy (NCBI): domain Eukaryota; kingdom Metazoa; phylum Chordata; class Amphibia; order Anura; family Bombinatoridae; genus Bombina; species Bombina bombina. The sequence continues at coordinate 395,396,310 of NC_069500.1, read as the reverse complement.
CTCTGCAATAATTCTCCCACTTTGCCCGACTTGTATCATTGACATATTTTCTATAGGTGTTTTTAACTTGATTAGCAAGTTGAACCTCTCTCAAATTATCTTTCTTATGCTTATGCTTTTATGCTTTTATGCTTTTATCTCTCCCCTTAAAACTGTTTTAGATGCCTCCCAAAATGTCTCTATTTTATTAACATAAGATATATTATGCGTACAATAGTCTTTCCATTTTTGTTTAAGCCATCGTGCAAACCTGATATTTTTATACATAAATCTGGGAAAAAAGATGACTTGATTATTTTCTTTAGGTCTAGCACACATCTGGAGTGACAATGAGACAACCGCATGGTCCGATATTGCGATATTGCTTATTTTGGGTACAATATTTTGAAGAGATAGTGATTCTGCCACTAGTAAAAAAACGATTCTAGAGAATGTTCTAAAAGTTTTTGATTCACATGTAAAGGAACGACTATCTGGGTTATGAACCCTCCAAATATCAATTATTTTAAGCTTATGACAGAAGCTCTTAATATATTTGGCGTGTTTCATTTAAACTTTTAGATTTTTCTTTGAGAATCTTTCTAATTCCGGGTATAAACACAAATTGAAGTCCCCTCCTATGATAAGATTATCTGATAAGAAAGGGAACAATTTAACTTTTAATTTCTCCCAAAATACTTTAGAGAACACATTTGGCGCATATATATTACAGAAAACAAATTTTCTTTTTTTTTATTTGTAGAATGATATATCTAGCTTCTGGGTCTAATTTAATATGTATTATTTTATAGGGTAAATTTTTATTCAACAATATTGCATCACCTGACTTCCTGCCACAGCACGGGGTCGCTAATACCTCCCCCACCCATCTAGATCTCAGTTTGGGAATTTCTGGTGCTTTTAAATGTGTTTCCTGTAAAAAGACCACACTCGGGTCCTGCTCACCTAATTTTTTAATTATAAGTTTGTTTTCTTGGTGAAGTAACTCCACCAATATTCCAAGAGAGGATATTTAATTTTCCCTTATCAATTGACATCTAGAAACATAAAGCTATCTTAAATGGAGGGAACAAATAAAAGGGAGAGAATAAAGAGGGAGAGAGAGGAGAGGTGGCGGACAGGAGAGAAAAAAAAATACATAAATAAAATAAATATAAAAAAGAAAATAAAAAAAAGAAAACACACCAATTAAAATTATTCATGGAAGAAACCATATAAACAAACAGCACACCAACATGGTATTCATAAACCTGAATTATAACAAAATCCTGAAGCCTATGCCCAGAATTTTACACTCCTTTTACCCTAAGCAGACTATATAGCTCATTTGAGCTTTAGATTATTAGCATATTGATACGAGAAAGAGTATCTCTAATATGAGTTACAAATTTTCATATATATAGCTTTTTGCTTCATCCACTGTGTTCAGAGCTATTCTGTTATCATCTTTTTCCACTATGATTCTAGCTGGATAGAACATGCGCGTATTTATTCCCTTATTTATCATCTGGGTGCAATAAGGAGCCATACCCTTTCTTTTCATGGTTATCTTGTTTGAGAAATCTTGAAATAACAGAATTTTTTTATTTGCAATGGTAAAAGGATCAAATTTTTTATATAGTTTAAGCATTTCAATGTTGTCTTGAAATTTGAGGAGCTTAAAAATACAAATCCTACTTCTAGTTGTTCCATTCTCATTAGTTTTCCTTGGGCCTACTCTATGGGCTCTCTCGATAGCTAGGGGAAGTTGTTGGGGGGGAAACCTTAGAATTTGTGGGAGAAGTATAGATGAAAAGTTTAGTAGCTTATCATATTCCGCTGTTTCGGGAAGACCGACTAGGCGAATATTATTACGCCTAGAATGGTCTTCTAATTCCTTCAGACGGGATTATAAATTATGTATTTTAGATTCCTGAATAGATAATGTGCTCTCTTGCATATTAACCTGGTCTTCTAAGTCAGAAATCCTGGTTTCTGCTTCTAACATCCTAGATGCAAATTGTTTAAGTTCTCCTGCGAGGGAATCCAATCTGGAGGAAATACTCAAAAGGTCTTTTTTAATAGATTCAAATTGTGGAGTAAATACCTGGCTTATTTGAGTTACCAATATTTGGGCATCAAAGGGATTAACCATGCTTTCTGAAATAGAGTCTGAACTCACGTCAGCTACCTTATGTTTTTTATCTTTGGATTTAGCAGGCATTATGGGTGAATTTTTTTTCACCTGCGTGACACATTTTTCCATTAACCCAAAAGTACAATCTACAAAAGTGATTCTTCCCTTTCTCTTCCCCTCTTTATTTTTTTTTTCTTTATGTGTGTTAGAAATTCCGACCTGTGAAAATAAAACAGAAAACCAAACTACCAATTTCCCCTATAACTAAAGTGTAAGAGCCTACTGTCGTCTGATAGTTTACCTAATAACAATAATCATTTAACAGATAAATATCAGTGAGATATAAGGAGCTGAACGTATCCAGTAGCATAGAGTATAATACTAATATTTTCAAAACAATGACTCTATTATTTAGATATGTACCCACATAAGATGCAAATAGCCAAGAACAACCCAGCAAGAAAAATAACTACTTTAGAGATTTAAATATGGTGATGCCCCTGCAAAATATACAACAGTGTTGCCCCACTATTAGGGGTTTCTTTCCATCCAGCATATGCCCCACTGTCCGGTCCAGATTACTTCTCTGGACATAGATTTCTTCAATTCATAATGGGCTCATATTAGAAGAGAAAAAGTACCTTAATGTTCACTAATAATATTTTTATAGTTGATTCTACGAAATATGCTCATCCGACCTTAACCTCATAAATAAAGTTAATCCATAAACTCAGAATCCTGTGAGCATAAACAGGCTATACCCGTGGTTGGGGTTTTACCCTGGAATGTCAGAGTCATATGTACAATGCCCTGGTGATAAGCCTTTTTTAACAATTTTATAGTGTTAGAAGAGCAGTACTACTTGCATGGCCGTCTGTATCTGCTAGGCTCCGGAGTTTTCCTTTGTGAACTTCAGGGTGTCACATCAGTAACGAGCGGGAACACCAAGTTGCACCGGAGCAGGGCACGTAACGAGCCCGACCACCTCCACGTCTGCAGCACCAGGATACGCTGAGGGGATAGAGCGTGACCCCCATGTCCCTCTAGGCGTCAGCAGCCCCGTCCTCCAGCAGCTATTGCAGTCTATGGCTCTGGTTTGCGTTTTCTCGTAACACCTCCACTCATTGCCGGATGTCGCCGGAACTTGATACCTCTCTTGGAGCGAATCCAAATCACCTCAGGCACTCCAGGTTTCCTGTACCATGCCGCTGTGGCCGCACCGGCCAAAAGGACTTCCAGCTCTAGGAGTCGTACTCCTCATCGATGCCGCTTCAGAGCCACGACTCAACCTCGGGCTATGCGGCTGTGAGCTGGGGAGATAGTTCTGGGAGTGTTTAAAACGAACGCCAACATGGAGCACACATTAGCGTGACTCCACCCCCAACGGAAGTCTCAAGTGGATTTTCTAATAGCTCAGCAACAAGTTGTGTGTGTTTTTGTTTTTTGCCATTAATCAGTATAATTTTGTACCCAGCACTATGAAATGTGGTTTTACTTTACATATAAATTATGGTAATAAAAATGTAGCTTTATCTACTCTTATATAATAAGTTGATCTTAACCAGTTTATATAATAATGTTTATAATTATTTATACCATTCACTATTTTGTTTTGGCAATAAAGAGTCTTGATTGAATTGATTAACTGATTGATTAAAGGGACATAATACTCATATGCTAAATCACTTGAAACTGTAAAAAGCTGAAAGAAAAATATTACCTGAGCATCTCTATGTAAAAAAGGAAGATATTTTACCTCACAATCTCCTCAGCTCAGCAGAGTAAGTTCTGTGTAAAAAGTTATACTCAGCTTCTCCCAGCTGCAGGTAAAAAATAAAAAAAATGAAGAAATGAACAGCAGCCAATCAGCATCAGCAGTGCTGAGGTCATGAACTCTTTTACTGTGATCTCATGAGATTTGACTTAACTCTCATGAGATTTCATAGTAAGCTGAATAGGGAAATAATATGAGAGTGCACAAGGCTCATCCCTTAAAGGGACACTGTACTCAAATTTTTTCTTTTTTAATTCAGAAAGAGCATGCAATTTTAAGCAACTTTCTAATTTACTCCTATTATCAATTGTTCTTCATTCTCTTGCTATCATTTTTTGAAAAAGAAAAATCTAAGCTTTTTTTTGTTTCAGTACTCTGGACAGCACTTTTTGATTGGTGGATGAATTTATCCACCAATCAGCAAGGACAACCCAGGTTGTTCACCAAAAATGGGCCGGCATCTAAACTTACATTCTTGCATTTCAAATAAAGATACCAAGAGAATGAAGAAAATTTGATAATAGGAGTAAATTAGAAAGTTGCTTAAAATGTCATGCTCAATCTTAATCACAAAAGAAAATTTTTGGGTACAGTGTCCCTTTAACCCCTTAACGACTGAGGACGTGCAGGGTACGTCCTCAGAAAAAAGGCAGTTAATGCCTGAGAACGTACCCTGCACGTCCTCAGTGTGGAAAGCAGCTGGAAGCGATCCTGCTCGCTTCCAGCTGCTTTCCGGTTATTGCAGTGATGCCTCGATATGGAGGCATCCTGCAATAACCTTTTTAAGTAATCCGGTGCAGAGAGAGCCACTCTGTGGCCCTCTCTGCACCGGAGATCGGTGGCTACCTGCGTTGGTGGGTGGGAGCCGGACCGGGAGGCGGGTGGCGGCCATCGATGGCCCTGTGGAAGTGAAGGGGGGCGGGATCGTGGGCGGGGGTGGCTGGGGGCGCGCACGGGCGCGCGCGCGCGTGCACGGGAGGGTGGGGGCGGGCGCGTGCACGGGGAGGGAGCGGGTGGGAACCGCTACACTGCAGAAAATGTGCAAATAAAAAAGATTAAAAAAATCGAAAAATAAAATAATCAGCAAAGTGGTGGGGGTTTGTCTGGGTGGGGGGGGTGTCTGGGTGGGGGGGGGGGGGAAGCTACACTACAGAAAAAAAAAAAACAAAGAGAAAAAAAAACACTTTTTATTGTAAACTGGGTACTGGCAGACAGCTGCCAGTACCCAAGATGGCCCCCAATAAGGCAGAGGGGAGGGTTAGAGAGCGGTTTTGGGGGGGATCAGGGAGGTTGGGGGCTAAGGGGGGGATCCTACACAGTAGCATATGTAAATATGCTAAAAAAAATTTTAATTTTTTTTTTAAAACCCTTTTATTTTAGTACTGGCAGACTTTCTGCCAGTACTTAAGATGGCGGGGACAATTGTGGGGTGGGGGAGGGAAGGGAGCTGTTTGGGAGGGATCAGGGGGTGGGATGTGTCAGATGGGAGGCTGATCTCTACACTAAAGCTAAAATTAACCCTGCAAGCTCACTACAAACTCCCTAATTAACCCTTTCACTGCTAGCCATAATACACGTGTGAGGCGCAACAGGATTTAGTGGCCTTCTAATTACCAGAAAGCAACGCCAAAGTCATATATGTCTGCTATTTCTGAACAAAGGGGATCCCAGACAAGCATTTACAACCATTTGTGCCATAATTGCACAAGCTGTTTGTAAATGATTTCAGTGAGAAGCCTAAAATTGTGAAAAATTTTACGTTTTTTTTAATTTGATCGCATTTGGCGGTGAAATGGTGGCATGAAATATACCAAAATGTGCCTAGATCAATACTTGGGGTTGTCTACTACACTACACTAAAGCTAAAATTAACCCTACAAGTTCCCTAAAAGCTCCCTAATTAACCCCTTAACTGCTGGGCATGATACACTTGTGGTGCGCAGTGGCATTTAGCGGCCTTCTAATTACCAAAAAGCAACGCCAAAGCCATATATGTGTGCTATTTATGAACAAAGGGGATCCCAGAGAAGAATTTACAACCATTTATGCCATAATTGCACAAGTTGTTTGTAAATAATTTCAGTGAGAAACCTAAAGTTTGTGAAAAAATTTGTGAAAAAGTGAACAATTTTTTGTATTTGATCGCATTTGGCGGTGAAATGGTGGCATGAAATATACCAAAATTGGCCTAGATCAATACTTTGGGATGTCTACTAAAAAAAAATATATAAATGTCAAGGGATATTCAGATATTCCTGAAAGATATCAGTGTTCTAAATGTGACTAGCGCTAATTTTGGAAAAACATGGTTTGGAAATAGCAAAGTGCTACTTGTATTTATGGCCCTATAACTTGCAAAAAAAGCAAAGAACATGTAAACATTGGGTATTTCTAAACTCAGGACAAAATTTAGAAACTATTTAGCATGGGTGTTTTTTGGTGGTTTTAGATATGTAACAGATTTTGGGGGTCAAAGTTAGAAAAAGTGTGTTTTTTTTTCATTTTTCCTCATATTTTATCATTTTTTTTATAGTAAATTATAAGATATGATGAAAATAATGGTATCTTTAGAAAGTCCATTTAATGGCGAGAAAAACGGTATATAATATGTGTGGGTACAGTAAATGAGTAAGAAGAAAATTACAGCTAAACACAAACACCGCAAAAATGTAAAAATAGCCTTGGTCCCAAACGGACAGAAAATGGAAAAGTGCTCTGGTCACTAAGGGGTTAAGCTGTCCCAGGACAGACATACTAATATGCTGCTTAGAAATCCTTTACAATGGGAGGTGGCTGCTGAGAAACTTTTGAGGTAAAATATCTTTCTTTTTTACATGGAGATGTTCAGGAGATATTTTCTAGTCAGCTTTTTACGGCTATACTGCATCACTTTCAAGTGTTTAAACATTTGGGTATTATGGCCCTTTAAGTGATTGATGTAAAATGTATAAATAAATGCAAGACAATTCATTTATTGTAAGCTTGCTCATTCTAGTTATATAATTATATAGGAAGAAACAGAGAGGGGAGAAAAGGGAAAAGTTAAGAAAAGAAAAGTTAGATGCGAGTGGCTAATTGGCTATTATAAAATATACAAATAAAATAAGGGTAGTAAAGGGAGTTATTCATGGTAATACATTTTTAAACATTGGTAGAAATGAATATAAGTAATTGCAAGTTACACCACATTTATTTGTAAAATTGAAAAGGAAATTAATTATGAGATTAATTTAACAGCAATAGAAGCCTTAATTTCAAGATATGATTGAAATAAATAACCAAGAAAAGGCCCATTTGTTTTATCTGTATAGATAAATATATCTCAAATATCAGATCTATGGGCCTGATTCTCGAGAGCTCTCTGACAGCACTACAAAGATCTGATAGCACTGCAAAGTCCCTCACAAAATTCTAAATTATATTCTCTAAGTATTTTATGCCTGCAGCTCTCACTTATGTATTCTGCCAGCTTCATTCTGGTGAAGTTTGTCACAAAACACTAATTTAACTGACAGAGAAGTAATATGTTCTATACTAGACACATATACAATTTTAACTGTAGTGATGTCAATCCAGTTTAACCCCTTTGCTACTGGGAATTGCAGAGAAAAACTTGCCCAAAATACAGAAGAATTGTTAGCTTTTTTTTTTATTTACCTATCAAAGAAGCTATATATATATATATATATATATATATATAGCCGACAACCCAAGCCATTTCGGTATATTTCATGCTACTGTTTCGCCACCAAGGGATCATAGTAAAAAAAAACATTTCAAAACCTTTGGGCTTCTCAGTGATATTATTTACACACAACTACTGCAGTCATGGTTGTAAAATGTTCTCTGGGGCCCCTATGTTCAGAAATAGCAGACATGCATGGCTTTGCAATTAGTTTTTAGCAACTATTGCTAATTGCAGCTTTCCACCATACTTCTGAAACTCCTGGCAGGGCTTAATTAGTTAACTGGTTAAGATTATAGTATTTTAATACCCTCCCTGATTTTTCCAAAAAGCTCTCTTCCCTCCCACACCTACACTCCTGAATTCCATCATATGTACTGGGACACGATCTGCCTTAGTTTTCTGCTGTGTAGGACCCCCCTCAGACCCCCACCTCCCTGATCCCTCCCAAACAGCTCTTTAACCACCCCCTTCTTTATGGTCTGCCTTCTTAGGTATTGGCAACTGACAGTACCCAGTTTTTTATTTTTATAATTTACTATTATTATTATTATTGTTAGTTTTTAATTTTTACCTTAGTGTAGAGGGTCTTTATGGTCATTATGTAGGAATCCCCTCCCACGCTGATTCAGTTTTATTCCTGTAGATTTGCATTTCCTCCCCCTCTCCCTTCTAAGCAATTTTTTTAGAGTTTCAACAAATAGAAAGATACAAATTTAAATGTGAAGTATACTTCAATTAGCAAAAATTATTCTAGTAAACTACTGTTTCAGTGGCATACGCACGTATGCTAAGTGAATAGAGGATCAGGATTCAAACACCATTGCCTGCTCAGCTCCCTTCATTTATTTGAATAGAGGCTTAGCCACTGTGCAAATCAAAGTTATATACATATACCCAAAATGAGGTTGACCCCTTCTTCTTTTGAATATAGAGTTAAGAAAAAATAATGCACACTATTGTTTATAACCTTGTTTATTAAAATGTTACACACATATGCATTTCCATGTGTTGTAGATTTCTCACATGTGATGATATACACATAAGATCTGCTGGTTATGCTGATAAAAATAATATATAATATGAATGTGTTTCCCACTGAAAAACTCTCAGCAGTTGGGTTTAAATGTGAGCAATATTAAAAAACCTCAAAACAGCTTAGCACAGGGGGTGTGAATTGGCTCAGCAATTAAATAAATGAATGTCTGTCCTTGCAGTTTAAAACATATTCGCCTAGATTATGAGTTTTGTGCTAAACAGGGTAAAAATTGCATTATGTCACCTTCCATAGTGCTGCCATTATGAGTTACTGAAAGCCTCCTTGTGCTGTGCGTTATGGTGTGTTAAGCTCCATACCGCACAAAAGCCAAGGGCTGGTTTGATGTGCTCGTGCACGCTTTCCCCCATAGACATTAATGGAGAGAAAGTGTTAGAAATAAAACTAACACCTGAAGTGAGGAATGACGATCGCTATAACACAACCCCATTGATGTCTACAGGGGAAAGAAAGTTACATTTAAACCTAACACCCTAACATAAACCCCTAATCTTCCACCCCAACATCACCGACATTTATAAAAGTTATTAACCCCTAATCTGCCGCTCCCAGACATCGCCGCCGCTAAATAAAATTATTAACCCCTTATCCTCCGGCCTCCCATATCGCCACCACTAAATAAACCTATTAACCACCTAAACCTCCGGCCCCCCATATCGCAAAACATTAAATTAAACTATTAACCCCTAAACCTAACACCCCCCCTAACTTTAAATTAAAATTACAATATAACTATATTTAAATAAATAAAAACTTACCTGTGAAATAAAAACAAACCTAACATTAAACTTTAAATTTACCTAACCTTCATAGTCTAATAAAATAAAAAAACTACCAATTAAAAATACTAAATTACAAATTTAAAAAAACTAATCCTATGAAAAAAATGAAAAAAATCTAACATAACAAAAAAATAAACACTAAAATTACGAAAAATAAAAAACACTAAAATTACAAAAAATAATAAACGAAATTATCAAAACTAAAAAAAATTACACCTAATCTAATAGCCCTAAATAAAAATTAAAACACCCCCTAGCCTATAATATACTACCAATAGCCCTTAAAAGGGCCTTTTGTAGGGTAAAGGCTGTAACGCAAGCATTTTAGCAGGACCGCACAATCTGTAATACCAGTGCTATGAAAATCCCACACAAACGTCATTTTTTTGAGTGCGGAATGGACTTTGCATTACAGGCTAAAATGCTTACGGTATAGCTATACTAACAAGACCCGTAATTTGCGTTCCTGGCCATTCCGGCGTAATGGCCAAATTTTCAGCATTAAAAGCTGTAATGCAAAACTTATAATTTCATCTGTAGAATATCATTCTTTACCAATGGGGCTGTGGCAGTTGTCCTTATGAACCAGTGAACAATCTATCCCATAAATACATTGTGCACAAGCCCAGAATTCCTGTCAGTTTTTAAAAGCAAAATAAACAGCTTTGTTTAACTTTTTATGCAAAAAATAATTTAAAAAAATCATGTTTAAATAGGGATTTTACAAATGCTAAATATATTTTTTTTAAAACATCTCTTTAAATTGATCTATTCACAAAGTATAAGTAGTGCAAGGGAAATTTGGGTTATAAACTTTTTAATAGGTTAGTGCAATATATAATAATCTGCTCTTCCAGTGTATGTTTTTAAAGAGATATGAAACCCAAATTATTTATTTATGTATTTGTCATTCTGAAAGAGCATTCAATTGTAAGCAACTTTCTAATGTGTTATTATTATCAATTTTTTGTTCTCTTTGTATCTTTATTTGAAAAAGCAGGGATGTATGTAAGATTAGGAGCCGGTTTATTTTTGGTTCAGAACCCTGGGTTGCGCTTGATGATTGGTGGTTACATTTAGCAAGCGCTACCCAGGTTCTGAACCAAAAATTGCATGCTCTATCTGAAACATGAAAGAATGTGGATTTAATATCCCTTTAACAATGGTAAACACTTATGTCTTTCCTTTCATTCATATGTAAAAGTAATGTCAGGCAATTTGTACATTAATCACTATTTTTGGCCAAATTACGGGTAGCGCCTTAACAGGTATGCATGAGCGATAAGGGGTTTTCCATTCATATTACATGTTGAAAGTAAACATGATCGCTTGAGCACAATCGCAATTTACGCTAGAACCATTACCGCACCCTCAGAGCTCTGGTTTACTGATTCGCAAAACAAAAAAGTGTCACAAAACACAAAAATACATTACAAAGTCCAGTTACACTTATAATAACACTATCTAGTAAAATTATTTTAAAAGAAGATATGAAATCTCAGGTGTTAGAAAAAGCTGGCAAAGGGCTTTAACATTGAGATACATACATATACATGTCTAATGATGTATATAGCATGTCAGTTAGTGACTTCTTAGCTGTAGGCAGTTAGTTAGGGAGTGAGGAGAAAACAAAAGCTCAGTGATTAGAGTATAATACTTAGGTATACATGTTCACTGAAACACCCTGAATGGGTTTTTCCATTTTTAGAAAAGTTACCTGCAAAATAAGTAATGCGTGTCAATTGCAAATTTTATCTACACTTAATGCTTTATTTAAATAGCCTATATTAATTTTGGTGTATAATGTCCTTCTAAGCAAAACCAATGTGTATAACAAAATATATCATTGACAATTACCACGTTACAACTCAAAATCAAAATGTATTAGAAAAAAATATTTTTTTTTTCTGAGTTGTGACATTTTCAAGCTATTCAAAGATATGTGGTTAAAGTAACCCTTCAACCCAAGGATAATTAAAATAAATGAATCTTTATTAGAAAAATAGTAATAATAATATGGCTAACACAAATGTCATTACACTCTCAAGTAGTCCATGTTCTGATTAGCTTCAGCTGAACAGCCATGGATACATTGGTTCACATTCAACAAAACACTTTTACAAGCCTAATATATTACATTAAAGCCTCATTGTAACATTGCTATGAAAAATGTATGCAACTCAAATAGATTTTATCATGCTGCCTTTATAATGAATTGATCACTTCTCTAGTCACTGTACTTGGTGCATATAACAAACTCCCCTGCATCAAAAGGAAAAAGTCACGGATACTGGGCCACAAGGGTTAAACTCCTACCCCCTACTACCTCACCCCCTCCTGTTTCTCAGTGAATTTGGGCTCCTGAGAGCAACTGCGATCCCCCAGACCTGTTGTTTTGTAATGTGAACTTTGTCAGAGAAGAGCTGATCTCTGACCGGGAAAACCCTTCTAGGCTGGCTGGGCTCCTGGAACTGCCGGACGCACCGCAATGGATACCTGCCTAACCCCTCTCAGGCTAGCCGGACTCTTGGAACTCCCGGTCGGTTGCTTCACACTGGACACCCACTAATTTTACCCCTGGTCATTTCAGCAGCCCTTTGCCTCAGAGCTCCACTCTTTTGGGGATTGCTAGCCCCTAGGGAGGACAAGAGGTGGGGTGATTGCCGGAGGGGAGCTCCTTTGGGAACCTGTTTTTTTTTGACACCCCTACCTCCCTATCTTTATTGGGTTTTAATTCCGGTCCCCAGTAATGAATCACACCGCATTTTGGACTGTTGTATATGGGGACCGAGAGCTTTAAGATGACACCATGGAAGTGCCTCGGGATCACCCCAAAACCACCTCCTCTGGGTCCTGGGGCTCTGTTGGACTGTTGCTGCTATGGAGGTGCCAGCCTGTCTGGAGGGGCGGGAATGGCGGGAGATTTGGGAGGGAGATAAAACCCTTTGTGTGTGTATATAAGGCGAGTGTGTTTCCCAATAAAATCAGTTCTTGGTTCACCTGAATGCTAGTCTGTCTAGTTATTTGGGTGGGCTCCTGATATAATCACTTTCTCTGCTACATAGCGACCTGTTGTCAGGGATAGGAAGGACCCTCTGGCAGAGCTACCCAGTCGGGTGGGATCCTGAATACTGTTGCTGTCTGGTATCAGGGTAGGCTACTGGCTGAAATCACTTGGCGGCTACACAGCTGCAGTAAGCAGGGAGGAAGCAGGACCCTTTGGCAGAGCTAGCCAGTCGGGGGAGCCGGGGTATCCATCACAACTACAAAACAATTAAAAAAAAAAAAAAAAAAACATAACCCTTTCATTACCCGGATTTTAAGAGTTGAACTTGCCCAAAATACCCGAGAATTTTTAGCATTTTTTGCTATCAATACATTTAAACAGAAACAAAGCCTTTTTTAATTTTACTGTCAAAACTATATATTATTATTATATTAAAAACAACCCAAGGTATTGATCTAGGCCCATTTCAGTATATATTTCATGCCACAATTTCACTTAAAAATGTGATCATATAAAAAAAACATTATTAATGTTTTCACAAACTTTGGGTTTCTCACTGAAATTATTTAAATACTGCATGTGCAATAATGACACAAATAGTTGCAAAAGCTTCTCTGGGATCCCCTTTATTTAGAAATAGCAGACATACATGGGTTTGCAATTGCCTTTTGTTAATTGGAAGGCTGCTAATTACTGCAGTGCACCACACTCCTGAAATTCCTGGCAGGGAAGGGGTTAGCCAGGTAGCTTGTAAGGTTCATTTTACTTTTAGTGTAGAGATTACCCTCCCACCCCCTGATCCCAAACAGCTCTCTTACAATAACTATAGTCTCACAAAATGTAAAAGGCCGGGGGCGTGTCCGGGCTATGGCCTAAGATGGCTGCTAAACTGGGAGCTCTGTAAAAAAGAATTACAATCCGCCTTGTTATTAGGATTTTTTGCATCCATCCAGAAAAAAATTGACCTTCATGCAGTAGATAACGCATTGCTGGACTGGATTATACCTATATTGAGAGAAAAGAAGCTTCCCAGACTGGACTGCAGAGATCTCTTGGCGGCCTACAAGGAAAGACAACTCAGCACCGCGCCCCCGGGGAACCGGGGTAAGCAGAGTAAACATATAAAAGAGAAAACACTGAACTATTTCCCAAAATGAATACACTGTATCTGTGTCAGACACAGGCTTAAGGGAATAAGTGATGTGTTTGAATTTACTAAACCAGGGGAACTGTATTCATTCAGAGGTAAATCAGGTGTAGTAATTGTGTATACAAATATATGCAAAGTTCCAATGAGTCCTGTAACCCCTATTTTTTCACAGCCCCTTCATTTATCAGTCAGTAAAGTAAAATCCCACTGTATCGATATGTAGTGGTAATTTTTGTAATGGAAGTCCAATCAAACACATCAAATTACAAGAAACTCACTCACCCTCCTTCTTTCGTATAGGGTCCTGGAAAATAGCATCGCTGTAAATTACTGCATAGTTGAAAATACCTTCTGTAGTATATGCGATGTTTGGTGCATCCAGTGAGAGAGAGTGCTTGTAATGCTGCTGGGAGCGGTTTGAAGCCTGGGCAGACCGCCAAACAATGATACAATCAAAATACTTCCACACAGGTGAAAAAGGTTCCAGCAGTAAATGGATCGAGAAAAAGAGGTTTAAAAGTATATCCTTTATTAGTATCCGTAAAAAGTATACTGTGTAAGTATCACAGAAACAAACTTTACAGTGTCACAGCCAGTAAGCTAGTCAGCCCAAAAGCTCTATATCTAACAGACCAACATGTTTCGTGCTGGTACAGCACTTCGTCAGGGATAGTGAAGGGTTAACTGTTCACCTGTTAAATGCATATTGGGTCCAATCGAAACTCAGCAATTTTACTCTGTCCAATAAGGAACAGGATCCTGAATTTAAATTGTGTGTCATACAATGCTTCATTTGTGTGTTTAGCTTGGACCAAAGCTGCAGCAACAGGTGTTCAATATAAGACTAATCATTAGTTGTACATACATAAAAAATAACAGAAGATATAGAGCTCAATAATGTAAATGAATTCTTAATGTGGATAAGATCAAAAACAGCACAATTAAATATCCTCATATAGTTAAAAGCACCTCACCCCAGTCGCCATATGCTGCGCCAAGGCAGCAAACAAGCACAGTCAAACAATTGTATACAGAATATGAATGCCAAACTTCATACCACATTATGCTGAACATCAGTTAAGTAGTTGAAAGATATATAATAGTGATGAAATAGTGGACGCATAACCATCCTTACATGACTGTACAGAGTACACTACGAGACACACACTCCAAACCATGAACTGCAAGGCCAAGCTTCCTCAAGTATTTTAAAGTTTTCCTAGGTTTCTTCAAAGGAAATATACTGAGCACTCTTTGCACCCTTTGTATTCCTTTGGCCCTTGGCTATCCCCATCAATCTGACCTGTAGAGGGACTAGTTCGTTGTGCATTAAGCGACCCAGGCGCATATATATGCATGTGTCTTCCAAAGGGGCACTCTCCACACTATTCCGCTCTCTGCATTCACATTGCTCTGACCCGCAAAGGAGTCTAGCTCCTCATAGACAGAAAAACCAAGTGCTGCCAAGTCATTAGAGTAGAATCCCTGACACATAAATAGGCTTAACCACTTGATTGCTCCCGCACTGAACTCCCCACCGGCAGTGCAGACGATCGTCAACCCCATATCTGCCCAAAGGGACCCGAAACATGCCATACCGTATTCCCATCATAAAACAACCACACAGTCCAACAGAAAGAGTGAATCCTGTGTGCACTATTCTAGCGATGTGTATTCAAACCTGTATCCTTCTGTGACAAAGATGAAAAAAAAGAAGAACAAAAATGGAAAAAGAACAAAGAACAAGTGAATTTGAGATCCTATAATAAAAAAAGTGAAAATATGATTCCAAATAAAATGGAAGTTTAGTGATAAAATTAATAATAATAATGACACCTTTATGTGTCAATACCAGATCTTAACTATATAGATCCTTAGTGTATGTGCTACGATTTTAACCCATTGTACTTATAAAAATCTAAAATAATTATTTAGAGATTATAATAGTTGTTTATCCTATGAATAGTTTTAAGTCTGATTTTTCGTTAATACCTATTGGAGCTCCTGTTTGTAACCTGAATATCCAATAGGTTTCACTTTTATTTAGTTTATCATGTCTATTCCCTCCAGTGTTTAGTTTGGGAACATGGTCAATGGCTTTGAATGAAAAGTATTTATGTGGTTTTTCGCAATGTGACCTGAAGTGCTTAGCCACCGGAGTCTTAGGCTCCTTATCTGATAGAGATAAGAGATGCTCCCTTATTCGGTCTTTGAGCATTCGAGAGGTACGACCTGTGTATTGTTTCTTACATAATTTACAGGTAATTAAATATACCACAAAGATCGAATTGCATGTCAAATTATGTTTTAATTTAAATGTTTCACCAGTGTGATAAGATGCAAACGAAGAATCAACTTCAGCGTATTCACATGATTTACATGGAATGGTGCCACATTTAAAAAAACCTAATTTTGGTTCTAGCCAGGTTCTCTGAACATTGTTAATTTTTTTGTCAAAGTGCCTTTTTAGATTATTACCAATATTCCTTGCCTTCCTAGATACAAATTTTATGTTGTTTAAAATGTTACTATCAAGAAGTTTGTCTTTTTCTAATATGGCTAAGTTTTTCTTTATTACTGCACAAATTTGTTGGTATTGACTACTATATTTAGTTGAAAAGACTACACCTGAACCTGAGTAATCATTTTTTTGTGTTATCTTATCTTTTAGTAATTCATGTCTGTCCATGGATAGGACTTCATTTGATATGTTCACCAATATATTCTTTTTATAGCCTCTGGCTGATAATCTTTGCGTGAGGTCTTCAGCCTGTTGTTTATACTGTGTTATATTAGTACAGTTCCTACGAAGGCGCATATATTGTCCCTTAGGGATTCCTCTTTTTAGATGTTCAGGGTGATGTGAATTCGCCCTAAGAATTGTGTTCCCTGCTATGGGCTTTCGATAAGTTTCGGTCTCTATTTTGTTATCATGGATTTTCAACAGAACGTCCAGAAAGGCTAGTTGAGTCTTAGAACTGCTGTGTGTGAATTTTAAATTCATGTTGTTGTCATTTATGTATTTCAGAAAGTTTTGTAACTGTATGTCTGTACCTCTCCAGATGACCAACAGGTCATCTATATACCTAAAATATGCTTTTATACAAGATTTAAAGGGATTTGTGTCAGTATAAATTTTAATTATTTCAAAAAAGCTTAGGTATAGGTTTGCATACGAGGGGGCAAATTTGGCCCCCATCACAGTGCCACATTTTTGCAAGTAATATTGTCCCAAAAACAAAAAATAATTATGGGTTAAAAGAAAACCCACTGTATCTATGAGAAATTCAATATAATCCAAATCATAGTTGGTGTGTCTTCTCAGCATGTGGTGAAGTGCATAACACCCTTGGTTGTGGGGGATGCAAGAATACAGAGAAGAGACATCAATAGAGACAAGAATACAATTGTCATCCAGTACAATCTGGTCAAGCATGTTCAGGAGATGTTTGGTGTCTCTTACGTGACCTGGTGTGGAGCTAACAAGAGGCTGTAAATGTTCATCTATAAAGGCACCCAACTTCTCCCCTAGTGTGCCAATACCAGAAATGATAGGCCGACCAGGGGGAAAGTTGGGATCCTTGTGAATTTTAGGTATGTGTTTGAAAACTGAAACCTGTGGATATGTTACTTTAAGTTTGTCTGCTGTCATTTTCGTTATAAAGCCTCTATATACAGATTGGTTCAAAAATTTGTCAAGATCTTGTTGAAACTTTATAGTGGGGTTAAAACTAAGCCTAATATAAGTATCCACATCATCAAGTTGTCTTATGGCTTCCTTGATGTAGCTATCTCTATTTTGAACTACAACTGAGCCTCCTTTGTCTGAGCTGGTGATCACTAGATTATCATTATTTCGTAATTTATTCAAAGCCATTCTTTCTAGTTTATTTAGATTGTCACCCTTGATTTTCTTTCTTTGCTTGTTCTTATGTGTATTTTGATGTAGCTCAATTAGTTCTGTTTCTACTATAGTGTGAAATGCTTCTATTAGGTCACCTCTCATTTGAATAGGGTATAACTTTTCATTTTTTGTTTTAACTTTGACAGATGGTATGATGTGTGCACTAGTGTCATATCTAGAGCTTTCGCTGTTAAGGCTCAATAGATCAATAAGACTACATTGTTCTTCAAAATTAGAAATACTATTTAAATTAGTCAAATGTATTTCAGGATCTATAGTGTCATTAGTGTCACATTCTGACTCATTTTGTGTGCCTGTATTGAAATGCCTCTTTAAAGTAAGATTTCGTATAAATTTGTTTACATCTATTAGAGTTTCAAATAATGAAAAATCAGTAGTTGGTGCAAATGATAAACCCTTTGATAGAACTTTTGTTTCTACATTTGACAAAATGACATCTGAAAGGTTAATCACATTAATTTCCTTATTTCTATTAGGACCACTTTGTGATTTCTCATCTGTGATAAAGTCCTTATTTGTGTTCGTTAGTTTTTTCGTGTTGTGCCTCCTCTTCTTCTGCTGGGGTATCTCACTGGCAGTCCTCTTTCTTCTTCCTCGTTTTTTGACTGCCTTTTCTGGCTTACTTCTTTCATTTTGTTTGATGTATTAGTAGCCGTTATCTCAGGAACTGCAATGGGACTGCTGCCATCTTTTGGGCGAACACTGTTATCAGATTAAGTTTCTGCCCTGGGTGTTGATGCTCTTGGACTTTCCACAGATGAAGTTTCAAAGCAAGAAAAAGTCACTTTTTTATTTGTTTGCCCTCTGTTGTTACTGGTGTTATGACCTCTCCTGTTTTTAGATCTATTAGAGTTCTTCTGTATGGTAGTCCAATTATAGACCACATCAAGGTCATAATCTTTGCAGTCACGATGATATTTTTTAGCTTTGCGGTCTGATAGTTCCTCATTAAGTTTCCTCAAGGTTTCAGTTAGTTGATTATTATAGCTTTCATATTTTGGATCAGAGACAAAGGCTGAGATGCTGTTTTTGACTGTTTTTAACTCTTCCAGGACCTCGCCATGATCTTCTGTTTTGCTGTTAAGCAGTTGTTTCATCAAAATTAGGGAGCATTGGGTTAAGGTATTATTCCATTCCGTCATGAAGCCTTTTTTCTGTGTTGCATAGGCTGGATATTTTTTCATCCTTAGCCCTCTTGGGATTTTGTTCTCTTCAATATAAATTTGTAGAAATTCAATCTCCCACCACAGTTTTAATTCTTTTATTTCCAATTGCTCCCTCTTTGAAAACAGACTTGCCAGGTCCAATTCATTAAGATCAGTAATGGGCTGACTCCTGATTAGAGATTGCAGTTTTGCTTTTCTGGCTGTGACATTCTCGATATCCATTATTATAGTTCAAACAGGCAGACAGTAAAAATATAAAAGAGAAAACACTGAACTATTTCCCAAAATGAATACACTGTATCTGTGTCAGACACAGGCTTAAGGGAATAAGTGATGTGTTTGAATTTACTAAACCAGGGGAACTGTATTCATTCAGAGGTAAATCAGGTGTAGTAATTGTGTATACAAATATATGCAAAGTTCCAATGAGTCCTGTAACCCCTATTTTTTCACAGCCCCTTCATTTATCAGTCAGTAAAGTAAAATCCCACTGTATCGATATGTAGTGGTAATTTTTGTAATGGAAGTCCAATCAAACACATCAAATTACAAGAAACTCACTCACCCTCCTTCTTTCGTATAGGGTCCTGGAAAATAGCATCGCTGTAAATTACTGCATAGTTGAAAATACCTTCTGTAGTATATGCGATGTTTGGTGCATCCAGTGAGAGAGAGTGCTTGTAATGCTGCTGGGAGCGGTTTGAAGCCTGGGCAGACCGCCAAACAATGATACAATCAAAATACTTCCACACAGGTGAAAAAGGTTCCAGCAGTAAATGGATCGAGAAAAAGAGGTTTAAAAGTATATCCTTTATTAGTATCCGTAAAAAGTATACTGTGTAAGTATCACAGAAACAAACTTTACAGTGTCACAGCCAGTAAGCTAGTCAGCCCAAAAGCTCTATATCTAACAGACCAACATGTTTCGTGCTGGTACAGCACTTCGTCAGGGATAGTGAAGGGTTAACTGTTCACCTGTTAAATGCATATTGGGTCCAATCGAAACTCAGCAATTTTACTCTGTCCAATAAGGAACAGGATCCTGAATTTAAATTGTGTGTCATACAATGCTTCATTTGTGTGTTTAGCTTGGACCAAAGCTGCAGCAACAGGTGTTCAATATAAGACTAATCATTAGTTGTACATACATAAAAAATAACAGAAGATATAGAGCTCAATAATGTAAATGAATTCTTAATGTGGATAAGATCAAAAACAGCACAATTAAATATCCTCATATAGTTAAAAGCACCTCACCCCAGTCGCCATATGCTGCGCCAAGGCAGCAAACAAGCACAGTCAAACAATTGTATACAGAATATGAATGCCAAACTTCATACCACATTATGCTGAACATCAGTTAAGTAGTTGAAAGATATATAATAGTGATGAAATAGTGGACGCATAACCATCCTTACATGACTGTACAGAGTACACTACGAGACACACACTCCAAACCATGAACTGCAAGGCCAAGCTTCCTCAAGTATTTTAAAGTTTTCCTAGGTTTCTTCAAAAGAAATATACTGAGCACTCTTTGCACCCTTTGTATTCCTTTGGCCCTTGGCTATCCCCATCAATCTGACCTGTAGAGGGACTAGTTCGTTGTGCATTAAGCGACCCAGGCGCATATATATGCATGTGTCTTCCAAAGGGGCACTCTCCACACTATTCCGCTCTCTGCATTCACATTGCTCTGAACCGCAAAGGAGTCTAGCTCCTCATAGACAGAAAAACCAAGTGCTGCCAAGTCATTAGAGTAGAATCCCTGACACATAAATAGGCTTAACCACTTGATTGCTCCCGCACTGAACTCCCCACCGGCAGTGCAGACGATCGTCAACCCCATATCTGCCCAAAGGGACCCGAAACATGCCATACCGTATTCCCATCATAAAACAACCACACAGTCCAACAGAAAGAGTGAATCCTGTGTGCACTATTCTAGCGATGTGTATTCAAACCTGTATCCTTCCGTGACAAAGATGAAAAAAAAGAAGAACAAAAATGGAAAAAGAACAAAGAACAACTGAATTTGAGATCCTATAATAAAAAAAGTGAAAATATGATTCCAAATAAAATGGAAGTTTAGTGATAAAATTAATAATAATAATGACACCTTTATGTGTCAATACCAGATCTTAACTATATAGATCCTTAGTGTATGTGCTTCGATTTTAACCCATTGTACTTATAAAAATCTAAAATAATTATTTAGAGATTATAATAGTTGTTTATCCTATGAATAGTTTTAAGTCTGATTTTTCGTTAATACCTATTGGAGCTCCTGTTTGTAACCTGAATATCTAATAGGTTTCACTTTTATTTAGTTTATCATGTCTATTCCCTCCAGTGTTTAGTTTGGGAACATGGTCAATGGCTTTGAATGAAAAGTATTTATGTGGTTTTTCGCAATGTGACCTGAAGTGCTTAGCCACCGGAGTCTTAGGCTCCTTATCTGATAGAGATAAGAGATGCTCCCTTATTCGGTCTTTGAGCATTCGAGAGGTACGACCTGTGTATTGTTTCTTACATAATTTACAGGTAATTAAATATACCACAAAGATCGAATTGCATGTCAAATTATGTTTTAATTTAAATGTTTCACCAGTGTGATAAGATGCAAACGAAGAATCAACTTCAGCGTATTCACATGATTTACATGGAATGGTGCCACATTTAAAAAAACCTAATTTTGGTTCTAGCCAGGTTCTCTGAACATTGTTAATTTTTTTGTCAAAGTGCCTTTTTAGATTATTACCAATATTCCTTGCCTTCCTAGATACAAATTTTATGTTGTTTAAAATGTTACTATCAAGAAGTTTGTCTTTTTCTAATATGGCTAAGTTTTTCTTTATTACTGCACAAATTTGTTGGTATTGACTACTATATTTAGTTGAAAAGACTACACCTGAACCTGAGTAATCATTTTTTTGTGTTATCTTATCTTTTAGTAATTCATGTCTGTCCATGGATAGGACTTCATTTGATATGTTCACCAATATATTCTAGGTCCTAATAGAAATAAGGAAATTAATGTGATTAACCTTTCAGATGTCATTTTGTCAAATGTAGAAACAAAAGTTCTATCAAAGGGTTTATCATTTGCACCAACTACTGATTTTTCATTATTTGAAACTCTAATAGATGTAAACAAATTTATACGAAATCTTACTTTAAAGAGGCATTTCAATACAGGCACACAAAATGAGTCAGAATGTGACACTAATGACACTATAGATCCTGAAATACATTTGACTAATTTAAATAGTATTTCTAATTTTGAAGAACAATGTAGTCTTATTGATCTATTGAGCCTTAACAGCGAAAGCTCTAGATATGACACTAGTGCACACATCATACCATCTGTCAAAGTTAAAACAAAAAATGAAAAGTTCTACCCTATTCAAATGAGAGGTGACCTAATAGAAGCATTTCACACTATAGTAGAAACAGAACTAATTGAGCTACATCAAAATACACATAAGAACAAGCAAAGAAAGAAAATCAAGGGTGACAATCTAAATAAACTAGAAAGAATGGCTTTGAATAAATTACGAAATAATGATAATCTAGTGATCACCAGCTCAGACAAAGGAGGCTCAGTTGTAGTTCAAAATAGAGATAGCTACATCAAGGAAGCCATAAGACAACTTGATGATGTGGATACTTATATTAGGCTTAGTTTTAACCCCACTATAAAGTTTCAACAAGATCTTGACAAATTTTTGAACCAATCTGTATATAGAGGCTTTATAACGAAAATGACAGCAGACAAACTTAAAGTAACATATCCACAGGTTTCAGTTTTCAAACACATACCTAAAATTCACAAGGATCCCAACTTTCCCCCTGGTCGGCCTATCATTTCTGGTATTGGCACACTAGGGGAGAAGTTGGGTGCCTTTATAGATGAACATTTACAGCCTATTGTTAGCTCCACACCAGGTCACGTAAGAGACACCAAACATCTCCTGAACATGCTTGACCAGATTGTACTGGATGACAATTGTATTCTTGTCTCTATTGATGTCTCTTCTCTGTATTCTTGCATCCCCCACAACCAAGGGTGTTATGCACTTCACCACATGCTGAGAAGACACACCAACTATGATTTGGATTATATTGAATTTCTCATAGATACAGTGGGTTTTCTTTTAACCCATAATTATTTTTTGTTTTTGGGACAATATTACTTGCAAAAATGTGGCACTGCGATGGGGGCCAAATTTGCCCCCTCGTATGCAAACCTATACCTAAGCTTTTTTGAAATAATTAAAATTTATACTGACACAAATCCCTTTAAATCTTGTATAAAAGCATATTTTAGGTATATAGATGACCTGTTGGTCATCTGGAGAGGTACAGACATACAGTTACAAAACTTTCTGAAATACATAAATGACAACAACATGAATTTAAAATTCACACACAGCAGTTCTAAGACTCAACTAGCCTTTCTGGACGTTCTGTTGAAAATCCATGATAACAAAATAGAGACCGAAACTTATCGAAAGCCCATAGCAGGGAACACAATTCTTAGGGCGAATTCACATCACCCTGAACATCTAAAAAGAGGAATCCCTAAGGGACAATATATGCGCCTTCGTAGGAACTGTACTAATATAACACAGTATAAACAACAGGCTGAAGACCTCACGCAAAGATTATCAGCCAGAGGCTATAAAAAGAATATATTGGTGAACATATCAAATGAAGTCCTATCCATGGACAGACATGAATTACTAAAAGATAAGATAACACAAAAAAATGATTACTCAGGTTCAGGTGTAGTCTTTTCAACTAAATATAGTAGTCAATACCAACAAATTTGTGCAGTAATAAAGAAAAACTTAGCCATATTAGAAAAAGACAAACTTCTTGATAGTAACATTTTAAACAACATAAAATTTGTATCTAGGAAGGCAAGGAATATTGGTAATAATCTAAAAAGGCACTTTGACAAAAAAATTAACAATGTTCAGAGAACCTGGCTAGAACCAAAATTAGGTTTTTTTAAATGTGGCACCATTCCATGTAAATCATGTGAATACGCTGAAGTTGATTCTTCGTTTGCATCTTATCACACTGGTGAAACATTTAAATTAAAACATAATTTGACATGCAATTCGATCTTTGTGGTATATTTAATTACCTGTAAATTATGTAAGAAACAATACACAGGTCGTACCTCTCGAATGCTCAAAGACCGAATAAGGGAGCATCTCTTATCTCTATCAGATAAGGAGCCTAAGACTCCGGTGGCTAAGCACTTCAGGTCACATTGCGAAAAACCACATAAATACTTTTCATTCAAAGCCATTGACCATGTTCCCAAACTAAACACTGGAGGGAATAGACATGATAAACTAAATAAAAGTGAAACCTATTGGATATTCAGGTTACAAACAGGAGCTCCAATAGGTATTAACGAAAAATCAGACTTAAAACTATTCATAGGATAAACAACTATTATAATCTCTAAATAATTATTTTAGATTTTTATAAGTACAATGGGTTAAAATCGTAGCACATACACTAAGGATCTATATAGTTAAGATCTGGTATTGACACATAAAGGTGTCATTATTATTATTAATTTTATCACTAAACTTCCATTTTATTTGGAATCATATTTTCACTTTTTTTATTATAGGATCTCAAATTCACTTGTTCTTTGTTCTTTTTCCATTTTTGTTCTTCTTTTTTTTCATCTTTGTCACGGAAGGATACAGGTTTGAATACACATCGCTAGAATAGTGCACACAGGATTCACTCTTTCTGTTGGACTGTGTGGTTGTTTTATGATGGGAATACGGTATGGCATGTTTCGGGTCCCTTTGGGCAGATATTGGGTTGACGATCGTCTGCACTGCCGGTGGGGAGTTCAGTGCGGGAGCAATCATGTGGTTAAGCCTATTTATGTGTCAGGGATTCTACTCTAATGACTTGGCAGCACTTGGTTTTTCTGTCTATGAGGAGCTAGACTCCTTTGCGGGTCAGAGCAATGTGAATGCAGAGAGCGGAATAGTGTGGAGAGTGCCCCTTTGGAAGACACATGCATATATATGCGCCTGGGTCGCTTAATGCACAACGAACTAGTCCCTCTACAGGTCAGATTGATGGGGATAGCCAAGGGCCAAAGGAATACAAAGGGTGCAAAGAGTGCTCAGTATATTTCCCTTGAAGAAACCTAGGAAAACTTTAAAATACTTGAGGAAGCTTGGCCTTGCAGTTCATGGTTTGGAGTGTGTGTCTCGTAGTGTACTCTGTACAGTCATGTAAGGATGGTTATGCGTCCACTATTTCATCACTATTATATATCTTTCAACTACTTAACTGATGTTCAGCATAATGTGGTATGAAGTTTGGCATTCATATTCTGTATACAATTGTTTGACTGTGCTTGTTTGCTGCCTTGGCGCAGCATATGGCGACTGGGGTGAGGTGCTTTTAACTATATGAGGATATTTAATTGTGCTGTTTTTGATCTTATCCACATTAAGAATTCATTTACATTATTGAGCTCTATATCTTCTGTTATTTTTTATGTATGTACAACTAATGATTAGTCTTATATTGAACACCTGTTGCTGCAGCTTTGGTCCAAGCTAAACACACAAATGAAGCATTGTATGACACACAATTTAAATTCAGGATCCTGTTCCTTATTGGACAGAGTAAAATTGCTGAGTTTCGATTGGACCCAATATGCATTTAACAGGTGAACAGTTAACCCTTCACTATCCCTGACGAAGTGCTGTACCAGCACGAAACATGTTGGTCTGTTAGATATAGAGCTTTTGGGCTGACTAGCTTACTGGCTGTGACACTGTAAAGTTTGTTTCTGTGATACTTACACAGTATACTTTTTACGGATACTAATAAAGGATATACTTTTAAACCTCTTTTTCTCGATCCATTTACTGCTGGAACCTTTTTCACCTGTGTGGAAGTATTTTGATTGTAAGCAGAGTAAACACTGTGCCTCTGCATCCACTTGTTATTCTGTAAACAGCGGATAACCATATACCCACCTTCATTAAACTATCATGGAGGAGCTATACTTTATTATTAAAGAACTAATGGAGAAGCGTGAGGAGCTGATCTGCAAAAGAATGGACCGACTAGCTGTGCAGCAGTCCGCACTTTCCCGGGTAAATAACACAACTGATTGCAGTGAAGCACTGCAGAGCGATCTGCAGAGACTCCCATTGCGCAGTCCGAGCCCTAGGGAAAATGGAAAACAAGCACAGCACATACCTGGAGGCCCTTTTCCTTCCTTGGCACCAGAAAGATGTGGACTAGGGGTGTCTGAGTGTGCTGAGACAGATTGCGGCCTTAAGGAGATTTACTGGCACCTCTCAGTTAGGTGCGACCAGTGGAGCTACTTGCACGTCATTACGGAGAGAGTTGCTCCAGCAGCCTTGCTGGAGGAGGAAGCAGAAACTGGGGAGCCGCAGCAGCCCAATCTAATGTCAGTTAAGAGGCTGAGCACAGTGGTTGATCCGGCTACTCTACCTAAATCTTCCGTCCTTGTTTGGAGGGAAGTGGCCAGCCTTCTAGATTGGGGTGGCTGGATAGGCCCACATGAACTACACAACCAACTGGATGTCCTGGTTAAGAATGGGTCCCAGGCGATCCTACAAAGCTCGAGACTGCGTACAGTGACATGTCTAGATGGTTTCATGGATCCTGCCCCATCTCCATCTACAGCCAGAGACTGTTGTGAAGTGGCGATCTTGCTTGTTAGGCCTTGGGGAGTGATTACCCATGGATACACCAGGACAGGTGTGGGATAGACTATGGTGAGAGCCTTACAGCCCCTATTCTCTTATAAATTAAATTTGGCTCACAGGGATTTCTGGACCTGAGATTCACCTGGAGCTTAAAGTATATCTCTGTATGGGTGCGGTAGTTAAACAAAATACGGTGGACTTTCCCATACAACGTCTTTTCATATCATTGTATAAAGGGGGTCTCTGTAGAGGGAATATTGTGTCCAATAATAGTCAGACTTGACAAAGGTCTGCTACCTCAGTTAACCTTAAGATTAAATTTATTAAAGTGCACTATAGAGGTTCCTCAGCAACAGAAACGTACCCGCTGTTTATTTGTTTAGCATAGCAGTAGTGTTGTTTGTATTCCTAGGATCATCAGTTATAAATATTCCTTTTCGCACTCAGGGCATAATTGTAATACCCCCTCATGACTCCTTTAACACATACCTTCAGCTTCGGTGGTTTAAGTGAGATTGCCAACTCATATTTGGGCCTGCCCAGCCCTATATATTTGCCTCAACGGAGTCTGGGGGTCCCAAAGAGGGATATATTGCTTGCTCCTAGGTGTATTCCTAAAACTAGTTGTGTTAATTTAGTGTATAGCTTGATAACCCTGTGGAGCACTAGGTTATCATACAAACACCTGATGCATACTGGGCCGTATTGATGGTCACAGGATGACCCTCAGTTTGTCTTATCTGATACTTATTTGTTAGTAAGCTATAGGCTCACTACATTACCTAATTGCTCCTTTGAGCCTGAGAAGTGTTTTCCCTACCGCTAAAATCTTTCTAGTGGCCTGTATTCAACTATTCCTTATAAGCCTGAGAGGTGTGATACCTGCCACTAGAAGCCATATAAAAACCTGTGTTTGGTTGGTCCTTTAGGCCTCAAAAGTGCGTTACCTATCACTAAAATCTGTATAATAGCTTGAATGTAATTGCTCTTTTACTACCCTGAGATCTGGGTTACTCATCGCCCAAATTTGTATAATCACTTGTATCTAATTGTTCTTTACTAGCATGAAAAATATGTTACCTATTGCTAATATTCTTATAATGGCCTGTATTTAATTGCATAACACCTAAAATTTCTGATGCATTGAATAATATATAGGGGCCCAAAAGTGGCCTATATATAATTTATTTTGTAATTTTAGAATAGGTCCAAGAGTGGCCCTGTTAATACTCCCCCAAAAATTTATCTCCTGCTTATACTTAAAACTCGTGGTCCAAGAGTGGCTACAAATTCTTAATTGGGGTTTACATAACTTGTATTTATTTGCTTATTTTAGGGGGCTATTTAAGGTTAAAGAATATATTGCCATAGCATTGGGTCTAAGAGTGGCCCTGTTAACATCTCTCCCAATCTTCACTCCTCACTTCTATTTCCCATTCGTGGTCCAAGAAGGGCCACTAACTCTTAGCCGGGGTGTACTTGATTTTTTCTCAGTTACTTTGGGAGGCTCTCTGATAAAGAAAAAGAGGTTTATTTGGTAGTTTGCACCTTTAATTCCTGTGTTTTTGTTATTGAGCCATAAATGGCATAGTACTCTGCAATATTAACGTGTTAATTTTGAAATGCCTTTAGTGTATAGATTTAGACATGGACTAATGGTCGAAATCAATTGGATTGAACTTGAATCTGATTGGCTGATTCAATCAGCCAATCAGAATTTTCCTACCTTAATTCCGATTGGCTGATAGAATCCTATCAGCCAATCGGAATTCAAGGGACGCCATCTTGGATGACGAACCTTAAAGGAACCATCATTCATCGGGAAGTCGTCGGCCAGGATGGATGTTCCGCATCAGCGGGATGAAGATGGAGCCGGAAGAAAGAAGATTGAAGATGCCGCTTGATAGAAGACTTCAGCCGGATGATGGACCTCTTCAGCCCCGCTTGGATGAAGACTTCAGCCGGATGATGGACCTCTTCAGCCCCCGCTTGGATGAAGACATCGCCCGGATAGGATAAAGACTTTGGACCCTCTTCTGGACGGATCGGTGATACCCGGCGTGGTGAAGATAAGGTAGGAAGATCTTCAGGGTCTTAGTGTTAGGTTTATTTAAGGGGGTTTGGGTTAGATTAGGGGTATGTGGGTGGTGGGTTGTAATGTTGGGGGGGTATTGTATGTTTTTTTTTACAGGCAAGAGTAGAATTCTTTGGGGCATGCCCTGCAAAAGGCCCTTTTAAGGGCTGGTAAGGTAAAAGAGCTTTTCAATTTTTATTTTAGAATAGGGTAGGGCATTTTTTTATTTTGAGGGGCTTTGTTATTTTTTTAGGGGGCTTAGAGTAGGTGTAATTAGCTTAAAATTGTTGTAATATTTTTATAATGTTTGTAAATTATTTTTTTATTTTTTGTAACTTAGTTCTTTTTTATTTTTTGTACTTTAGTTAGTT
This sequence comes from Bombina bombina, assembly GCF_027579735.1. Classification (NCBI taxonomy): domain Eukaryota; kingdom Metazoa; phylum Chordata; class Amphibia; order Anura; family Bombinatoridae; genus Bombina; species Bombina bombina. The sequence goes on along the minus strand of NC_069500.1, from coordinate 395,367,464 downwards.
TATTTAATTGTATTTATTTGTAGGGTATTTGTATGTAATTAATTTATTGATAGTGTAGTGTTAGGTTTAATTGTAGATAATTGTAGGTAGTTTAGTTAATTAATTTTTTGATAGTGTAGTGTTAGGTTTAATTGTAACTTAGGTTAGGATTTATTTTACAGGTAATTTTGTAATTATTTTAACTAGGTAGCTATTAAATAGTTATTAACTATTTAATAGCTATTGTACCTGGTTAAAATAAATACAAAGTTGCCTGTAAATATTAATATTAATCCTAAAATAGCTACAATATAATTATTAGTTATATTGTAGCTATATTAGGGTTTATTTTACAGGTACGTATTTAGCTTTAAATAGGAATAATTTATTTAATAAGATTTATTTTATTTTGTTAGATTTAAATGTTATGGGGGTGTTAGGGTTAGACTTAGCTTTAGGGGTTAATACATTTATTATAGTAGCGGCTAGGTTCGGTTGGCAGATTAGGGGTTAATACTATTTATTATAAGGTTTTTGAGGCGGGAGTGAGGCGGATTAGGGGTTAATAACTTTATTATAGTAGGGGTGAGGTCCAGTCGGCAGATTAGGGGTTAATAATTGTAGGTAGGTGGCTGCGACGTTGGGGGCGGCAGATTAGGGGTTAATAAATATAATATAGGGGTCGGCGGTGTTAGGGGCAGCAGATTAGGGGTACATAGGGATAATGTAGGTTGCGGCGGTGTGCGGTCAGCAGATTAGGGGTTAAAAACATTTAATAGAGTGGTGGCGATGTGGGGGGACCTCGGTTTAGGGGTACATAGGTGGTTTATGGGTGTTAGTGTACTTTAGAGCACAGTAGTTAAGAGCTTTATGAACCGGCGTTAGCCCAGAAAGCTCTTAACTCCTGGCTTTTTGCTGCGGCTGGAGTCTTGTCGTTAGATTTCTAACGCTCACTTCAGCCAAGACTCTAAATACCAGCGTTAGAAAGATCCCATTGAAAGATAGGCTACGCAAATGTTGTTGGGGGATCTGCGGTATGGAAAAGTCGCGGCTGGAAAGTGAGCGTTAGACCCTTTCCTGACTGACTCTAAATACCAGCCGGCGGCCAAAACCAGCGTTAGGAGCCCTAACGCTGCTTTTGACGGCTAACGCAGAACTCTAAATCTAGGCGTATGTTACAGATAACATCAGACTGTGTATAGGGCATATATTGATACTCATGAGTCATTTGCTAATATGTACCAGGCTGAGAGATTAAGGTGCGCACATATATAAATATATATATAGATCGTGAGCCGAAGCCCCCGCCCAGAGAGGAACAAGTAGCCTTCAAAGAGGAAGATGATAAAATAAATGTTACACGTTTATGATACATTAAGTGTAGTGTGAAGATGTCAATAATGGGGCTTAGTAAAGTAGAGTAAGTTTACACTGTTATAATTTCTGTGGGGTATAAAGTGGTAGATTAATCAGACTGCCACCTGCGATCCCGGCCGCTGACCGCAGGAATCAAATTAACCCTAGAGTGCTGAAGCAATGGCCCACACAACTCATAGCCCCACTTCCCTAGAGAATACAGGTGCTCAAATATAATTAGCTGTACCACAATGGAGGTTAACACAAACATGGCTACAGATTCCCCCACACTACATAATGTTAGGTATGAAAGTGTCTTAACTGTGGCGAATTGTTTAGGTTGTCATACATTAAATGCCTAACATACGGCTAGATTTGGAGTTTTGTCGGTAACGACCCGAAAAACTAACGCCAGCTTTTTTCTGGCCGCACCATAAAAATAACTCTGGTATTGAGAGTCCACAAAAAGGCTGCGTTAGGCTCCAAAAAAGGAGCGTAGAGCATTTTTAACGCAGCTTCAACTCTCAATACCAGAGTTGCTTACGCAAGCGGCCAGCCTCAAAAACGTGCTCGTGCACGATTCTCCCATAGGAAACAATGGGGCTGTTTGAGCTGAAAAAAAACCTAACACCTGCAAAAAAGCCGCGTTCAGCTCTTAACGCAGCCCCATTGTTTGCTATGGGGAAACACTTCCTACGTCTGCACCTAACACTCTAACATGTACCCCGAGTTTAAATACCCCTAACCTTACACTTATTAACCCCTAATCTGCTGCCCCCGCTATCGCTGACACCTGCATTTTATTTTTAACCCCTAATCTGCCGCTCCGTAAACCGCCGCTACTTACATTATCCCTATGTACCCCTAATCTGCTGCCCCTAACACCGCCGACCCCTGTATTATATTTATTAACCCCTAATCTGCCCCCCTCAACGTCGCCTCCACCTGCCTTAACTTATTAACCCCTAATCTGCCGACCGCAAAGCGCCGCCACCTACGTTATCCTTATGTACCCCTAATCTGCTGCCCCTAACACCGCCGACCCCTATATTATATTTATTAACCCCTAATCTGCCCCCCACAACGTTGCCTCCACCTGCCTACACTTATTAACCCCTAATCTGCCCAGCGGACCTGAGCGCTACTATAATAAAGTTATTAACCCCTAATCCGCCTCACTAACCCTATAATAAATAGTATTAACCCCTAATCTGCCCTCCCTCACATCGCCGACACCTAACTTCAATTATTAACCCCTAATCTGCTGACCGGAGCTCACCGCTATTCTAATAAATGTATTAACCCCTAAAGCTAAGTCTAACCCTAACACTAACACCCCCCTAAGTTAAATATAATTTACATCTAACGAAATTAATTAACTCTTATCCTCTTCTTCCCGGATAGGATGAAGACTTTGGAGCCTCTTCTGGACCTCTTCAGCCACCGGATGATGGATCGCCAACCCCCGCTTGGGTTGGATGAAGATTTTGGAGCCAGGACGGATCGGTGATACCTGGTGAGGTGAAGACAAGGTAGGATGATCTTCAGGGGCTTAGTGTTAGGTTTATTTAAGGGGGGTTTGGGTTAGATTAGGGGTATGTGGGTGGTGGGTTGTAATGTTGGGGGGGGTATTGTATGTTTTTTTTACAGGCAAAAGAGCTGAACTTCTTGGGGCATGCCCCGCAAAGGGCCCTGTTCAGGGCTGGTAAGGTAAAAGAGCTTTTAACTTTATTAATTTAGAATAGGGTAGGGCATTTTTTATTTTGGGGGGCTTTGTTGTTTTATTAGGGGGCTTAGAGTAGGTGTAATTAGTTTAAAATTGTTGTAATATTTTTCTTATGTTTGTAAATATTTTTTTATTTTTTGTAACTTAGTTCTTTTTTATTTTTTGTACTTTAGCTAGTTTATTTAATTGTATTTATTTGTAGGAAGTGTATTTAATTAATTTATTGATGGTGTAGTGTTAGGTTAATTGTAGGTAATTGTAGGTAGTTTATTTAATTAATTTATTGATAGTGTAGTGTTAGGTTTAATTGTAACTTAGGTTAGTATTTATTTTACAGGTAATTTTGTAATTATTTTAACTATTTTAGCTATTAAATAGTTCTTAACTATTTAATAGCTATTGTACCTGGTTAAAATAAATACAAAGTTACCTGTAAAATAAATATTAATCCTAAAATAGCTACAATGTAATTATAATTTATATTGTAGCTATATTAGGGTTTATTTTACAGGTAAGTATTTATCTTTAAATAGGAATAATTTATTTAATAAGAGTTAATTAATTTCGTTAGATGTAAATTATATTTAACTTAGGGGGGTGTTAGTGTTAGGGTTAGACTTAGCTTTAGGGGTTAATCCATTTATTAGAATAGCGGTGAGCTCCGGTCGGCAGATTAGGGGTTAATAATTGAAATTAGGTGTCGGCGATGTTAGGGAGGGCAGATTAGGGGTTAATACTATTTATTATAGGGTTAGTGAGGCGGATTAGGGGTTAATAACTTTATTATAGTAGCGCTCAGGTCCGCTGGGCAGATTAGGGGTTAATAAGTGTAGGCAGGTGGAGGCGACGTTGTGGGGGGCAGATTAGGGGTTAATAAATATAATATAGGGGTCGGCGGTGTTAGGGGCAGCAGATTAGGGGTACATAAGGATAACGTAGGTGGCGGTGCTTCGCGGTCAGCAGATTAGGGGTTAATAAGTGTAGGCAGGTGGAGGCGACGTTGTGGGGGGCAGATTAGGGGTTAATAAATATAATATAGGGGTCGGCGGTGTTAGGGGGAGCAGATTAGGGGTACATAAGGATAATGTAGGTGGCGGTCGGCAGATTAGGGGTTAAAATTTTTTATTTGAGTGTCGGCGATGTGGGGGGACCTCGGTTTAGGGGTACATAGGTAGTTTATGGGTGTTAGTGTACTTTAGAGTACAGTAGTTAAGAGCTTTATAAACCGGCGTTAGCCCAGAAAGCTCTTAACTACTGACTTTTTTCCTGCGGCTGGAGTTTTGTCGTTAGATGTCTAACGCTCACTTCAGACATGACTCTAAATACCGGAGTTAGAAAAATCCCATTGAAAAGATAGGATACGCAATTTACGTAAGGGGATCTGCGGTATGGAAAAGTCGCGGCTGAAAAGTGAGCGTTAGACCCTATTTTGAGTGACTCCAAATACCGGCGGTAGCCTAAAACCAGCGTTAGGAGCCTCTAACGCTGGTTTTCACGGCTAACGCCAAACTCCAAATCTAGGTGATAGACTGGATTTAATATAGCTAGTGAGGCTTCCCTGCTGCAAAGTATTCTCAGAATATGAAATGAAGACAGTTGTTAATAAAAAATCAAACTCAATTAACATGTCATAACATCATAGAAACTAGTGAAACAGTGTACACCTCCATTAGAGCTTCACAGAGACGTTTCAAAAAGATAATAACTATTATAGTGTCTATCTTCAGCTGTACCACACATGTGCTATTGGGTCCAACACATAAATATGCAAGGGAGTATAAGAAAACACTTTAGTACAGCTCAACAAGATAAACCATTCTAACATATTATAAACTTCGTGTAGTGACATTCACAACAAATATAAGTATTGTTTACACTGTATACCAGTCTCAGTTGCTACCGTTCAGTTCACTCGTGACAGTAACCTGATAAATGTCCATAGTCAGAAAGGTAGTGGGATACAAATACACTTGCAGCGAGAGTCCAGACATATGGGCAATGTATAAGTATAAGCTAGAGCTGGATAGTTCAGATTGTTTCAAGACCATTTAGGGGTACCAGATCCCACAAGTGGCTCTCCCCTTATGGGCGCTAAATGCATACCCAGACTAACCGATCCCTTTTCTTAGGCCACAGGACGCTATTTTTACTTGCCACGGGAGCCTCAGCAATACCCACCAGTCAGCACCGGGGATCAGATTTTGAATAGTCCCACACAGCTGTGACGTCCATGCACCAAGGCCTTCCAGCCATGGATTAATGATAGGACCTGCTTCCTGCTCCCCAAATAGGTGTCGGCAAGTTAGTTGGCAGATGGTAGTCACGGGCGGGCCACGCACACAGATCAGCCGCTTAACATATTGAAGAATGAGTGCCAGTCGCAAGTCTTTTAATCCGCTATAGGGCGCATCTGGTTGAGAATCCTGTAGTTTAGTAGCGGAGCTCAACTCCACACTGGCGTCGTGCCTCTCAATCTCCTTTCCATCATAGCGCAATGAGGAATGACCTGGAGGTAGGATTAAAGATGGTGACTTTCGCGGGTCTGCTGTATCCTCTCCTTGGTTATCTTCGCCAGCGATTAGGGTAGCCGGAACAGAAGTGTGGGTCACAAGGGGCTTAAAAGCCTCTGTCACTGCAGCCGAAAGAGCATTGTTGTGGCGGTTCAGTAGTTCTTTTGGCTGTGATAAAAAAAGCGCGGCCATGTATTCCTACACTCCGTATCACAATAAGAGGTAGAAAGCAGGGATTGCAAAAATCAAGCTATATAGCACTGCAAAGGTCCCCAAGTAGCATTCAGGAGATAACTTTCCATAAGAATCTCCAAGATAAAGTCAGAAGTATATAAAATATGTGTGATATATTTGTAAAAGCATTGTATATAGCAGGAGCTCTTGATATGTGCGTCTTGCGGGGATGGCAGTTGGCTCCGCCCCCCCTAACTAAGTTTTTAAACCATTTTATACTGGATTTTTATATCAGTATCTGTGCATCTTATTCTTTATAGTAGTGTCTATTACATGCAGTTATATGAAAATGAGTGTATACTGTCCCTTTAATTCACTAACAAAGTGCTCAGTTGCGCTGAGATGGTTTTCCAAACAAAAAGATTAGATTATCTTCTTACAGGAGACCCACTTTCTAAAAACAGCAGAACCCAAATATACCTCTAAAGAATTCCCAGTGGGTTACTTTAACTCCAATGATGTTAAAAAGAATGGGGTGGTTATAATTATAGATATACATCTTCATTTTCAACCAATAAACAAAATAACAGAAATTGAAGGCAGGATCCTGATAGTAGTGCGACTACTGTTCCACAGATCAATTACATTGGTTAATGCTTATGCCCCAAATAAACATAGGTCACATTTTTTTAGGCGACTCCTTTCTCTAGTAACAGAATCAAAAAAAGGGACTCTAGTTCTGGGGTAAACCTAAATATCCCATTAGACTTGGTCCTCAATTCATCTGCGCAAACCTCAAAATCCCAGTCCAGACCCCCTAACACGGTGTACAAATGCATGGAACAACTATGCCTGGTAGATGCCTGGCGCATCCATCCCAGCACAACTATACTTGTTATTCACACCCCTGGCCCTTGTATACCCAAATTTACTATCTAATGGTGGTCCTAAAGCATTTGTCACTTCTAAAGGACTCAGATATTCAACCAACAGCGTGGTCAGATCATTCCATGATTAACATTCAATAAGAATGGCCAGAGAAACCTATCACCCCATTTCTCTAGAGATTAGATACATCCGTGCTACATTATCCTTCCACCTTAGAAGCATTCACCAAGTCATTGGAAGAATATTTTTCCACATTAATGCTAATCCGGACACCTCCTCTTGCAAGATATGTGAGACTCACAAGGCAGTAATCAGAGGGAGTGCATTAAACACAAAGCCTACATAAAGAGAACATATGATTGCACCATCCGCACATTAACCACACGTCTAGGCCAGTTAGAACTTTTACATAAAAATACCCCAAATGATAATACTATACTGCAAGGTTAGACAGGAACTCAACGTAATCCTGAACAAGGAAGCCCAAAGAAAAGCACTTTATATGAAAAATACCTACTTTTATGAGCGAAATAGAACAGACCTTTTTTATCTAGGCTTCTGAAGGCACAGACCCTCAAGTCACACATACATAAACTGACAACTCCAGATAATTTGAATATCCATGATAGTGCAGAAATAGCTAATCATTTCAGAAAATATTATTCCCACCTTAGCAATCTTGACTCAAACGAATCCCCAGAACATCACCAGCGCATGACACAATATATAAATTATGCCAGTCTAGTTAAAAAACAATCATTTAAGAAAGCAGAACTAGAAACCCCAATAACCTTAACTGAGATTTTAGTGGCTATAACCGACCTCCCAACGGGGAAAAGCCCTCGTCCTGATGGCTTTACCAATACATATTACAAGACTTTTAAGAGTATATTGGCACCTCACCTGAAACTATTTCATATATTAGACGACAACTGTACTCTCCCTCCTGAAATGCTTGTGGCGCACATCTCAGTTCTACTTAAACCAGAGAAATCACCTAGAGACCCAGGCAGCTACCGACCCATATCCCTCTTAAACACATACAAAAGACTCCTAGGATGGCTATTAGCAAAACGACTAAACACTGTACTCAATGAGATAGTTTACACAGACTTGTTTTGCATCTGAAGGCGAGAGACAACACCTTTAGAGCCCTGACATTGATGTCTTATGTTCAGCATAATAATATCCCATCAGTGTTCCTCTCGACCGACGTGGAGAAAGCATTCAACCAAATAAATTGGCATTTCCTCCACGAAACATTAAAGAACTTTGGAGTTGGCCCTAAAATGATCACCCGCATCTTTATCCCTTACACATGCCCTAACGCTAAAGTCAAGGCAAATGTAAAGTTATCACATCCTTTTGACATACAGAACGGTACAAGACAGGGATGCCCGTTGTCGCCCATTTTATTTATATTATCCATGAAGGTCCTAGCATCCCATGTACAACAAAACCACAAAATAAAGGGTATTAAAATCAGCTCACATAACTTTGAAATAGCATAATACGCAAATGATGTGCTATTCAGTTTCCTCACCATTCCAAACTATTCCCCAAATCCTTAAAGAACTGGAAACATTTGGACAATTCTTTAATTTTCTGATAAATTCACAAAAATCAGAAATTCTTAATATCACTCTATCTCAAAGCCAATTCCTTTCACTTAACTCCATATGCCCCTTAAAATTACAAACTAAGAGCTCAGAATAAATATCTCCCCACACCAGTCACTGCTATGTACAAAAAAATATATCAACCTCCTACACAACATATAATGGGACTTGCAAACTTGGTCGACAAAAACCAATCTATTGGTGGGGGCGAGTAAAATGTATATAAATGAACACATTACCCAGGATCCTATACATCCTTCAAGCACTTCCAGTCCCCATACCCAAGTGGTACCTTAAGCAAATCCAATTAACTCATATGTTTGGGGTCGAAACAGACCTAGAGAAAATGTGTATAGACTGACATTGAGGGGAGGCATAGGGCTCACTTGTATTAAAGACTACTAAGGCACTGAAAAGCCTCCTTGTGCGTGTGATATGGTGGCACACACATGACAATAGGATTTCAGTAGCTCTCATCCTATTGGCTGTTTTTTTATTTTTTTGTGTGTTTTTTTATTTTTAGATTAGGGATGGGCACTTGGTAGTTTAGGATTTATTAGAGTTAGGTTTTTTTATTTTGGGGGGTTGGTTGGGTGGTGGCAGGGGTCAAGTCCTACAAAACAAAGTGTGGGAACTCACCCAAGACAGCAAGATTTTCATCCCCCTTATAATTAATATTATTTTATACACACACACACACTGTATTTATATGTATGTATGTACATAAATACCATAGCAAGTATACATATACAGATATATATATATATATATATATATATATATATATATATATATATATACACATATATGGACTTAGACCAACCAGAACCCTAGGCAAAAATCTGGCAAGGGCCCCTCACTGCCTCTCCCACCGCCTCTTTTGCCTTTTTTTTTCTCTACTTAAAGATTTCCCAAACCTTACTTTGAATTTGAAATATATTTTTATGACAATTTTATTCCCCCCATTTGGCTCTACCCTGTATCATGTGACAGCCATCAGCCAAAGACTAGTATACATATACACTGTAAACTTGTGCACATGCTCAGTAGTAGCTTGTGTCTCAAAAAGTGTGAATATAAAGACTCTGCAGAAATTGATAATGCAAGGAAATTTGGAAGTCTCTTTGAAATGCTGCTCTGTCTGAATCATGAAAGTTTAATTCTGACTTTAGTGTCCCTACATACCCAGAGACACAGACACTCACACACACAGACAAACTCTAATACACACAAATAATCACACACCCAGACACTCATACATGCGCTCTCATACACTCACACATGTGTTCTCGTACACTCACACATGCGTTCTCATACACTCACACATTCGTTCTCGTACACTCACACATGCGTTCTCATACACTCACACATGTGTTCTCGTACACTCACACATGTGTTCTCGTACACTCACACATGCGTTCTCATACACTCACACATGCGTTCTCATACACTCACACATGTGTTCTCGTACACTCACACATGTGTTCTCGTACACTCACACATGCGTTCTCATACACTCACACATGCGTTCTCATACACTCACACATGCGTTCTCGTACACTCACACATGTGTTCTCGTACACTCACACATGTGTTCTCGTACACTCACACATGTGTTCTCGTACACTCACACATGTGTTCTCGTACACTCACACATGTGTTCTCGTACACTCACACATACGTTCTCATACACTCACACATGCGTTCTCATACACTCACACATGCGTTCTCATACACACACAGACTCACACATGCATTCTCATACACAGACACACATAAATGCGCTCTCATACACTCACACATGTGTTCTCGTACACTCACACATGCGTTCTCATACACTCACACATGTGTTCTCGTACACTCACACATGTGTTCTCGTACACTCACACATGCGTTCTCATACACTCACACATGCGTTCTCATACACACACAGACTCACACATGCATTCTCATACACAGACACACACACAGTAAAGCACACCCAAGCTCACTCTCATACACACACTAATGCACATACTCTCATACACACTCTAATGCACTCATATATATTCAGCCTAATAAACACTCATACTCACCCTCACACACACACACACACACTCTAATGAAGACATAGTCACACACATACATATGCATGCATAGATATTCACACACTTGCATACATGCACAAAAATACCACCCATATGAATTCTACTGAGCAGCAGTGAAAAAGTAATTCAAGACCAGAGACTGAAGCATTTTATACCCGGCATAAAGAGCTATTTACAAAATACTGCTTTCATGCAGAGAAAAATCTGCCTGACTCTCTTAATTGATCAAGCCATTGACCCTCTGATCCTGGAAACCCTGTTTAAAGTGTCACAAAATCCACCCGATCTTAAAGTCAGTGCCATACAAAGCAAGTAATTGGATAGCACGCATTGGGCGAACACATTATACTATCTGGTACTGCCATCCCTTTAGCTGCAGCACATAAAATGGGTTACATTTGTATTTCTTGTTTGGGGTGTTTATCAATCACTGAACAATGAGAAAGGGAGAGAGAAAGTAGCAAGAACAGAAAGACCGATATAAAGATCTAGCTAGAGAGGGGATATAAAAGGCGAAAGAAAGGTGGAGTGAAAAAGAGAAGAGAAGAAACTCTGTACCTTTTGTGTTTATGTGTATCATTAAATGCCTGCACTATTAATATAGGAATATATGCTAGATCTTATCTTTATTACTAATAAAAAACAGCCATGTAACTATCATGAGCATAATAACAATTGACAGGTAACTGCTGCAACAGATTCATCAAATCAAAAAAGCAACAGTATTTTATTTATATCACTATTATGTGTCAAAATTCTACCACACGCCCCTGGTAGTAGTAACCTTTTTACTGTACCCAAAAGCATCTAGGCATTCATACAGCGCATACAAATAATACCCCTATGCATTGAGTTAATAACACAAACTTAAATATCCCAAAGAGCTGCCTGGACTTAAATCCCTAACTAACTACGACCCAGTTTACCAAAACTTAAGCCTCATACATCCTTCTGCAACATACTTAAATCTTTCCTTCTAAATAATGCTTATGACAGTTAATCAAAATCACTTCCTATATAAAATATGATCCATGGTAACCCTTCTACATATAAGTTCCCCCATACTCTTTCCTCTATATATTTAAATAACACAGGCTACAGCACTGTGAGCAGGTCTATACAAGTTTGAAATAAAAACTAATACTCCAGCGCTGCCTGCACCTACTGACACCTGCCTACAGCTGGCCCTGCCTCTGAGCCTGTTTGTGTTAAACCAACTTAGTGATGTGATTTTTAATGTGACACACTTATATGTCTTCTTAAATTAATATGTGCAGTGGTAGCGGGGCCCCATACAGATTTCACGCACCACACTGTGACCATAATGCTTTTTTATTTTGAACTGCCAGCCCAGGACTAACCTTTCACTTAGGGTTGCCACCTTTTGCCTAGAATATTCCTGGACATTTTTTAAATGGGCGTGGAGAGGGTGTGTCTCATATATATATATATATATTTATTATATTATATATATATATATATATATATATATATATATATATTTATATATATATATATAAAACATAGAATTCTAAGCCAAATAATTTATACATAATTAAGCCCCCCAAAAAAATTACCATACCAATTACCAAGAAAAAAGAGCAGACACAGCCAAGTATTATTCACAGTTTCTCTGTGACTGCACTGCACTTGTTGGCTCAGGGCTGGGGCAAGGGCTCCAGGATTCTCGTCAAAGGCTGCTGTTGTAGAGGACCTACAGTACAGACGGAGGTGGCACTGACTAATTCTTGAAAGTAACTAGCCATGTTTCTGCATGCAGCCTGTGGCCACTGCACCAACACCTGGCCTTTCTCAGCCGCTCTCAGCAGGATGTGATGACTCCCCTCCTTGACCCTCTTCCCCCCTACCACACCATCCTCTGTCTCTCCTCCAAACTCCACCTACCCGGTATTTTAGTAACCCCAGGCCGGGCTAAGGGTTCCCCTGGCCAGCTAATTTAAAAAAAAAATCTGTGCTCACTGTTGCTTACTTCCACTGTAGTCTGGACACAGGCCTACAAGCTGATGGAGCTTAGTAGTTATGATGTGGGGGGCTGGAGGTTTAGGGGTTAATACTTTATTATAGTGTTGGTGATGTGGGGGGCCAGCGGTTTAGGGGTTAATATGTTTATTTAGGTGTCGGGGAGCGGCAGATTAGGGATTAATAACTTTTATTAGTGTTGGTGATGTCAGGGAGTGGCGGTTTAGGGGTTAAGATATTTAAATAGGTTGGTGATGTGGGTAGGTGGCAGATTAGGGATTAATAACTTTATTTAATAGTCGTGCTGTAGGTGGGCAGCAGATAAAGGCTTAATAGGTTTTAAATAGTGTTTGCAATGTGGAAGGGTGGCGGTTCAGGGGTTAATAGGTAGTTTTTGGGTCTTAGTGTACTTTGTAACACTTTAGTTATGAGTTTTGTGAAACATTTTTGTTACACAAAATCCATAACTTCTGCTCTCAGATGGCGGTATGGATCGTGTAGGTATAGACTGTAACACAAGCTATTTAGCCTGAAAGCACAACCTGTAATACCAGCGGTATGAAAATCCCACACAAAAACTTATTTTTTTTGAGTGCGGAATGGATTTTGCGTTAGAGACTAGAATGCTTGCGGTATAGCTATACCGACACGACTCATAATATGCGTTGCTGGTCATTACGCTTGAATGGCCATTTTTTCAGCGTGAAAAGCCGTACCGCAACACTTGTAATCTAGCCGACAGTTAGTAACTGCAGAATCAGGTAAATATTGATGCTGTAACAAATGGTTTATCAACATTAGAACGTGTATGGCTGATTGTAATCCTTTATTTTTCCTTAATAAAAATACTTGGGGGAAAAAAATAATAATTGTAGAAATAACTGCATTTAACATTAACCCCCCAGAACTAGTAGCAAGTGTTATGGGGTTGAAAATCTCCTTAAAGGGACATGCAGCCTAAATTATTTATTTCATTATTTGGACGTAGTTTGTGGTTTTGGATAGCTTTTTAGTTTATTTCTATTGTCTGGTTTGTTTCATTCTCTTTGTGGCCTTAGTTGAAAAGAATACCTAGGTAGGCTCAGAAGCTGCCGATTGGTGGCTGCACATATATTCCTCATGTCATTGTCTTTCAGCGAGCTGACAGTTACTGCTCCTTCGGCGTGGGTTGCCGGAAGAATGGGGCAGATTGGATAGAGGAAGTAGGTTAGAGGGTTGTTTGAGATTGTATGGTCTGTCTGAATCACGAAATAAACATTTATGTTTCATATTGTTTTCGATATTTTTCATTCTTTTTCTTCAGATATTACATATAATTGTTTTATTTATAAGAATGATATTAAAATGCATCTAAATGTCAGGTTTGTTATTTTTAAATTACAATGGCTAGCTTTAAATCTTAGGTCAATTTAATTTCCTTTAGTAAACAGAACGGGCTAGATTACAATCATGTTTTTGTGAGCCATTTTAATTTTGCTGACATTACAAGTGGAGCAAAATCGCGATTGCGCTAGCTTCAATCCTCTCTGTGATCTTAGAGCTGTGGTTAACTGTTTTCCAAAACTAAAAAGTTGCACAAAACACTGAGATCTTGGGTGTTAAAAACAAAAAGTCAGGCAAATGGCTTTAACATTGAGACAAATACAGGTACATTGCTAAAGATGTATTTGTATGTATATACTGTATATGTCTATATATGTGTACATATATATTAATGAATTTATATGTGTATATATGTATTTACAGTCATATATATATACACATATAAAAACAGTAATAAATATATATATATATATACACTCATATATATATATATATATATATATATATATATATATATATATATATATATATATATATATATATATATATATATATGAATACAAAAGAGAGAAAAAGGCCACTATTAGCCAGCACTAGACTATAACTCTAAAATATATCATCACACATTCTGCAAAATAGGCTAGAGAAAGGCCCTCATCTGTAACCATAAAAATATTTATTGTAACAATTGTCAAATTACAAATCTATTGCTATTCTACAATATAGACATTTCAGACATATGTGAGTTATTTAGTAACCCCATAAGTTCATATTTCGTAATAACTGAAACATTCCGAAATAGATTCAAACTTGGGCAGTATAGGTCCTTAAGGATATATTTCTATATAAGCATAAAAAGAGAGAGTAGATTACACAAATAAGTGCAATCCAGTGGCGTATTTAGGTTCTGTGCTGCCCTAGGCATTTAAAATGTTGCTGCCCCCCAATGTTCACCAGGCTTGTTAAACACTTGCATACACCCAGATGGGTTGAATTAACATGTGTACACAGTTATGTATAATATATATATATATATATATATATATATATATATATATATATATATATATATATATATATATATATATATATACACAGTCCACACACACACTGTATGTATGTATATGTATATGTATATATATATATATATATATATATATATATATATATACACACTTGTTGTTTGATTGGTTCGCTGTTACTACTTATGGGTTGTAATGTCAGGTACTTCCTTCTACTCATGACCATAACTAAGAAGGGCAGAACTGATGTTAATTTAAATTTACACTATTTTATATCATATTTATTCAAGCAGCAATATATTATCAACATGCCTAAATGCTGTTCTTTCAAATGGATTACAGATCATGTTTAATAACTATAATTCTTTAGCCTTTTAATATCAATTAACAATAATCTGGAGGCATTCAGCAGAGCCACCTAGTTGTTAACACCCTGGACTGAAGTCAGATTTGTTTACACTCCCATAAATGGGCTCTTGAAAAAAATAAATTATACTCTAGATAATTACTTCTGTTTTCATCACTGAATAAACTAAAAACATCAATGCAAGTTTCTCTTCCTTCATTTAAAATGTAAAGTTCTGTTTCTTGTAGAGAGGATGGAAATTATCTTTATTACCAATGTCATCTAGAAAAAACAGATAAAGGAATTCTGACAACATTCTCATATCAATTTACAACCTACTACCTATTGGTTGTGTATAAAGCCTGTAATTTATGATGTATCCCTTCATAAAAATAAATAAATAAACTGAGTATTACTTTAGTACTTTACTACAGCGTTGGACTGAGATACTGAAGTGACAGCTAAATTGTTATTGTACAGAGATAGGTCATATAGCTAACTGATGCAGTGCAGGCAGTCTTTGGCCACACTTTCCTTTATTTATATTTGCAATATATTAAAATAAAACAGCCCTGCTGCGCAGCTAAAGACATCCTAACACAGATTCAAACAAGAAACCTATTAGTCTTAACCTCAGGGTTAATCTGTTAGTGGTGTCACATGGTGCTAACACACTGTGTAAACTTGGGAGAAGAGTACAACTACATTGATCCCTTATAACAGTAACCAGTCACCTCCAGCTTTATATCCAGCAAACGACCGCAGTTAGTACCGCACTTAAAAGTCAGACCAGATTAGGAAACAGCGAAAAAGAGCAAGCAAATAATTACATCAGTAATGGTACAATGAACTTCCAGAAACACTTCATTCTTTTTCGCTGTTTCCTAATTTTGATTTAATCCTAATTTTGATTTAATCATATTTATTCAAGCAGCAATATATTATCAACATGCCTAAATGCTGTTCTTTCAAATGGATTACAGATCATGTTTAATAACTATAATTCTTTAGCCTTTTAATATCAATTAACAATAATCTGGAGGCATTCAGCAGAGCCACCTAGTTGTTAACACCCTGGACTGAAGTCAGATTTGTTTACACTCCCATAAATGGGCTCTTGAAAAAAATAAATTATACTCTAGATAATTACTTCTGTTTTCATCACTGAATAAACTAAAAACATCAATGCAAGTTTCTCTTCCTTCATTTAAAATGTAAAGTTCTGTTTCTTGTAGAGAGGATGGAAATTATCTTTATTACCAATGTCATCTAGAAAAACAGATAAAGGAATTCTGACAACATTCTCATATCAATTTACAGCCTACTACCTATTGGTTGTGTATAAAGCCTGTAATTTATGATGTATCCCTTCATAAAAATAAATAAATAAACTGAGTATTACTTTAGTACTTTACTACAGCGTTGGACTGAGATACTGAAGTGACAGCTAAATTGTTATTGTACAGAGATAGGTCATATAGCTAACTGATGCAGTGCAGGCAGTCTTTGGCCACATTTTCCTTTATTTATATTTGCAATATATTAAAATAAAACAGCCCTGCTGCGCAGCTAAAGACATCCTAACACAGATTCAAACAAGAAACCTATTAGTCTTAACCTCAGGGTTAATCTGTTAGTGGTGTCACATGGTGCTAACACACTGTGTAAACTTGGGAGAAGAGTACAACTACATTGATCCCTTATAACAGTAACCAGTCACCTCCAGCTTTATATCCAGCAAACGACCGCAGTTAGTACCGCACTTAAAAGTCAGACCAGATTAGGAAACAGCGAAAAAGAGCAAGCAAATAATTACATCAGTAATGGTACAATGAACTTCCAGAAACACTTCATTCTTTTTCGCTGTTTCCTAATTTTGATTTAATCCGGTCTGACTTTTAAGTGCGGTTCTAACTGCAGTCATTTGCTGGATATAAAGCTGGAGGTGACTGGTCACTTATAATGGATCAATGTACTCTTCTCCCAAGTTTACGCAGTGCAGTGTGTTAGCACCATGTGACGCCACTAACAGTTTAACCCTGAGATTAAGGCTAATAGGTTTCTAGTTTGAATCTGTATTAAGATGTTTTTAGCTGCGAGGCAGGGCTGTATTATTTGCATGATATTGCAAATATAAATAACACTTGTCAGACTGAAGTCCAAATCCTTACTGGGAGAATCAACTGCTTGCTGTCCTGTTCTAAACTTCCTGCATCTCACACTCACATCCGTATTAGAGCAGAGTCAGGACCCGCAATGTGCAGACTGGAAGGCGGCTATTGGTTGACGTTGTTATGTGACTTCGGCAACAAGCCGGACCGCGTTTAATTTTTAAAAAAAGTATATTACTTAGTAGTGCAGTGGCCGGGGTCAATGGAAAAAAATGCCGCACCCCCAAATCTGCTGCCCTAGGCACGGGCCTTGTGTGCCTAGGCCTTAATACGCCCCTGGTGCAATCTAAAAGTCTAGGAAATTCAGCACATATAGGATAGAGTTATGTTATAAAAGAAAAACAGATACATTCAATTAGTGCAAAATATACTCTATTATATTTAATAATATACACATATATAAATCTTAAAAGCACACACGTACAACTCGGGGGTCCCCCTAATAAAGTATAGACAAGATATGACCAGGTGGAATACTAAAGTGGTGCACCACTAAAAAGAAAATGTCCAAAGGTTGCTTATAAATGTAACAATAAAGCAGAGCAAGGCAAGAAAGCGTTAATGCATAGGTATTGCACAGCAAAGCAGTCAAGGCTCAAACGATGTTCCAGGCAAATGCAAAAAAGCGTAATGCAATAAGCAGTAGAAAGTCAGCATCAAGAAATGCAGCTTAAATCCAAAAGCAATTAGAAATTCTTCAGTCACTCTGACATATCTTGAAAATCATCACAGTTAGTAACCCTCAATGTGAGTTTAGCAGAGTTGAAACACATATATGGCATTCATACGTTCCAAACACTGTGCCCCGGGTGCTGCATATAGGATAAAGCAGAACGCATCCAGCGTTATATCCGGTAACCTGGTTCAGATGGATACTTATCGACATGCAGGTTTCACTGACAGGCAACGTTCCAACAATCACAGAGGGTAAATAAGGTGGGGAGGGGATCTTCCAAGCAGGTGAGGTAGCGACAGACCAACGCGACCCTGTGCGCGCTTCACTCCGCTCTCGTGGTCGCTCGGAGCTTCTTCCGGGTTCTGATGTCACTCCAGCAGGTTAACTTTTTTATTGGATGCAAAAATCACGTGACTCAACACACTGCTGTTATTTTCAAGGAGCCAATGCATTAACACAAAAGTGCAACACCTATACAGTCGGCTTTTCTTATTGGATAGATCTTTCAACAAGCAGGATATTAGCAGCCTTGTAGCTGGATGTCCGACGAATAGTATAACATTATAACAATCAATCAATACCTCATTCGTAGATATTTACAGATCGTAATGTAACAATTAAGAACAACAGGAACAACTCAATCTATTAATTATTAAACAATTAATTATGTTATATTACATTCACAATAAAATATTCACTCACAGACTGCTGTGACCCAGAGGGGAACAGACACGCTGTTGAATATGAACAAAAACATTATTATAAGAGAATGTCAGTTTAGGAAGGAGGCAAACTCCAATTTCTCATTTAACCCATTAGGGGACAGTGTTTTTAAATAATATATCCAGCGAGTTTCTTTTTGGAGAAGGATTGTATCTATGTTTCCTTCCCTTCTACTGGCCTTTACTGATTCAATGCCTACAAATCTAGGACCTTCTGTTTTAGATCTATGATGTTGTGCAAAATGTCTTGCACTCGGGCTATCAATGTTAAAATCCTTAATGTCGTCTCGATGTTCAGGTATACGTTAGCGAAATTCCCTATAGGTTTTCCCCACGTAAAACAATGGGCATGAACCTGATAAAAGGTATATAACCCCTTTAGTGGAGCAATTAATAAAAGATTTAATTTTATAAACCTTCTTTGTGCTACTTTCAAAGGTTCTGATTGCAACAATTTCACTAACAAACAGGTTCAAATAAACAATCTTAACCCCTTAGTGACCGAGGACGTGCAGGGTACGTCTGAAAAAAAAAGGCAGTTAACGCCTGACGACGTACCCTGCACGTCCTCGGCTAAAGTGAGTGCTGGAAGCGATCAAGATCGCTTCCAGGCACTATTACAGTACTGCAGGGATGCCTCGATGTCTGGGCATCCCTGCAGTGCTGTTACGGAGTGCCGGGACCGGAGCGATCACTCCCCCTTGAGTGATCACTTCCGGTTTTGCTCCACGTGGAGCCCGGCAGTGCAGCAGAGCATCGGAAGCGATCGGACACGCTTCCGATGCTCTGCTAGTGTGCTAAGTGCCTCGGTGGGTCGAGGCACTTAGTTAGTGTATAAATAAACTTAAAAATGGGAATAAATAAATAAAATTTAACATAAAAAAGCCCCACATATAGCGCCCCCCCCCCTCCCCCATGAGGCTTCCAAAATGGCGATGCCCGGTGCATCATGGGGCATCTGGGGGTGTCCCTAGCCTGTCTCACCATAGGGGCAAGCTAGGGTCACCCAATCTGAGCCTTCTTAGAAAAAAAAAAAAATAATAATAAAATACCCCATTTGTCTGATCATGTCAATATTTGTAAATATTGACTCTGATCAGTGTGGATCTCCCTCCCTCTCCTCACTTGCCATTTTGTTGGAGAAAGAGAGAGACCTGTATTTTAGCAGAGAGAGATTTATTTCTTTTATTTGTTAAAAAATTTAAAATCCAAAGGCTCCTTTTCAGAGCCATTAACCCCTAGCTTGCCAGTGATCACTATAAATCACTGGCAGTAGCACAGCTGCACTTTTTTTTGCTGTCTGTGCATTTTTTTAGGGGTTAATTTTTGTTGTTGTATTTTTTTTAAAAAACTCAAAGGCTCCTTTCAGAGCCATTTAGCTAATTTAATTTAATTTAAAGACTATTTAACCCCTAGCTTGCCAGTGATCGCTATACATCACTGGCATTAGCATAGCTGTAATTTTTTGCTGTCTGTGCATTTTTTAGGGGTTAATTTTTGTTGTTGTAATTTTTTAAAAACCTAAACGCTCCTTTCAGAGCCATTTAGCTAATTTAATTTAATTTAAATAGTATTTAACCCCTAGCTTGCCAGTGATCGCTATACATCACTGGCATTAGCATAGCTGTACTTTTTTGCTGTCTGTGAATTTTTTTAGGGGTTAATTTGTGTTGTTGTAATTTTTAAAAAAAACCAAAGGCTCCTTTCAGAGCCATTTAGCTAATTTAATTTAATTTAAAGAGTATTTAACCTCTAGCTTGCCAGTGATCGCTATAAATCACTGGCATTAGCATAGCTCTACATTTTTGCTGTCTGTGCATTTTTTTAGGGGTTAATTTTTGTTGTTGTAATTTTTTAAAAACCTAAACGCTCCTTTCAGAGCCATTTAGCTAATTTAATTTGATTTAAAGAGTATTTAACCCCTAGCTTGCCAGTGATCGCTATAAATCACTGGCATTAGCATAGCTGTACTTTTTAAAAAAAAAAAACAAAGGCCATTTAGTTAATTTAATTTAAAGAGTATTTAACCCCTAGCTTGCCAGTGATCGCTATAAATCACTGGCATTAGCATAGCTGTACTTTTTTTAAAAAAAAACCAAAGGCCATTTAGTTAATTTAATTTAAAGAGTATTTAACCCCTAGCTTGCCAGTGATCGCTATAAATCACTGGCATTAGCATAGCTGTACTTTTTTTAAAAAAAAACCCAAAGGCCATTTAGTTAATTTAATTTAAAGAGTATTTAACCCCTAGCTTGCCAGTGATCGCTATAAATCACTGGCATTAGCATAGCTGTACTTTTTTTAAAAAAAACCCAAAGGCCATTTAGTTAATTAATTAATTTTGGTTTTCTGTGACAGATACAAAAATGTCACAGAAAAGATATAGTGTTGAGGAGGCGTATGCCATCCTTGCGTCAGAGTCAGATGCCTCTATGTCTGACTCAGACCCCAATTTTGACCCTGCCATATGCTCAGATACATCATTAGATGCAGTCTCAACTGATAGTGATGTATCTGTGGCTGCTAGCCCCCCTGCCAGCCCCCCTGCTAGCCCCCCTGCCAGCCCCCCTGCTAGAAGGAGGCGTGTTGCTGCCATTGCCGCTGAAGAGTGGGTAACGCCTCATCTCCAGAGGCCAGATATCCCACCCTTCACAGCAAATGCTGGCATAAATATAGATGTGGCAGGTTTTAGCCCCCAACAGTTTCTGGAGGTGTTTCTGGGTGATGATGTATTGGGGAACATTGTCGCCCAAACTAATTTATATGCCCATCAGTACCGTGCTGCAAAGCCTGAAACATATTTGGCAAAGCAGCAATGGGCCCCCATCAATGTGCCAGAATTTAAAAAATTCTGGGCATTGACTATGCTGATGGGCATCATAAAGAAACCCTCCGTTCGCTCCTACTGGAGCAGTAGCCCCATCTGCTCTACCCCCATTTTCTCCCAGAGTATGTCGAGGCAGAGATATGAAATGATTCTTCATTTCATGCACTTCAGCGACAACAGCCTGTGCCCCCCTAGGGAGCATCCCCAATTTGACAGGCTGTATAAAATCCGCCCCCTGATTACCCACTTTTCTGCCAGGTTTGCAGAGGCTTATACACCTGGAAGGAATATATGCGTTGATGAATCCCTGATGAAGTATAAGGGAAGGCTGGGATTCAAGCAGTATATTCCTTCCAAGCGCTCCAGGTATGGGGTAAAGGTGTATAAGCTCTGTGAGAGCGAGACTGGGTATACTCAGGCCTTCCGGGTGTATGAGGGAAAGGATAGCCACCTTGACCCTCCAGGTTGCCCAGAACATATGGGAACCACTGGCAAGATTGTCTGGGACCTGATATTACCCCTAATGAACAAAGGGTATCACTTGTACTTAGACAATTTTTATACAAGTGTCCTTTTGTTCAAGCTACTGTATTGCTTTGATACAGTAGCTTGCGGTACTATTAAAAAGAACCGCAAAGGTTTCCCAGGACAACTTGTACGCACCCGGCTACGAAGGGGGGAGACCTCTGCTCTGCGCCAAGAGGAGCTGTTGGCACTGAAGTACAGAGACAAGAAGGATGTATACCTTCTTACCACCATCCACACAGAGAGGACGGTGGCGGTCTCTGTACGTGGCAGAGCTGAGATCATAAGGAAGCCAGTGTGCATCAAATCTTATAACCGGCATATGGGTGGGGTTGATCTGGCAGATCAGCTGCTGCAGCCCTACCTAAGTATGCGGAAGACAAGGGCCTGGTACAAAAAGGTTGCAATTTACCTAATGCAGATTGCAACCCACAACGCTTTTTTGTTGTTCAAAAAAGCAAACCCCGGAATGAAACTGACTTTTTTACAATTTCAGCTCCAGATCATTTCGGGGATTTTGTACCATGATGCACCTGCTCCCCGGGCGGTGATGGGAGAGAGCAGAGTTGGGGCTACTCATTTTATTTTTAAAATCCCCCCTACTGCCGCAAAGCAGAGACCACAAAAAAAATGCAGAGTCTGTACCAAGAGGGGGCAGAGAAGGGACACTGTATATCACTGTCCTGATTGCCCTGGACAGCCTGGACTCTGCATTGGGGACTGCTTCAAGCGGTACCATACAATGGTCAATTTTTAAAAAATAAATAAATTTGCTGTTATTTTTTTTTTGTTATGTTTACTGTTAAATTTTTTGTTATTTTTTTACTTTTAATGTGCCAGATTTTTACATTTCACTAATATATTTTTTTTTCTAAAATGGGGCTGTTCTTTTTTTTTTTTTTACAAAAACCCCTGTCAAACCTATGCATGGGGACATAGGTGTACTCAGGGTGCCTAGCAGAAAACAACCTGTAGTATTTTTTTTGCACTAACTTACAACAGTCTCTCCTAAATCATAGTCAAAAAGCAATGTGTGTGTAAAAATGAAAATTGAAAAAATGCCACCATACACTTTCTCCAATTTTTTTAGCTAAAACAGTTACTTCAAATGCATCAAAGCACACCATATACAATACCTTGGGGTGTCAACATTTCAAAAATATGCACATTCATGGCAATAAATAAAAGTGGGGTTTACAATAGGCCCCAAACTAAAGATAGGCCTATCAGAAGAAATACTCTCACTTAATAACTAAAATCACAAGTCATAAAATTGTAACATAACCTTCCCAAAATCCTGGCAAACCTATGCATGGGGGGCATAGGTGTACTCAGGGTGCCTAGCAGAAAACAACCTGAAGTATTTTTTTGCACTAACTTACAACAGTCTCTCCTAAATCATAGTCAAAAAGCAATGTGTGTGTAAAAATGAAAATTGAAAAAATGCCACCATACACTTTCTCCAATTTTTTTTAGCTAAAACAGTTACTTCAAATGCATCAAAGCACACCATATACAATACCTTGGGGTGTCAACATTTCAAAAATATGCACATTCATGGAAACAAATAAATTGGGGTATGTTAAAATACCCCCAAAAAGACAATAGGCAAAGAAAATATGTTAAATGTGAAAAAAAAATCACAAACGCATGTTGGACATTTGGCATTACACCCCCCGAACAAGCCAAGAAACTTATGCATAGGTGGTATCACTGTACTCAGGAGATGTTGGTGAACACATATTGGGGTCTTCTTTGGCAGTAACACATAACAGGAGCTGAGAATTCATGTCTAAAGTACAATGTGTGTGAAAAATAACACACAAAAAATGACTGCCTAATAGTTTGACAAAGAATTAGTGCATGGAAAGTGTTAAAATACCAGCATTTGAAATACCCTAGGGTGTCTACTTTTCAAAAATATATGGTTTGATGGGGGTAAATTACATTGGCCGGCTTCAGAAATGTCCTACATAGGACATGGGTGCATGGGATGTGAAAATTCCAAGTTGAAAAACTGGAATGCGCCCCCTAAAAATAAGGCCTTTTAGCCCCCAGAGAACCCAACACACCTATACATGGGTGGTATCACTGTACTCAGGAGATGTTGTTGAATACATATTGAGGTTTTTTTTGGCAGTAACACATAACAGGGACTGAGAATATATGCCTAAAGTACAATGTGTGTGAAAAATAATGCAAAAAAATGACTACCTAAAAGTTTGACAAAGACTAGTGGTTGAATTAGTGCATGGAAAGTGTTAAAATACCAGCATTTGAAATACCCTAGGGTGTCTACTTTTCAAAAATATATGGTTTGATGGGGGTAATTTACATTGGCCGGCTTCAGAAATGTCCCAAATAGGACATGGGTGCATGATGACAGATGTGAAAATTCCAAGTTGAAAAACTGGAATGCGCCCCCTAAAATTAAGGCCTTTTAGCCCCCAGAGAACCCGACACACCTATACATGGGGGGTATCACTGTACTCAGGAGATGTTGTTGAATACATATTGAGGTTTTTTTTGGCAGTAACACATAACAGGGACTGAGAATATATGCCTAAAGTACAATGTGTGTGAAAAATAATGCAAAAAAATGACTACCTAAAAGTTTGACAAAGACTAGTGGTTGAATTAGTGCATGGAAAGTGTTAAAATACCAGCATTTGAAATATCCTAGGGTGTCTACTTTTCAAAAATATATGGTTTGATGGGGGTAATTTACATTGGCCGGCTTCAGAAATGTCCCAAATAGGACATGGGTGCATGATGACAGATGTGAAAATTCCAAGTTGAAAAACTGGAATGCGCCCCCTAAAATTAAGGCCTTTTAGCCCCCAGAGAACCCAACACACCTATACATGGGGGGTATCACTGTACTCAGGAGATGTTGTTGAATACATATTGAGGTTTTTTTTGGCAGTATCACATAACAGGGACTGAGAATATATGCCTAAAGTACAATGTGTGTGAAAAATAATGCAAAAAAATGACTACCTAAAAGTTTGACAAAGACTAGTGGTTGAATTAGTGCATGGAAAGTGTTAAAATACCAGCATTTGAAATACCCTAGGGTGTCTACTTTTCAAAAATATATGGTTTGATGGGGGTAATTTACATTGGCCGGCTTCAGAAATGTCCCAAATAGGACATGGGTGCATGATGACAGATGTGAAAATTCCAAGTTGAAAAACTGGAATGCGCCCCCTAAAATTAAGGCCTTTTAGCCCCCAGAGAACCCGACACACCTATACATGGGGGGTATCACTGTACTCAGGAGATGTTGTTGAATACATATTGAGGTTTTTTTTGGCAGTAACACATAACAGGGACTGAGAATATATGCCTAAAGTACAATGTGTGTGAAAAATAATGCAAAAAAATGACTACCTAAAAGTTTGACAAAGACTAGTGGTTGAATTAGTGCATGGAAAGTGTTAAAATACCAGCATTTGAAATACCCTAGGGTGTCTACTTTTCAAAAATATATGGTTTGATGGGGGTAATTTACATTGGCCGGCTTCAGAAATGTCCCAAATAGGACATGGGTGCATGATGACAGATGTGAAAATTCCAAGTTGAAAAACTGGAATGCGCCCCCTAAAATTAAGGCCTTTTAGCCCCCAGAGAACCCGACACACCTATACATGGGGGGTATCACTGTACTCAGGAGATGTTGTTGAATACATATTGAGGTTTTTTTTGGCAGTAACACATAACAGGGACTGAGAATATATGCCTAAAGTACAATGTGTGTGAAAAATAATGCAAAAAAATGACTACCTAAAAGTTTGACAAAGACTAGTGGTTGAATTAGTGCATGGAAAGTGTTAAAATACCAGCATTTGAAATACCCTAGGGTGTCTACTTTTCAAAAATATATGGTTTGATGGGGGTAATTTACATTGGCCGGCTTCAGAAATGTCCCAAATAGGACATGGGTGCATGATGACAGATGTGAAAATTCCAAGTTGAAAAACTGGAATGCGCCCCCTAAAATTAAGGCCTTTTAGCCCCCAGAGAACCCGACACACCTATACATGGGGGGTATCACTGTACTCAGGAGATGTTGTTGAATACATATTGAGGTTTTTTTTGGCAGTAACACATAACAGGGACTGAGAATATATGCCTAAAGTACAATGTGTGTGAAAAATAATGCAAAAAAATGACTACCTAAAAGTTTGACAAAGACTAGTGGTTGAATTAGTGCATGGAAAGTGTTAAAATACCAGCATTTGAAATACCCTAGGGTGTCTACTTTTCAAAAATATATGGTTTGATGGGGGTAATTTACATTGGCCGGCTTCAGAAATGTCCCAAATAGGACATGGGTGCATGATGACAGATGTGAAAATTCCAAGTTGAAAAACTGGAATGCGCCCCCTAAAATTAAGGCCTTTTAGCCCCCAGAGAACCCGACACACCTATACATGGGGGGTATCACTGTACTCAGGAGATGTTGTTGAATACATATTGAGGTTTTTTTTGGCAGTAACACATAACAGGGACTGAGAATATATGCCTAAAGTACAATGTGTGTGAAAAATAATGCAAAAAAATGACTACCTAAAAGTTTGACAAAGACTAGTGGTTGAATTAGTGCATGGAAAGTGTTAAAATACCAGCATTTGAAATACCCTAGGGTGTCTACTTTTCAAAAATATATGGTTTGATGGGGGTAATTTACATTGGCCGGCTTCAGAAATGTCCCAAATAGGACATGGGTGCATGATGACAGATGTGAAAATTCCAAGTTGAAAAACTGGAATGCGCCCCCTAAAATTAAGGCCTTTTAGCCCCCAGAGAACCCAACACACCTATACATGGGGGGTATCACTGTACTCAGGAGATGTTGTTGAATACATATTGAGTTTTTTTTTGGCAGTATCACATAACAGGGACTGAGAATATATGCCTAAAGTACAATGTGTGTGAAAAATAATGCAAAAAAATGACTACCTAAAAGTTTGACAAAGACTAGTGGTTGAATTAGTGCATGGAAAGTGTTAAAATACCAGCATTTGAAATACCCTAGGGTGTCTACTTTTCAAAAATATATGGTTTGATGGGGGTAATTTACATTGGCCGGCTTCAGAAATGTCCCAAATAGGACATGGGTGCATGATGACAGATGTGAAAATTCCAAGTTGAAAAACTGGAATGCGCCCCCTAAAATTAAGGCCTTTTAGCCCCCAGAGAACCCGACACACCTATACATGGGGGGTATCACTGTACTCAGGAGATGTTGTTGAATACATATTGAGGTTTTTTTTGGCAGTAACACATAACAGGGACTGAGAATATATGCCTAAAGTACAATGTGTGTGAAAAATAATGCAAAAAAATGACTACCTAAAAGTTTGACAAAGACTAGTGGTTGAATTAGTGCATGGAAAGTGTTAAAATACCAGCATTTGAAATACCCTAGGGTGTCTACTTTTCAAAAATATATGGTTTGATGGGGGTAATTTACATTGGCCGGCTTCAGAAATGTCCCAAATAGGACATGGGTGCATGATGACAGATGTGAAAATTCCAAGTTGAAAAACTGGAATGCGCCCCCTAAAATTAAGGCCTTTTAGCCCCCAGAGAACCCGACACACCTATACATGGGGGGTATCACTGTACTCAGGAGATGTTGTTGAATACATATTGAGGTTTTTTTTGGCAGTAACACATAACAGGGACTGAGAATATATGCCTAAAGTACAATGTGTGTGAAAAATAATGCAAAAAAATGACTACCTAAAAGTTTGACAAAGACTAGTGGTTGAATTAGTGCATGGAAAGTGTTAAAATACCAGCATTTGAAATACCCTAGGGTGTCTACTTTTCAAAAATATATGGTTTGATGGGGGTAATTTACATTGGCCGGCTTCAGAAATGTCCCAAATAGGACATGGGTGCATGATGACAGATGTGAAAATTCCAAGTTGAAAAACTTTAATGCGCCCCCTAAAATTAAGGCCTTTTAGCCCCCAGAGAACCCGACACACCTATACATGGGGGGTATCACTGTACTCAGGAGATGTTGTTGAATACATATTGAGGTTTTTTTTGGCAGTAACACATAACAGGGACTGAGAATATATGCCTAAAGTACAATATGTGTGAAAAATAATGCAAAAAAATGACTACCTAAAAGTTTGACAAAGACTAGTGGTTGAATTAGTGCATGGAAAGTGTTAAAATACCAGCATTTGAAATACCCTAGGGTGTCTACTTTTCAAAAATATATGGTTTGATGGGGGTAATTTGCATTGTCCGGCTTCAGAAATGTCCCAAATAGGACATGGGTGCATGATGACAGATGTGAAAATTCCAAGTTGAAAAACTGGAATGCCCCCCCTAAAATTAAGGCCTTTTAGCCCCCAGAGAACCCGACACACCTATACATGGGGGGTATCACTGTACTCAGGAGATGTTGTTGAATACATATTGAGGTTTTTTTTGGCAGTAACACATAACAGGGACTGAGAATATATGCCTAAAGTACAATGTGTGTGAAAAATAATGCAAAAAAATGACTACCTAAAAGTTTGACAAAGACTAGTGGTTGAATTAGTGCATGGAAAGTGTTAAAATACCAGCATTTGAAATACCCTAGGGTGTCTACTTTTCAAAAATATATGGTTTGATGGGGGTAATTTACATTGGCCGGCTTCAGAAATGTCCCAAATAGGACATGGGTGCATGATGACAGATATGAAAATTCCAAGTTGAAAAACTGGAATGCGCCCCCTAAAATTAAGGCCTTTTAGCCCCCAGAGAACCCGACACACCTATACATGGGGGGTATCACTGTACTCAGAAGTTGTTGTTGAACACATATTGAGGTGTTTTTGGTCAGTAACATATAACAGGAACTGAGAATCCATGCCTAAAGTACAATGCGTGTGAAAAATAACACACCAAAATGACTACCCAAAAGTTTGACAAAGACTGGTGGTTGAATTAGTGCATGCAAAGTGTTAAAATACCAGCATTTGAAATACCCTAGGGTGTCTACTTTTTAAAAATATATAGTTTGATGGGGGTAATTTGCATTGTCCGGCTTCAGAAATGTCCCAAATAGGACATGGGTGCATGACGACAGATGTGAAAATTCCAAATTAAAAAACTGGAATGCGCCCCCTAAAAATAAGGCCTTTTAGCCCCCAGAGAACCCAACAGACCTATACATGGGTGGTATCACTGTACTCAGGAGATGCTGCTGAAGACATATTGGGGTGTTATTTGGCAGTAACCCTTAACGTTCTCAGTAAATGTATTCTTGAATTGCTATTTTGTCAAAAAATCACCATTTTTTTTTTTTTTTTTCAAACTTTGGCATAGATTGGTGGTAAAATAGTTGCATGGAAAGAGTCAAAATACTCCATGTTTAATACCTTAGGTTGTGTTCTTTTAAAAAATATATATATGTGAAGGGTTAATCAGGGATTCCTGACAGATATCAGTGTTCCAATGTAACTATCGCTAATTTTTTTTTAATTTTTTTGGAAATAGCAAAGTGCTACTTGTACTTATTGCCCTATAACTTGCAAAAAAAGCAAAGAACATGTAAACATTGAGTATTTCTAAACTCAGGACAAAATTTAGAAACTATTTAGCATGGGAGTTTTTTGGTAGTTGTTGAAGTGTAGGAGATTTTGAGGGTCAAAGTTAAAAAAGTGTGTTTTTTTCAATTTTTTCCTCATATTTTATAAATTTTTTTATAGTAAATTATAAGATATGATGAAAATAATGGTATCTTTAGAAAGTCCATTTAATGGCGAGAAAAACGGTATATAATATGTGTGGGTACAGTAAATGAGTAAGAGGAAAATTACAGCTAAACACAAACACCGCAGAAATGTAAAAATAGCCTTGGTCCCAAACGGACAGAAAATGGAAAAGTGCTGCGGTCATTAAGGGGTTAAACCTAAACACATTGTATAAAACTGGAGAGAGGAGAAAAGTAAGAAAGGGAAAGAGAAGGGGGGGGGCGAGGGAGAGACCTTTTATAGCCTCAGTGGAATGCAGATGCTTGCGTCATTATCAGTGTCTGTCTGCATCTGGCAATAGCTTTACTATGTATGTGTGGGTGTAATGGTGTCCCAGTAAAATCTTAAATCTGCATAGAATGCAGACTTATTTCTCTTATAATAGCCATATTCCTCACAAGAAAGCATCTCATCCGTCTTTTTTAGCCAGGTTTCTAGAGATTTCCAATGTAGGGCAATAAGGGCTTTTGCACAGTTTAGTCCTATACGTATTAGCGTTCTTCTAATTTTACATTGTAATGGAGGGGTCTCATTTAAGAGGACTATTTGCAGAGTTAATGAAAAATCTGGCTCGGCCAGTTTTCTCAAAGTGGCTTCAATGCTATGCCAGAAGGGGTCCAGTTTTGGGCAAGACCACCACATATGTAACATGGTGCCCTGCCCATCACACCCCCTCCAGCAGAAAGATGAAGAGGTAGGATAGGTATTGTTTAGTCTGATTGGGGTTAAGTACCAGCGCAGGAGGACATTATAATTAAGCTCTATAATTTTGGGGGAAGTGGATGAAGTGCGTGTATTTTGGAAAATTTGTAGCCATTGTTTAGCATCCAGGTTCGTGTTCAACTCCTGGTGCCATCTGTCTGTGTATTTGGGAAGTGTAGGTGTCTGGGCGTTTTGGAGGATGGTTTTCGCCAGTGATAGTGATCCTTTAGTGATCCTGCCCGTCAGGCAGATTTGCTCAAATGGGGTTGGCGGTCTCAGTAGGTCCAGCTTATAGTGTGCTGTCTGGAGGAAGTGCTTCAATTGCGCATACTTTAGCCATGGGGCAAATGCACCATGCAAGATCTGCGATAGTTCAGCTCGTACCTTGAGCCTGCCCTTAGAGAGTAAGTGTGCTATGAGGACAGAGTCTTGGAGTTCATTAACTACTGTGTCATGTTTTGGGGTGCCATACCCTACCATGAGTTCTATATTAGGGAAAATTGGAGTAAGTGGTGAGGTAGGTGTGGACAGGGCATTAGTCGTCTTGAGAAGGTAGTCCCATGTATTGAATATGTGTTTGTATAATATAGAGGAAGAGCATGCCGGGGTACGCTTAGATCTAGGGAGCCAGCAAAGAGGTCCTGGATTAGGGGATCTGAGTAACTGAGAGTCAACTGTCACCCATGATTTGGATTCTTTTCTGCAATGCCAGTCTATAATTCTTTGTAGGGTGACCGCTTGGTAATAAACATTTATTTTTGGCAGTCCCAGCCCACAATTCTGGATGGGTCTATACATAGTTTCTCTTGATATCCTTGGACGGAGTCTGCCCCACACAAAAGCATTCACAGCCTTTTGTAATTGTTGTATATAGGATTTGGGAAGGGCAATCGCTAGCGTCGGTAGTATATAAAGGATCCTGGGCAGTATTGTCATTTTAATGGACTGCACTCTACCCCACCACAATAGTGGCTTGTCTTTCCATGATGTTAGTGAGTGTTGGATAGAGTGCAGAAGGGGTTGGTAATTAAGGGAGAACCACTTCGCTGGATTGGAAGACAGCATTATCCCCAAGTATTTGAGGTGTGAATGTTGTATTTTGAATGGACATGTTTTGGCGAAGTTTATAAAACTGGCGGTTGTCATCGAGATGTTTAGGAGTTCTGATTTGGAGTAATTGATGAGGAAGTGCGAAAGTCTACTAAATCTATTGAATTCTACAGTCAGGGCGGGGAGGGAAGAGGCAGGTTCAGAAAGGGTGAGCAAGATGTCATCTGCGAACATTGCGAGTTTATGTGTATTTGGGCCAATGGTTACTCTGTGAACATTTAGATTTTGCCTGATGTGACAAGCTAATACCTCCATTGTAAGGACAAAAAGGATGGGGGAAAGGGGGCAACCCTGTCTTGTCCCATTGCATATATTAAACCTCTGTGAAAGGACCCCATTAGTGCGTATCCTAGCTGAGGGACCATTATATAGGTGGAAAATGCATTTGATCATCAATTCTCCAAAGCCAAATTGTTTTAGGGCACAGCGTAGAAAAGGCCAATTTAATCTATCAAAGGTTTTTTCCGCATCAGTGGAGACCAGGACCGTAGGGATTTTTTGCTTTTTCACGTATTCCATCAAATGGAGGGTACGGATCGTGTTATCCCTGGCCTCCCTGAGCAGAACAAAGCCAGCCTGATCAACATGGATGAGTGTAGCGAGTTCCTTGTTGATTCGGTTCGCGAGGATCTTAGCATAAATTTTTATATCCCCATTTAGTAGGGAAATTGGGCGATAGTTACCTGGTTCCATGGGGGACTTGCCTGGCTTGGGGAGGACCGAAATGTGTGCCTCTAAGAGGTTAGGGGTGAATTGTCCTTCTTTATCTAAAGAGTTAAAGAGTTTGGTGAGATGTGGGACTAGAACATTTTGAAATTGTTTATAGTATAGGGTCGAGAAACAATCCTGGCCTAGGCTTTTGTGCAGGGGTGTATCTTTTATGGCTATCCTGCAGGGTGATGGGGTTCTCCATTTGCCTCGAGATTTGTTCTGGTAGGGATGGGACATTAGAGTCTTGTATATAAGAGTTTATAGCCGCACAGTCCAAGGAGTGAGTCGTCTCTGGGATATTGTAGAGGTTTTTGTAGTACTCACTAAATATATTTGCTAATGACTTGCTATCGTAAGTGTACTCTCCTTGGGCAGAAGGGTGTGCTAATCTGCGGATAAAGTTGTTATTTGTACGGGCCTTTAATGCCCTTGCTAAGAGGGATCCTGCCCTATTGCCCTCCACAAAGTAGAGCTTTTTTAAGTAAATCAACTTCCTCTGCGCTTCCTTATTAAGCAGATCGTTTAGCTTGCGCCCAGTTTTAGTTAGCTGTAGTGTGTAGTGTGTGTTGTTGGGTGCGTGCATATGTAGGTTTTCTATGTGTCTCAGTTGGTGCAGTAGTTTGTTGTACTTTTCGTTGTAGTTTTTCATAAGTATCACTTTCTGCTTCATAAATTCTCCTCTGATTACCGCTTTGTGTGCTTCCCATAACAAGGCAAGGGAGGTATTGGACGTTTTGTTGTGCTTAAAGTAATCCTTAAGTGTGTATAGAATTTTATCCCGTATAGTTGGTTGTAGTAGAAAGGTTTTCGTCAAGTTGCCAAATAGGTTCTGTCAGTGGTCTGTCAGGTAAAGTCAATGATAAAGTCACCATCGAGTGATCTGACCAAGGGGTCGGTAAAATTTCTGAAGATCTCGCTAGTGGTAGACTCTGCTGGTCAATAAATATGTGGTCTATTCTAGAATAGGATTTTTGAGGGTTGGAGTAAAAGGTGTAAGATTTTTGTAATGGGTGTTGGATTCTCCAAACATCTAGTAGAGTTGCCTCCCGTAAGGTCTTTGTAATAGCACCTAGTGAGCTTCTGGGCACTGAGCTTTTAGTGTTGGAACAGTCTAAAATCGGTTCCATGGCTATGTTACTGTCTCCTGCCAAGATCACCATTCCTTGTGCTATGCCCAGTAAGGCCTTAATCACTTTTTTAAAGAAACGGACCTGCCCTGAATTTGGGGCAAAAATATTCACCAATGTGACAGGTCGGTTGTAAAGTGTGCCTAGTAGTATCAAATACCGACCCTCACTATCTGTATATTTTTGGGTGAGCTGGAAGGGGACACCACTACCGAACAATATGCCCACGCCATTTCTTTTGGTGGGGGCTGAGCTAAAATAGCCCATCGGGAAATGCCTAGAGGCGCACCTGGGTTCCGCTTGTTTACAAAAGTGGGTCTCCTGTAAAAAGATGATCTCCCCTTTATGTTTGTGAAACCAGTTGAGGGCTATTGATTTCTTGGTTGGGGAATTAAGGCCTTTTACATTTTGGGACATAAGTAAGAGTTCAGGGATTGCCATGTGTGTTACAAAGGTGTGTGTTAATGTCGGACAAACTATATTGTATAGGGGCCACCATACAGGGCATCGTGTGGGAGGATATCTTTATTGCTGGGAGTGCCTCCTGTGAGGTATGTGTTTGTTGTGCGGTGCCGGGTGAGAGGAGACATACCTGGAAGCCAGGGTAATTTTCTGTGTGTTCCCATCTGGGTTTCTGGCCTCGAAGGGAAGGGAGGGAGAAGGGGAAAGATTGAGGGAGGAACAGAGTAGTCCGAAGCAGAAATCTGTGGTAACTGCAAAGGAGAAAAAGTAGAAAACATTGAAAACATTAAACAGCCATAAACATGTACAATACATACTTAACAAATAACCATACCTAAAATAGTATGTCAAATGGGGGGGGGGGGGAGTCATAGTAATATAAAAAAATAAAGAATTACTATGATGGAGCTACTTCCATCTGATGGATAATTAACATTTTAAGCTTAGGACTAAGATGGGCGGGCAAGGGCCTATGCTATTAACTATCATTTGAAAACAAATACAACAAGGTCCCCTGTGGGGATATTTACTGTGTAGTTAACCAGGGTTGAGCATAATCAAAGGGGTATGCTCTACTCAGCAACCAACTCCCAAGTCTTTTAGAATAGTAATGTCAGGTTAACTCTTCCTCAGTGGAGTCAATCTGCCGAGAGTCTTTGTTGGATTTCCTAGAGTCTCTTATCCAAGGAGGCCTCTGTTGTTTAGGCACCTGGGGTACAGGTGAGTCTTTTGGTGTTGGAGCAGGCTTTGAAGAAAGGATGGTTGGGACAGGGATTTTCAAGCACTTACAAAACTGCTCAAGATCATTCGGGGAGCTGTAGGTAATAATTTGAGAATTGTGTAGGACTTTAATACAGAAGGGAAAACCCCACCTTTATGGTATCTTTAAATCCTGCAGATGGCCTGTTAGGAATCTCGCCTCCCTGCGTTTGGAGAGTGTGATCGTGCTCAAGTCGGCAAAAATTTGCACTGTGTCTCCTTCAAATAGGATTTGACGCTGTTTACGGGAAGCCTGCATAATTCTTTCTTTATCCTTGAAGCTTTGGAACCTGATGATTATGTCCCTGGGCGGTTTATCGTCTGGTGGTCTTGGGCGTAGAGCCCGATGAGCTCTGTCTAGTGGAATGTCTGGAGCTTCTTCTTGAAGGATGAATTGGAAAAGTTGTTGTAGATGCTGTTGGATTTGAGATGTGGAGACTTTCTCGGGGATGCCTCTCAGCCTGAGATTTTGCCGCCTCCCCCTGTTATCTAAATCCTCAACTTTATTTTGTAATTGATGTATCATATCATCATGCACTTGAAGAGTGCGATTTTGGATGTCTGTGTCGCCCATCTTTGATAAGTTTGCCCACCTGTGTGAAAAAGGAGGCAAAGTCTGCCTTTGTAGGTAGATTTTGAATGTCAGCTTTCGTTAGGAGGGCTTGTGGTTCTGCATCAGAGGTTAATGCAGGCTGTTCAATGCTTGGCGTCTCACACGAGGTGGACATGGAGGTTTCCAAGACTTTAAAAAAGTTATCCATTTTGGAACTGGTTGGTGCAGGGCCTTTAGTTGATTTGTCAGGCCTGGTTGTGCGTTTAGAGGCCATTTCAGCGTGTGTTAACAGCAGTGGTGTCAGTATATAGCAGGCAATTGTGTTACAGTCTATCTTATATTGATAA
This sequence comes from Bombina bombina, assembly GCF_027579735.1. NCBI lineage: Eukaryota > Metazoa > Chordata > Amphibia > Anura > Bombinatoridae > Bombina > Bombina bombina. Next base: position 395,331,993 of record NC_069500.1, on the reverse strand, counting down.
CAGACTTCAATTCGCTTCACATCAAATCACAGGGGCTGCAAAAGAGCGGGCATGAGAAAAAGGAAAAAAGGCCCCCTCAAAAGGTGATCAGCTAGTCTAAGGCAAATCTGTAAGGCACTGCTGCCAAGTAGTCTGTTGGTTTATATTTTCAACTGTCTCTTTCACTATGTGCTGTCGTTTGAAGCGATAATATACAAATTGTAAATTATCTTGGATGGGGGTGTCCCAAACTGTGCTGCAAGGTTAAGCCCAGAACCTGGTCCATGTGGAGGTTAAAATATGCTTACCCCTACCTATAACAGGTAGCGGATCCGGAGCTCTGTTCTGATGCTTCCAGGCTTGCAGCCTACCTGACAGCGTGACCGGTGTGTCCAGTGTTAAAATTTCTCATCCGGGTCTGACTGATCTCAATCTGTGCACCCGGTCATCCTGTGCTGAATCGTTGCCCCTTGAGGGGGATTTGGAAGTAAATGTCCTCTTATTTGATCGTGGAAGCCGCTCCTCTAACCGGAGCTAAAAATTATGCGGCCATCACAGACGCTGGCCGGCTCCTCCCCCCGGGAATTAAATTTTGTAATAAATCTAATCTTAGTGGCAGCTGCGTCATTTTTAGATACTTTATTCTGGAATAGAAGATCCCTTCTATACATATTCTTAGCTTTATGCTCGGGCATAAAACCTACTAGCCATCTCAACAGCCTGTTTGTTGAAAGTGTATTCATCAATGCAAATTCTACGCAATCTCAAAAATTGCCCATATGGAATACCTCTCTTTAGGTTTTCAGAATGATGGCTAGATCCCAACAATAGGCTGTTAGATGCAGTAGGTTTACGATATACCTCAGTCACAACAATGTTTTCTTTTCTGCCAACAAGGAGATCCAGAAAGCTAATTTCATTAGCATCATAGCTGCATGTAAGAACAATATTCAAATCATTCTGATTAAGAATAGATACAAACTGGAGAAGTTCCTGTTCTGTTCCTTCCCATAGGATGAATATATCATCCATATAGCGAATCCAAAGGGCCTGTACCGATACAGGTAATATGATCTTCAGCTGTTAATCACCTTATGCATCACTGGCTGGAAAGGGTTTAGTTCGCTGCTTATATTGTTTCCATACTAAAGGGTGGAATATTGATCAGCACGAGTGTTGTGGTTAGACTGCCTATAAATACTTTGGGATTTATTTGATATATATAAGCCGATGAATTACAGATGCAGTGTATAGCTGTTTTGAAATATCTACTACTAATGGCTTGCTAACTTCAAAATATATTGGTCCCGTGTTTACAACTAACCTGGCGTTTGTATGCTCCATACCAAGGATATATCCTTAAGGACCTATACTGCCCAAGTTTGAATCTATTTTGGAATGTTTCAGTTATTACGAAATATGAACTTATGGAGTTACTAAATAACTCACATATGTCTGAAATGTCTTTATTGTAGATTAGCAATAGATTTGTAATTTGGCAATTGTTACAATAAATATTTTATGGTTACATCTGAGGGCCTTCCCCTTTCTCTAGCCTATTTTACAGAATGTGTGATGATATATTTTAAAGTTATAGTCTAGTGCTGGCTAATAGTGGTCTTTTTCTCTTTTTTTTGTATTCATTTACCCTTTACCACTACCGTGCACCTTACATATTGTATCTCTAAGTTTAGGGACCTTATGTTAGTGACTACTCTATGGTTATTACACCAGTGGTGCTGATTTATACATTGTCTTGATATATATATATATATATATATATATATATATATATATATATATATATATATATATATATATATATATATATATATATATGTATATATATATATATATATATATATATATATATATATATATATATATATATATATATATATATATATATATAAGAAGTAAGTGAGTTGAATCCAGCACCATAGGTTTTTAGTAAGATTTCTTTCCCACCTGTGTGCACATTACCAAGGAGTATCAGCCAAACTCCAGCATATACAGTCCATGTAGAAAACAAGGTAACAGCACCACAGTACACAATCTTCTTTTAAAGGTGGAAAATCTTTATTTGAGGTTTAGCAACCAGTAAAAAGCGACGTTTCGGACCTACATAGTCCTTAATCATGCATGATTGATGTATCATATCATCATGCACTTGAAGAGTGCGATTTTGGATGTCTGTGTTGTTATTGTGTTGATCCATATCCTCCTCCAAACTTCTGCCTCCTTGTAAATATTTGTGGATGACAATACAAGCGTGTTTTCGAAGTTGTTTAAGCATGGTTGTCATTGTATTTTCCTTTTTTTCATTTCTCATTTCAGTTCTCATTTCATGGGCGAGACCTCAGGAACTGCACACCTCTCATGGTTATGTCAAAGACACCCTTGAAATAATTTTGTTGGGAGAATAGGTCTCTATGAATTTCAAACATGATCTTGCCTTCATGACGAGGCCCCTTGTAAACCTCACAAGCGTCTATTTTTTATTTTTTAGCACATGTGTTGGCATACAAATGTATCTATATGAGTAGATAGATAGATATTAGAAGGTTGCCAAGAGTTGCTTATAATAAATACCTATTACTGAAATTATGAATCTACATATATATTTATATAGTGCATGCATATAAACTGGTGTTTTATTATTTCAATAATAGTTCTTTGGAATATGCAAATGTTGGTGGACCCTCTATTTTTGACTGCCGAGACCGGTGTGTTTATCTTATATATCTTTCCTGGAGATGCCATAGGAAGAGAGGGGACAATGAATGCTGAAGAATGAAGACAGGAGATAACCATGGACTCCAGAGGAAGGCAGGGCCAGTATAAAATGTTAGAGACGTTTGATGGAGGAGATTTTATAAACAAAGCCTTTGAAACATGCTGAGAATTCTAAAAGGCACGGAAGGAAGATGAAAAGGAATTTAGATAGTAGCATACAAGGATTAAAAAGGGTAAAAATGTAAGAATTGCTACACGTTGCCCATGTTCTTTTCAGGCAGGCTCTGTCATACAGATGCCTAACCACACCACTGGACCACCTGGCTCAGAACACCTATGATGCTACATCCTGCTGTCCTGACCCTGCCCATGGAACATCCGTAATTACACCTCTACCCACCCCATCCTCACCGGTGGAATACATGTGACTAAACCCAGGAATGTCAATAATAACATTTTTGGAGCTGTTACAGGGGTGGAATAAGCTATTGGAAAGTTACATGATACGGGATGTGTCTCACTGACTCTGACAAGGTAGTAGTACACATGCTATGTAAATATATAAATTACTGCAATTTTAAGTGAATGCCATGACTCAATCCTTTAGATCCCATGATGGGAATGACTGTGTTACACTAATCAAGTTATTACTCAAAGAAATATAGTGTGTCATTCTGAGACAACAAAGCATCTCTCAAGTACATAATGGCTAATACAATGTAAAACCATTTTACCTTTTTTTTAATCTCAGTGTTTTGCTTTTATTTCCTGTGATTAAACTTTGTATCACTTGTGAAAAAGACTGAAATTTGTGGTACATCTTGGATGTGGTTTGGTTAAATAAGTTAATTCAGTAGCTACAGAGGAAAAGTAAGATTTGAAAACAGCATAACTAATCCTTTGTGCACCCTGAAAGCTATTAGAATCTGATAGGAATAACAAGAGGAGGGCTGAGAGAAATGCCTAGAGCCTCGTGTGTTTATTGCAATTCAGACAAAAGGAATGAGTTGTCTAATTACTAAGCATCATTATCACGCTGTTCCTATTGTTAGGGACATAATGCACATGCCATTACTCACAGCTTCAAATGGCACCCAGATAAAATTCTATTACCTAGGAAGTTCAGGCAATAACAGAGTAGCTGAAAGCGACTTAGTAACATTTTACAAAAGTAGCTTATTATATTATGTCATTTAAAGTGTATATGTCAATACTTGTTCTTTATGCTATCACATTTTTGTTTTTCTTGTAATGTTTTAGACTTGTTAAATGTATTAATAGTGTTGAAATTATACATAAAAACAATTCCTGTTTCTGAACTTCATTCTCTAAATGTTATCCTTAAAAAGTTGGAAATATTATTTTCTATAAAATGCCTTAAAATGAGATGTACTGTAGCAGCCTTGAAACTATGTGTACAGAAATAACCTTTAGTTAAACTGAATGTTAAAAGAAATAAAAATAAAAAATAAGCAGGAAAATTTCTGGTTTCCTACAAAAGAATGTTTGAAAATCTATTTCATTGCTTTGTTTTTTTGTAAATAAAAAACTACTGTAGCTGTAGGTTTTTCATAATATTTTTTAATGCAAAAATATGTTAATATGTTTAAAGGGAAAGTAAAATCGATGTTCCAGCTAATAACCTTTACAATGAACTATTTATTTCAATATAACTTTCATTTGCCTAGATTTATATAAGAAGTAAGTGAGTTGAATCCAGCACCATAGGTTTTTAGTAAGATTTCTTTCCCACCTGTGTGCACATTACCAAGGAGTATCAGCCAAACTCCAGCATATACAGTCCATGTAGAAAACAAGGTAACAGCACCACAGTACACAATCTTCTTTTAAAGGTGGAAAATCTTTATTTGAGGTTTAGCAACCAGTAAAAAGCGACGTTTCGGACCTACATAGTCCTTAATCATGCATGATTGATGTATCATATCATCATGCACTTGAAGAGTGCGATTTTGGATGTCTGTGTTGTTATTGTGTTGATCCATATCCTCCTCCAAACTTCTGCCTCCTTGTAAATATTTGTGGATGACAATACAAGCGTGTTTTCGAAGTTGTTTAAGCATGGTTGTCATTGTATTTTCCTTTTTTTCATTTCTCATTTCAGTTCTCATTTCATGGGCGAGACCTCAGGAACTGCACACCTCTCATGGTTATGTCAAAGACACCCTTGAAATAATTTTGTTGGGAGAATAGGTCTCTATGAATTTCAAACATGATCTTGCCTTCATGACGAGGCCCCTTGTAAACCTCACAAGCGTCTATTTTTTATTTTTTAGCACATGTGTTGGCATACAAATGTATCTATATGAGTAGATAGATAGATATTAGAAGGTTGCCAAGAGTTGCTTATAATAAATACCTATTACTGAAATTATGAATCTACATATATATTTATATAGTGCATGCATATAAACTGGTGTTTTATTATTTCAATAATAGTTCTTTGGAATATGCAAATGTTGGTGGACCCTCTATTTTTGACTGCCGAGACCGGTGTGTTTATCTTATATATCTTTCCTGGAGATGCCATAGGAAGAGAGGGGACAATGAATGCTGAAGAATGAAGACAGGAGATAACCATGGACTCCAGAGGAAGGCAGGGCCAGTATAAAATGTTAGAGACGTTTGATGGAGGAGATTTTATAAACAAAGCCTTTGAAACATGCTGAGAATTCTAAAAGGCACGGAAGGAAGATGAAAAGGAATTTAGATAGTAGCATACAAGGATTAAAAAGGGTAAAAATGTAAGAATTGCTACACGTTGCCCATGTTCTTTTCAGGCAGGCTCTGTCATACAGATGCCTAACCACACCACTGGACCACCTGGCTCAGAACACCTATGATGCTACATCCTGCTGTCCTGACCCTGCCCATGGAACATCCGTAATTACACCTCTACCCACCCCATCCTCACCGGTGGAATACATGTGACTAAACCCAGGAATGTCAATAATAACATTTTTGGAGCTGTTACAGGGGTGGAATAAGCTATTGGAAAGTTACATGATACGGGATGTGTCTCACTGACTCTGACAAGGTAGTAGTACACATGCTATGTAAATATATAAATTACTGCAATTTTAAGTGAATGCCATGACTCAATCCTTTAGATCCCATGATGGGAATGACTGTGTTACACTAATCAAGTTATTACTCAAAGAAATATAGTGTGTCATTCTGAGACAACAAAGCATCTCTCAAGTACATAATGGCTAATACAATGTAAAACCATTTTACCTTTTTTTTAATCTCAGTGTTTTGCTTTTATTTCCTGTGATTAAACTTTGTATCACTTGTGAAAAAGACTGAAATTTGTGGTACATCTTGGATGTGGTTTGGTTAAATAAGTTAATTCAGTAGCTACAGAGGAAAAGTAAGATTTGAAAACAGCATAACTAATCCTTTGTGCACCCTGAAAGCTATTAGAATCTGATAGGAATAACAAGAGGAGGGCTGAGAGAAATGCCTAGAGCCTCGTGTGTTTATTGCAATTCAGACAAAAGGAATGAGTTGTCTAATTACTAAGCATCATTATCACGCTGTTCCTATTGTTAGGGACATAATGCACATGCCATTACTCACAGCTTCAAATGGCACCCAGATAAAATTCTATTACCTAGGAAGTTCAGGCAATAACAGAGTAGCTGAAAGCGACTTAGTAACATTTTACAAAAGTAGCTTATTATATTATGTCATTTAAAGTGTATATGTCAATACTTGTTCTTTATGCTATCACATTTTTGTTTTTCTTGTAATGTTTTAGACTTGTTAAATGTATTAATAGTGTTGAAATTATACATAAAAACAATTCCTGTTTCTGAACTTCATTCTCTAAATGTTATCCTTAAAAAGTTGGAAATATTATTTTCTATAAAATGCCTTAAAATGAGATGTACTGTAGCAGCCTTGAAACTATGTGTACAGAAATAACCTTTAGTTAAACTGAATGTTAAAAGAAATAAAAATAACAAATAAGCAGGAAAATTTCTGGTTTCCTACAAAAGAATGTTTGAAAATCTATTTCATTGCTTTGTTTTTTTGTAAATAAAAAACTACTGTAGCTGTAGGTTTTTCATAATATTTTTTAATGCAAAAATATGTTAATATGTTTAAAGGGAAAGTAAAATCGATGTTCCAGCTAATAACCTTTACAATGAACTATTTATTTCAATATAACTTTCATTTGCCTAGATTTAGAGTTCTGCGTTAGCCGTCAAAACCAGCGTTAGGGGCTCCTAACGCTGGTTTTGGCCGCCAGCTGGTATTTAGAGTCAGTCAGGAAAGGGTCTAACGCTCATTTTCCAGCCGCGACTTTTCCATACCGCAGATCCCCTTACGTCAATTCGGTATCCTATCTTTTCAATGGGATCTTTCTAACGCTGGTATTTAGAGTCTTGGCTGAAGTGAGCATTAGAACTCTAACGACAAAACTCCAGCCGCAGAGAAAAGTCAGCAGTTAAGAGCTTTATGGGCTAACGCCAGTTCATAAAGCTCTTAACTACTGTGCTCTAAAGTACACTAACACCCATAAACTACCTATGTACCCCTAAACCGAGGTCCCCCCACATCGCCGCCACTATAATTAAATTTTTTAACTCCTAATCTGCCGACCGCACACTGCGCCAACCTACATTATCCCTATGTACCCCTAATCTGCTGCCCCTAACATCGCCGACACCTACATAATATTTATTAACCCCTAATATGCCCTCCCAACCTACACTTTTTAACCCCTAATCTGCCGACCGGACCTCGCCGCCACTATAATAAATGTATTAACCCCTAAACCGCTTCACTCCCGCCTCAAAAACCCTATAATAAATATTATTATCCCCTAATCTGCCCTCACTTACATCGCTGACACCTAACTTCAAGTATTAACCCCTAATCTGCCGACCGGACCTCACCGCTACTATAATAAATGTATTAACCCCTAAAGCTAAGTCTAACCCTAACCCCCCCTAAGTTAAATATAATTTAAATGTAACAAAATAAAATAAATCTTATTAAATAAATGAATCCTATTTAAAGCTAAATACATACCTGTAAAATAAACCCTAATATAGCTACAATATAAATAACAATTACATTGTAGCTATTTTAGGATTAATATTTATTTTACAGGCAACTTTGTATTTATTTTAACCAGGTACAATAGCTATTAAATAGTTAATAACTATTTAATAGCTACCTAGTTAAAATAATTACAAAATTACCAGTAAAATAAATCCTAACCTAAGTTACAATTAAATCTAACACTACACTATCAATAAATTAATTAAATAAACTACTACAATTATCTACAATTAAATCAACTAAACTAAATTACAAAAACAAACAAACGCTAAATTACAAAAAAAACCCCACTAAATTACAGAAAATAAAAAAAGATTACAAGAATTTTAAACTAATTATACCTACTCTAAGCCCCCTAAAAAAATAACAAAGCCCCCCCCAAATAAAAAAATGCCCTACCCTATTCTAAAATAAAAATTTAACAGCTCTTTTACCTTACCAGCCCTTAAAAGGGCCTTTTGCTGGGCATGCCCCAAAGAAAACAGCTCTTTTGCCTGTAAAAAAACATACAATAATCCCCCCAACATTACAACCCACCACCCACATACCCCTAATCTAACCCAAAACCCCTTAAAAAACCTAACACTAAGCCCCTGAAGATCTCCCTACCTTATCTTCACCACGCCGGGTATCACTGATCCGTCCAGAAGAGGCTCCGAAGTCTTCATCCTATCCGGCAAGAAGAGGTCCAGAAGAGTGTCCGAAGTCTTCCTCCTATCCGGCAAGAAGAGGACATCTGGACTGGCAAACATCTTCATCCAAGCGGCATCTTCTATCTTCATCCATCCGACGAGGAGCGGCTCCATCTTCAAGACCTCCGGCGCGGAACATCCTCTTCTCCCGACGACTAGACGACGAATGAAGGTTCCTTTATGGGACGTCATCCAAGATGGCATCCCTCGAATTCCGATTGGCTGATAGGATTCTGATAGGATCAGCCAATCGGAATTAAGGTATGAAAAATCTGATTGGATCAGCCAATCAGATTGAGCTCGCATTCTATTGGCTGATCGGAACAGCCAATAGAATGCAAGCTCAATCTGATTGGCTGATTGGATCAGCCAATCGGATTGAACTTGAATCTGATTGGCTGATTCAATCAGCCAATCAGATTTTTCTTACCTTAATTCCAATTGGCTGATAGAATCCTATCAGCCAATCGGAATTCGAGGGACGCCATCTTTGATGACGTCCCTTAAAGGAACCTTCATTCGTCGTCTAGTCGTCGGGAGAAGAGGATGTTCTGCGCTGGAGGTCTTGAAGATGGAGCCGCTCCTCGTCAGATGGATGAAGATAGAAGATATTATCACCCATTCAGAATTAAGGTAAGAAAAATCTGATTGGCTGATTGAATCAGCCAATCAGATTCAAGTTCAATCCGATTGGCTGATCCAATCAGCCAATCAGATTGAGCTTGCATTCTATTGGCTGTTCCGATCAGCCAATAGAATGCGAGCTCAATCTGATTGGCTGATCCAATCAGTTTTTTCCTACTTTAATTCCGATTGGCTGATAGAATCCTATCAGCCAATCGGAATTCGAGGGATGCCATCTTGGATGACGTCCCTTAAAGGAACCTTCATTCGTCGTCTAGTCGTCGGGAGAAGAGGTTGTTCCGCGCCGGAGGTCTTGAAGATGGAGCCGCTCCTCGTCGGATGGATGAAGATAGAAGATGCCGCTTGGATGAAGATGTTTTCCGGTCCGGATGTCCTCTTCTTGCCAGATAGGATGAAGACTTCGGACCCTCTTCTGGACCTCTTCTTGCCTGATAGGATGAAGACTTCGGAGCCTCTTCTGTACCTCTTCATGCCGGATAGGATGAAGATTTCGGAGCCTCTTCTGGACAGATCGGACGTGGTGAAGATAAGGTAGGGAGATCTTCAGGGGCTTAGTGTTAGGTTTTTTTAAGGGGGGTTTGGGTTAAATTAGGGGTATGTGGGTGGTGGGTTGTAATGTTGGGGGGTATTGCATGTTTTTTTACAGGCAAAAGAGCTGTTTTCTTTGGGGCATGCCCCGCAAAAGGCCCTTTTAAGGGCTGGTAAGGTAAAAGAGCTGTAAATTTTTTATTTTAAAATAGGTTAGGGCATTTTTTTATTTTGGGGGGCTTTGTTATTTTTTTAGGGGGCTTAGAGTAGGTGTAATTAGCTTAACATTCTTATAATCTTTTTTTATTTTTTGTAATTTAGTGTTTGTTTGTTTTTGTAATTTAGTGTTGGTTTTTTTGTAACTTAGTTTAGTTGATTTAATTGTAGATAATTGTAGGTAGTTTAATTCATTAATTTATTGATAGTGTAGTATTAGGTTTAATTGTAACTTAGGTTAGGATTTATTTTACTGGTAATTTTTTAATTATTTTAACTAGGTAGCTATTAAATAGTTATTAACTTTTTAATAGCTATTGTACCTGGTTAAAATAAATACAAAGTTGCCTGCAAAATAAATATTTATCCAAAAATAGCTACAATGTAATTATTATTTATATTGTAGCTATATTAGGGTTTATTTTACAGGTAAGTATTTAGCTTTAAATAGGAATAATTTATTTAATAAGATTTATTTTATTTCGTTAGATTTAAATTATATTTAACTTAGGGGGGTGTTAGGGTTAGGGTTAGACTTAGCTTTAGGGGTTAATACATTTATTATAGTAGCAGTGAGGTCCGGTCGGCAGATTAGGGGTTAATACTTGAAGTTAGGTGTCAGCGATGTTAGTGAGGGCAGATTAGGGGTTAATAATATTTATTATAGGGGTTTTGAGGCGGGAGTGAGGCGGTTTAGGGGTTAATACATTTATTATAGTGGCGGCGAGGTCCGGTCGGCAGATTAGGGGTTAATAAGTGTAGGTAGGTAGCAGCAACGTGGGGGGGGGGCAGATTAGGGGTTAATAAATATAATATAGGTGTCGGCGATGTTATGGGCAGCAGATTAGGGGTACATAGCTATCATGTAGGTCGCCGCGGTGTACGGAGCGGCAGATTAGGGGTTAATAATACTATGCTGGGATCAGCGATAGCGGGGACGGCAGATTAGAGGTTAATAAGTATAAGGTTAGGGGTGTTTAGACTCGGGGTACATGTTAGGGTGTTAGGTGCAGACTTAGGAAGTGTTTCCCCATAGGAAACAATGGGGCTGCGTTAGGAGCTGAACGCTGCTTTTTTCAAGGTGTTAGGTTTTTTTCAGCTCAAACTGCCCCATTGTTTCCTATGGGGGAATGGTGCACGAGCACGTCTTTGAAGCTGGCCGTGTCCGTAAGCAACGCTGGTATTGAGGGTTGAAGTAGCGGTAAATATTCCTGTACGCTCCCTTTTTGGAGCCTAACGCAGCCCTTCAGAGAACTCTAAATACCAGCGTTGTTTAAAAGGTGCGGGGGAAAAAAAACATGCGTAGCTAACGCACCCCTTCTAACGCAAAACTCTAAATCTAGGCGATTATTTTTTATTTTTTGCCTAAAAATAAAGTTAAAACTTATTCTTACTCCCAATTAGTATGTTAATCCGTCCTCCCTTTGCTGAAGCAGCTTTTTTTTCTTTCATTAAATGACGTTTTATACAGTTTTCCCATGTGACATTAAACTAAAAAAAAAACAAAAAAACCTTTGCATTCTTGTCTATGTAGAGAACTCGTGGGACCGATCTCTTTTTGCTGAAGAACCAAATCTATGGGGCGGCGGAAGCTCATGATCAAAGTATTATTTAATTGTATATTTTATAAATATATAAATTAAATAAAAAACAAAACAAAAGACAGCATTTTAGTAGCGGTTAGGTTGATTAAAAAAAGGTCTTTTAAAAAGTTTAATTTTGCCAACACTTTAACTGCTGCCCCTCCATATAAACAATAGAAATATTTTAAAGGGACAATTAACTGTTGGCTATAACTACAGTATCATGATTACTGCTGATCTGAGTCTGCAGCTCATATTTTGAACTACAGCTTCACACTGGACAACGCCATCTTGGAACTTAAGTTTTCTAAAATTTTGTGACATAAGTGGTACACACAGATTATTGACATTGATATCTTTTTTTTGACAAACAGTATTATGCACTTCAGTTTAGCGTGCATAATATAGAGCAGGAGCTGAACGTTTCTGCAGTTGCTGCATTTTTCTATATTATTCCTTAGGTTTTTTTGTTTTTTTTTATATTTGTTATGTAACTTTTAAACTGTGCAAAATGTGTAAAAATGTAAAGCTTCTGCACACTATACTGTATATGTGAGCTAAACTAAAGTGCAAGGAACAGCTTTCAAAAAGCCGGTAACATCACTCATGTGAGAAAGCACTTTGCTTCAGTCAATGGGGCATATTTATCAAGCTCTGTATGGCTCGCCGGAAACAGAAGTTTTGAAGCAGCGGCCTAAAGACCGCTGCTCCATAACTTGTTCGCCTGCTCTGAGGCCGCGGACAGAGATCAACACAATTGAATACAATCGGGTTGATTGACACCCCCTGCTAGCGGACGATTAGATGCGAATCTGCAGGGGGCGGCATTGCACCAGCAGGTCACAAGAACTGTTGGTGCAATGATAAATGCCTAGAGCAAATGCTGTCTGCATTTATCGATGTGAGGCGGACATGATATGCTACTTCATATCATATCCGCTCGAACATTGATAAATATGCCCCAAAGAATGTAACAATACGTGCGTTCCAAGAACCCATTATAAAGATGCAGAGCTTTACCAACTGGCTTCTTTAATGAGCTAAAATAAGAAATAGCTTTAAAGAGAGCTGCAAGTACAGGAGAAAAAAAACTGTTTAATGAGTAGTAACCTTGTAACTGAAGTTGTACCCAGCTGCTTAGGGCTAGATTCATTAAGCTGTATTCTTTTTCCTCTCCATTGCCTCAGAGGTGGCAAGATCAATCACGCCAATACTCGCTCGTTTGGAGTGATTGACATGCCCTGCTTCAGCGCAATTGTTTGCACCAGAGCAGGAGGCAGCATTAAATTTTGCCGTGGCAAATGCAACATTGCAAGTGGCGATTGCAGGCAAACAGGTTCACTACTTGCGAACCTGTCCGCCTGCAGGGATGAAACATTTTGCCCTACTACTCAATCATTTTTATTGCTTTAAAAGATAGATAATCCCTTTATTACCCATTGCCCAGTTTTGCATAACCAACACAGTTATATTAAAGGGAGAGTCTAGTCCAAAATAAACTTTCATGATTCAGATAGGGCATGTAATTTTAAACAATTTTCCAATTTACTTTTATCACCAATTTTGCTTTGTTCTTTTGGTATTCTTAGTTGAAAGCTAAAACTATGAGGTTCATATGCTAATTTCTAAGCCCTTGTGGCCGCCTCTTCTCTCAGGGCATTTGGACAGTTTTTCACCACTAGAGGGTGTTAGTTTATGTATGTCATATAGATAACACTGTGCTCACACACGTGGAGTTCCTATGAGCCAGCACTTATTGGCTAAAATGCAAATCTGTCAAAAGAACTGAAATAAGGGGGCAGTTTGCAGAAGCTTAGATATAAGATAATCAGAGGCAAAAAGTATATTAATATAACAGTGTTGGTAATGCAAAACTAGGTAATGGGTAATAAAGGGATAATCTATCTTTCAAAACAATAAAAATTCTGGCCTAAACTGTCCCTTTAATACACTTTTTACCTCTGTGATTACCTTGTATCTAAACCTCTGCAGACTGCCCCATTATTTCAGTTCTGACAGACTTGCATTTTAGCCAATCAGTGCTAACTCCTAGGTAACTCCACAGGAGCAAGGATAGGAACGGACCAAGGCTGTGGCGGACATTTTCCAAACTACAGACCTTAGTGAAGGACACAGAGGTATAAGTTAAAAACATCATTATATAGTGCTTAGTATTATTATACTGATGCAGATACCACTAATCTTATAACCAGCCCTCCTCTGGCTATACCATGTACCAGTGTCACTAGTACTACTGTGTCTTTGTATAGTGCTGGGTGTTATTATTCAGATTCATTTACCACTGATATAAGCAGCCCTACTTTGGCTATAGCTATACTAATGTGCCTGTGTCAATACTGTGTCTTTGTATAGTGCTGGGTGTTATTATACAAATGCAGATACACTCCAGTATTTCACTCAGGATTTATTTATTCTATAACTTATCATCCAATATTGCTAGCAGTCTCTTGAAAAGTCACTAAGATTATTCACACTACATATTTTTCCTTTCCTTTTATTTAATCAGAAAGAAAAAATATACTAAGGTTGTGAATCACAACCCTAGTATATATTTTTTCTTCTAATTAAATAATAGAAAATGGAAAATAAGTAGAACTTAATAATAAACCTCAGGTGCCTGTTAAAATGCTTTACCTTTGCATATAAAGCTCCAGGGACACAGTGGCAGCTTGCTTCTTGAATCTTCCCTCTCTCTCAGTCTCACTCAGAGTCACTTTTTCCGCTACTGAGTGGTGCCACATGTGTCAAGGAGGAGTCAGGACCAGCATTCATCTGTCCTACTTCTCCCTCCCTGCTAGAAAACAGGCGGTGGACATTGCAAGGGTCAGTCACGGACACCAGTGTCCATGTACGGACACCTTGCCTATCCCTGCCCCTAACTTAACCCAAAATATAATACCCCAAAATTACAAAATAAATCCTAACCATAAAAAAACAAAAAACTTACCTGTAAAAATAAATTAAAACTAATTTTACGTTTAAAAAATACTCTAACATTAACAACTCCCCCCTAATATTGGAGGCTCTGCTCATAACATTTTCAATCCGTCAGGAAATCGAAACTATTCTGAACCATCCAGAACAAATTCCTAGTCCATTGCACGGAAAATTATTTGCAGTACTGGGTGACACCTTTATAACGCATTAACGTGCTCTTGAACTGGACTGTTGGGACTTGTTGGCGTACCTCTAGCAGATAACATCACAGCACCCCCTTTCCCCTGCGATTCTCAGAGAATAATCTACCTTCTCTGGATACTCTAAACAATTACAGAATGGATGATTTCAACATCGACCCCTGCTAGAAGAATTTTAAAAAACAATGATAAACCGATTTAGCAGCCATATAAGAATCATACAGTCGGGAACTGAACATACGGGTGAACATGCAGCAGTTATGACGGAGACAGTGGAGATGACTGATCAACATGCACACACTGAGAATGTCGCAACTGACTACTCACTGGAAAAAGTACCTTTACTCATGCAAGTTGCTGGATACGGAGCACTTTTTTCCCCTTCCACTCTTGCATTCCGGGAGGGAGAAGGAGGTCAACTGCTGACCCTGGATGGGAATTATCTTGAAGGTGCTGAGGAAAAGCCGGCTCCAGATCCCAGCCTTGACAGCGTCTCACAGGCTACCTCATCTGCCCAAGGTTTCTGGACTGGGTTACAGAATCCTCTCTCTGGCGGTATGGTTGATGTGATACAACAAGTGCATAATTGTCAGGGTTTTTCCCCTTCTTTGTTTGCCATGTGCTGCTGGCAGCCATTTTATTCACCTCTCTTGCTGACTCTGGTGCATAGTGTGTGATGCTGCTCATTTCCTGCACGCCCTTTTATGGCCAGACTGGTGTACATCATCATGTGTGAGACAAGATGCAGTCTCAGAATTGTGATGTCATCACTTTTTATTTAAAGGGCCTCTGTTCAGTATGCTTTGCCCTTGTGTTGTCTCAGACCTGTTTGTGAGTTCCAGTTCCTTTGTATTACCTGGCTGTCTGAAGTCCCTCCTGGTTCCTGATCCCTGGCTTGTTCCTGACTCTGCAGTTCTCCTTATTCCTCATTCTGTCTCATCTGACTACTCGCTTTGGCTCCTGACTCGGCTTGTCTGACAGTTCGTTTTGACTCCTGGCTTGTTATTTGACTTGTGGACTTTTTATTATTTTTGTTATTAATAAAAGTGTGATTATTTTTGCACTTCTCGTCTCAGTCTAATTCCTGGCACCCTGACATTACGCAAGGGCCATGAATCCTGATGGTGCTAATAATCCACCTTTTCCTACCATCATTTCCAGAATGGATAAACTGGATCACCGCTTGGATCAATTTGCATTAGCCCTGCAAACCCTGCTGACTCGCACTGCACATTTGGACCAAAATGTTCCACAAGTTATGGCTTCTCCTGTTTCTGCTGCTGCACCTAGACCTACCAGGAGCATGTCCGGTTCTACACCTCTACCTCAGCGATATGGAGGTGATCCTGTTCAGTGCAGAGGGTTTTTGAACCAGGTGGGCATTTACTTTGAGATGTTACCTCAGGCGTTTCCCTCTGACAGACCTAAGGTGGGGTTTCTCATCTTGTTACTCTCTCACACAGCTCTTGCCTGGGCTAATCCCTTGTGGGAGACTAATAAACCTGTGATTTCAAATTTCCCTAAATTTGTGGCCATCTTTCGAAGGGTATTTGATGTTCTGGCTCACTCCTCCTTTGCTGCTAAACAACTCATGTCCATTCAGCAAAGTACAAGATCTATTGCTAAGTATGCCATTGAGTTCCATACGCTTGCCGCAGAGGTAGGTTGGAACAACGAAGCCCTTGCTGCCACCTTCTTTTATGGGCTCTTTGATGCGATAAAAGACGAAGTTGCTGCCAGAGATTTACCAGAGGATCTCGAGGCATTGGTGTCTTTTTTGATCCTAATTGACATCAGACATTGGGTGGTTTATCCTCGTCCCCGGAACTGCTAAAGGAGAAACCTTTGGTCATGGTTGTCCTTTCTTGGGTGGACTCCTCCATAGTCACCC
The DNA here is from genome assembly GCF_027579735.1 of Bombina bombina. Taxonomy (NCBI): domain Eukaryota; kingdom Metazoa; phylum Chordata; class Amphibia; order Anura; family Bombinatoridae; genus Bombina; species Bombina bombina. Next base: position 395,315,471 of record NC_069500.1, on the reverse strand, counting down.
AAGCTCTTGCTGACTCCGGTGTTGCAGGCTATTTCATTGACAGTGCTTTTGTATCAAAGCACTCCATTCTTGTTTTGCCTTGGTCCGTTTGGCTTGCTATTGATGCCATTGATGGCAGGCCCCTTCAGCCCGCACTCGTTACTCACGAAACCACTCCGTTATCCATGGCTGCTGGGGCTCTCCATTTTGAAACCCTCCAGTTCTAGGTGATAAATTCTCTGCATTTTCCAGTTGTTCTGGGTTATCCCTGGCTCCAAAAGCACAATCCCAGTCTCGACTAGCACAGGTCCAAAGTTTAGTCGTGGTCTCCGCAATGTATTTCCACTTGTCTTCGGAAACCAGTTAAAGTCTTGTGCACTTCTTTGGTATCTCAATTGCCAGAGGAGTACCGAGAGTTCCTAGATGTTTTTGACAAGGTGCGTGCCGGTACGTTGCCTCCTCACTGGTCTTACAATTGTGCCATAGACCTGCAACCCGGAGCCATTCCTACTCGGGGCCGGGTTTACCCTCTGTCTATTGCAGAGAATTGTTCCATGGAGGAGTAAGTTGCTGATGCTCTGTCACGGGGGATCATCCGCAAATCCTGCTCTCCTGCAGGGGCTGGCTTCTTCTTTGTGAAGAAAAAGGGTGACGAGTTAAGACCATGCATCGATTATAGGGGTATTAATCGTCTTACCATTAAGAATGCTTACCCTAGTCCGCTCATTATGGAACTCTTTGACCACATCAAGGGAGCTACAGTCTTTTCTAAACTTGATTTGAGAGAAGCATACAATCTCGTTAGGATCAAGGAGGGCCACAAATGGAAAACAGCATTTAACACCAGGAGCCGTTGGCCTATGTAATGCTCCTGCTGTTTTCCAGGAATTTATTAATGATGTCCTACGTGATATGTTGCAACAGTGTGTTGTGGTGTACTTAGACAACATCCTCATAAACTCACCCACACTTGAGGCTAATCGTTCTGATGTTACATGGGTTCTTCAGAGACTACGTGAGAACAGCCTGTTTTGTAAACTCGAGAAATGTGAGTTGCATCAGACTCAAGTAACCTTCCTAGGTTATATTATCTCCTTTGCAGGGTTCTCCATGGACCCTGACAAGTTATGGCCTTTCCCAGTTTTTCTTCAGTCTATTCAAAGTTTTTTGGGGTTCGCCAATTACTATATAAAGTTTATTAAAAACTTTTCTTCCTTGGTCAAACCTATCACAGACATGACCCGTAAAGAGAATGATCCACTCTATTGGTCACCTACTGCCATTAAGGTCTTTGATAGTCTTAAGACTGCCTTTGCTGCCGCTCCAGTTCTGGCTCATCCTAACCCTGTCCTGCCTTTCATTCTTGAGGTCGATGCATCTGAGGCTGGAGTAGGTGCCCTCTTGTCTCAACGTCCTACGCCTGACGGTTCCTTGCATCCATGCGGTTTCTTCTCTAAGAAATTATCTCCAGCAGAGTGCAATTATGAAATTGGTGACAGGGAATAACTGGCCATTATTTTGGCCCTCAACAAATGGCGGCATCTTCTTGAGGGTACTAGTGTACCAGTGCTCATTCTTACTGACCACCAGAATTTAACTTATCTATCTGAGGCAAAATGTTTGTCGCCCGACAGGCCAGATGGGCGCTGTTTTTGTCTTGGTTTAATTATGTGGTCTCCTACCTGCCTGGTAGTAAGAATGTTAGGGCTGATACCCTCTCTCGACAATTTTTGCCTCTGTCCAAGGAGGATTCTGTACCTACTCCAGTTATACCTCCTCACCATATTTTTGCTACCATATGTACTAATTTGAGTTCTCCCTTGGGGGAGGTGATCCTGGCTGCACAAACCAATGCACCTCCTGAGAAACCTAGTGGTAAGTGTTTTGTTCCTGAGAATCTTCGAACTAAACTTTTGCACACTTACCACTATCCTAAAACCGCAGGTCACCCAGGCAAGAACCAAATGATTTGGTCTGTCACTCGACAATTCTGGTGGCAAGGTCTTCATTCTGATGTTGCTGCCTATGTTGCCTCCTGCTCAGTTTGTGCACAGAATAAGACTCCTCAACGTCTTCCTGTGGATCTTATTCAACCTATTGCTAATGGTGAGCGTCCTTGGACACATCTTTCCATGGACTTCATTGTCGAGCTCCCTGTTTCTAATGGCAATACTGTTATCCTTATGGTGGTTTACCGTTTTTCTAAAATGTCACATTGCATTCCCTTGAGGAAGCTGCCTACAGCTCAGGAGCTTGCTTCAATTTTTGCCCGGGAGGTCTTCTGTTTACATGGGTTACCCAAGGAGATAGTGTCGGCCCTGGGTAGCAAGTTTGTCTCCAGATTTTGGTGTTCCTTTTGTGCTCAAATGGGGATCCAGCTTTCCTTCTCCTCAGCATATCACCCTCAATCCAATGGGGCTGCGAAACGGTCAAATCAAGCTCTGGAACAGTTCCTCCATTGCTATGTCTCAGATCACTCAGATTTGCTCGTAATAGTGCTATTAATGCTTCCTCCAAGTTATCCCCATTCATGGGGAATTATTAATTTCAACCATCCTTGTTGCCCGATTCATTCATGTCTCAGGGTCTCAGGGTATTCTGGCTTTGGAGGAGCATCGCCGGCAACTCTGTTCTAGTTTGCAGATTCAGGATTGCATTCATCATTCTATGCAGCGCCAAAAGTTCCAGACTGATTGTAGGCATCTGCCCGCGCCTTCCTACCAGATTGGTGAGAGGATTTGGCTTACCTCCCACAACTTGAACCTTCATGTGCCTTCCAATAAATTGGCTCCCCATTATGTTGGTCCTTTTTGAATACTCCGTCGGGTCAATCCTGTGGCCTACGCTCTTGACCTTCCTCCTGCAATGCGCATCTCCAATGTTTTTCATGTCTCCCTCTTGAAACCATTGGTTTGTAATCAGTTTACCACTGTGTTGCCCCGTCCTATCTTTGTTGACAACCATGAAGAATATGAGGTCAGCAGCATTATTGACTCTCATATGTCCAGGGGCTGCGTACAGTATTTGGTTCACTGGAGGGGCTACGGTCCGGAGGAGCGTTCATGGGTTCCCTCCTTTGATGTTAATGCTCCCGCCCTCCTCCGTGCCTTCCATGCCCGTTTCCCCAATAAGCCTTTTGTCCTCCTGCGGGGGAGGGGTCATTGAGGGGAGGGTACTGTCAGGGTTTTTCCCCTGCTTTGTTTTCCATGTGCTGCTGGCAGCCATTTTACTCACCTCTCTTGCTGACTCAGGTGCATAGTGTGTGATGCTGCTCATTTCCTGCACCCCTTTTATGGCCAGACTGGTGTACATCATTCGTGTGAGACAGGTTGCTGTCTCAGAATTGTGATGTCATCATTATTATTTAAAGGGCCTCTGTTCAGTATGCTTTGCCCTTGTGTTTTCTCAGACCTGTTTGTGAGTTCCAGTTCCTGTGTATTACCTGGCTGTCTGACATCCCTCCTGGTTCCTGATCCCTGGCTTGTTTCTGACTCTGCAGTTCTCCTTGTTCCTGATTCCGGCTCGTCTGACTACTCGCTTTGGCTCCTGACTCAGCTTGTCTGACTATTCACTTTGGCTCCTGACTTGGCTCGTCTGACTACCAGCTCTGGTTTTGTGATATACCTTTAAGGTATATCCCCGCCCTTATACAACTCCACCCTATTTAAGGAGCTCAATACAAGGATACCTTGCCTGAAAATTGCAGTAATGTGTTCAGCTAATAACTTTGTCTTATTAGTTATTTTCTCTTCAGGTTAATTCTACATCTTAATTGCTATAACCAGGTTGTACTTGTATAACTCTTATTCATTTGATCATTGTACCTGTGGTTAATCCATTCATAGCTTATTTCAACCTTACAGCCAGGACCGGCTGTTATCCACCTCCAGATCACTCCACTATCAGCTGTGACGGATCTCATTTCCCTGGCGTTCCGGAAGTCAGACACACTCACACTGGACACTGTATGGGTTGGTAAAGTATCGCTCTGGGGGAAACTTTTTATCACAAGGTACCGCTCCATGTATTATCTCTTCCAGAGGAAATTTGTACATCGCTAAGATGAAAATCATGCTTGTTTCTTTGTAATCTGGATGTACTTACATTATTTATGTGCAACTGAGTTATCGCAGCTTCTGTTTGCTATTTGTATATCTTTACCTTGCATTAAAACGCAAACTAACCAACCTGCAAATATTCTGTTTAAGAATTATATGAGTGAATGGAGAACTGTAAATATTTTACCTTTGAATGATTATGTGTGAGTGTGTGAAGATATTACATCCTGAAAACGGCAACACCAAGTTTATCTTTGTGGATTATAAATTCAATTGGAGATATATTCAAACCCGTGTGTGAATTCATTACTAACCTTAAAGAGTTACCTCAGTATTAACTCCTTGTATCCAGGACTTTGCTTACTAACCTTGCTAAAACCTATTGTATCTATACTGGTGTCATATATTAATCCCCTGAAGTCTCAGGAACTCTATCTAATCCAAGTTAACTTCGCTAAATAATCTTCACTAACTCTAATGAGCCACAGTGTTTATCTTTACAATATCTATCTTTAATGCTTAGGCATTAGTTACAATCTATCTCTTGATTATCCACAGACATTGTGTCTATCAATACCTAAATCTTCTTCAGTAATATGTCTCACTGTTCGTTCACCATTTAAACATAGCTATTGTTCCTTGGTGAAAAGCAACAAAGAGATACACAACTACTTGGGTAGTTTAAACTTCAAAGTATATTTACACTTTGGGAAAATGACAAATTCACATCCCACAGGTTTTGACTCCTGGCTTGTTATTTGACTTGTGGACTTTTTATTATTTTTTGTTATTAATAAAGGTGTGATTATTTTTGCACTTCTCATCTCAGTCTGATTCCTGGCACCCTGCCAATAATCTCCACTGCATTCTAGAATTCTCGGCACCCCAGCTAGATTTTACCCTTCAGTACATACAACAAGATACTACCCCAAGAACTAATACAAGTCTTGATAGACATATAATTTTTTAGTAGTTAGGATAAGTCTTCATGCCAAGTCTCTCTTCAGAATGTTTGACGTTATGCCTTATTATAGAGTTTTATGAAGACTGAACTGTCTGAGTCACCAGTTAAGGCTTAGTTATATATATTGTTATATACCTCTCTCCTTTGCTCAATATATTCTTTTTCAATATGTGGCTAAATATTGTTTGTCAATAATAGTAAGTTATATGCCTTAGAAAATTCCTATCACTTATTAGAAAATATTTATGCTGTTCACAATAGTTATTTTACATTATACTTATAACAGACCCTTGTTGTAGCATTGCCTTGATATTCTCACAGAGAACACACAGTTCACACTTTGAGAGTATTTAATTACCTGAAGATATATGTAAGGACCTCCAAAAGCTCTTGGCATCTATTTATCAAAGCGTCGACTTTTTTGCATTCGAAGTCACCAATACCCTGTCACTAAACACCCACACTATACTATACAGTTTTACACCCTAAACCGCTGCTCCCGGACCCCGCCACAACTCTAATAAAGTGTTTAACCCCTAAACCGCCGCTGACGGACCCTGCCGCCACCTACATTATACTTATTAACGGAGGTGAGCGCGGTGTAGCTGCATCCGGAACCGGAACCGGAACCGGCATATGTAAGCAAGTAGTGAAATCCTCCAATGAGCAGGGCTGGGAGAGTGCCATAGCCTGCGATGCGACTCAGGATCGCTCTAAATAACCAAACTAGGAGAAAGAGTGGCAGGCACTGCAGGAACCAAACGGGCACACATTAAAGTAAAAATGCAAACTAAACTTTAATGAAAAATATCTCAAAAATATACATGAAGGCTAGACACAAAAACAGGGGGGGAGAAAAAAGTGTGACAAGAAAGGCCTGACGCGTTTCGCGCCCCCTAGTGGTGCTTATTCATAGGCTATTCACTAGGGGCACGAAAAGCGTCAGGCCTTTCTTGTCACACTTTTTTCTCCCCCCTGTTTTTGTGTCTAGCCTTCATGTATATTTTTGAGATATTTTTAATTAAAGTTTATTTTGCATTTTTACTTTAATGTGTGCCCGTTTGGTTCCTGCAGTGCCTGCCACTCTTTCTCCTAGTTTGATTATACTTATTAACCCCTAATCTGCCACACCGCCACCGCCACCACCTAAATAAAAGTTATTAACCCCTATCCCGCCGCTCCCAGACTCCGCCGCAACTAAATAAACATATTAACCCCTAAACCGCCGCTCCCAGAGCCCACTGCCACCTACATTATACTTATTAACCCCTAATCTTCTACCCCCTACACCGCTGCCACCTACATTATATTTATTAACCCCTAATCTGCCCCCCTACACCACCGCCACTATATTAAATTTATTAACCAATAAACCTAAGTCTAACCCTAACCCTAACACCCTCTAACTTAAATATAATTTAAATATATCTAAATAAATATTACTAGCATTAAATAAATTATTCCAAATTTAACTAAATACTTACCTATAAAATAAACCCTAACGGCTAGATTTAGAGTTCTGCGGCCAAAGGGGTGCGTTAGCTACGCATGCTTTTTTTTTTTGGATCAGCCAATCAGATTGAACTTGATTCTGATTGGCTGATTCCATCAGCCAATCAGAATATTCCTACCTTAATTCCGATTGGCTGATAGAATCCTATCAGCCAATCGGAATTCGAGGGACGCCATCTTGGATGACGTCATTTAAAGGAACCGTCATTCGGCGAGTAGGCGTCAGGAGAAGAGGATGTTCCGCGTCGGATGGAAGATGATGGCTCCCGAAGAAAGAAGATTGAAGATGCCGTTGATAGAAGACTTCATCCGGATCATGGACCTCTTCAGCTCCCGCTTGGATGAAGACTTCAGCCGGATCATGGACCTCTTCAGCTCCCGCTTGGATGATGACTTCAGCCGGATCATGGACCTCTTCAGCCCCCCGCTTGGGCTTGGATCAGGACATCGGAGGAGCTCTTCTGGATCGATCGGTGAACCTGGTATGGTGAAGATAAGGTAGGAAGATCTTCAGGGGCTTAGTGTTAGGTTTATTTAAGGGGGGTTTGGGTTAGATTAGGGGTATGTGGGTGGTGGGTTGTAATGTTGGGGGGGGGTATTGTATGGTTTTTTTTACAGGCAAAAGAGCTGAACTTCTTGGGGCATGCCCCGCAAAGGGCCCTGTCCAGGGCTGGTAAGGTAAAAGAGCTTTGAACTTTAGTAATTTAGAATAGGGTAGGGCATTTTTTTATTTTGTGGGGCTTTGTTATTTTATTAGGGGGCTTAGAGTAGGTGTAATTAGTTTAAAATTGTTGTAATATTTTTCTAATGTTTGTAAATATTTTTTTATTTTTTGTAACTTAGTTCTTTTTTATTTTTTGTACTTTAGTTAGTTTATTTCATTGTATTTATTTGTAGGAATTGTATTTAATTTATTTATTGATAGTGTAGTGTTAGGTTTAATTGTAGATAATTATAGGTATTTTATTTAATTTATTTATTGATAGTGTAGTGTTAGGTTTAATTGTAACTTAGGTTAGGATTTATTTTACAGGTAAATTTGTAATTATTTTAACTATTTTAGCTATTAAATAGTTCTTAACTATTTAATAGCTATTGTACCTGGTTAAAATAAATACAAAGTTACCTGTAAAATAAATATTAATCCTAAAATAGCTATAATATAATTATAATTTATATTGTAGCTATATTAGGATTTATTTAACAGGTAAGTATTTAGCTTTAAATAGGAATAATTTATTTAATAAGAGTTAATTCATTTCGTTAGATTAAAATTATATTTAACTTGGGGGGGTGTTAGTGTTAGGGTTAGACTTAGCTTTAGGGGTTAATACATTTATTAGAATAGCGGTGAGCTCCAGTCGGCAGATTAGGGGTTAATAATTGAAGTTAGGTGTCGGCGATGTTAGGGAGGGCAGATTAGGGGTTAATACTATTTATTATAGGGTTATTGAGGCGGGAGTGAGGCGGATTAGGGGTTAATAACTTTATTATAGTAGCGGTCCGCTCGGCAGATTAGGGGTTAATACATGTAGGCAGGTGGAGGCGACATTGTGGGGGGCAGATTAGGGGTTAATAAATATAATATAGGGGTCGGCGGTGTTAGGGGCAGCAGATTAGGGGTACATAGGGATAATGTAAGTAGCGGCGGTTTACGGAGCGGCAGATTAGGGGTTAATAATAATATGCAAGGGTCAGCAATAGCGGGGGCAGCAGATTAGGGGTTAATAAGTGTAAGGTTAGGGGTGTTTAGACTCGGGGTACATGTTAGAGTGTTAGGTGCAGACGTAGGAAGTGTTTCCCCATAGGAAACAATGGGGCTGCGTTAGGAGCTGAACGCGGCTTTTTTGCAGGTGTTAGGTTTTTTTTCAGCTCAAACAGCCCCATTGTTTCCCATGGGGGAATCGTGCACGAGCACATTTTTGAGGCTGGCCGCGTCCGTAAGCAACTCTGGTATCGAGAGTTGCAGTGGCGTTAAATATGCTCTACGCTCCTTTTTTAGAGCCTAACGCAGCCATTCTGTGGACTCTCAATACCAGAGTTATTTTAAAGGTGCAGCCAGAAAAAAGCCAGCGTTAGCTACGCGGGTCGTTACCGACAAAACTCTAAATCTAGCCGTATGTTTTCTTAATAAATAGATCTGTATCACAGAATTACGCTATGTTGTTTTTTTCACTTTCTCCCACTACATGGTATAAACCGGATGAGATGATCTATACAAGCTACAAGGAAGTTTAATACCACAAGAGCACAAAATATACAGACAGGAACAGAGAGTTGTGGGAAAGAAAGGAACAATGGATCTATTAGAAAGTTCTTACTACACTCCAAAGGAGCACGAATTACACAGACGGATAACCCCAAGAAAGAAAGAAATACCAGATCTTCTATGACGTGCACCATCCTTACCTCATACGATTGAGTGTGCCTGCTGTAAGTAGGATAGAAGCCCAATAAGGGATACAATTCTGTGTGACCGCATTGATTTGCAGAGACTTTGTGCACTTTGTTTTATTTTGAACTTCCATTTATCTATCGATTCAACCTACTCTTAGGCCTAGATTTAGAGTTCGGCGGTAGCCGTGAAAACCAGCGTTAGAGGCTCCTAACGCTGGTTTTGGCCGCCCGCTGGTATTTGGAGTCAGTGATTAAAGGGTCTAACGCTCACTTTTCAGCCGCAACTTTTCCATACCGCAGATCCCCCTACGCCAATTGCGTATCCTATCTTTTCAATGGGATCTTCCTAACGCCGGTATTTAGAGTCGTTTCTGAAGTGAGCGTTAGAGCTCTAACGACAAAACTCCAGCCGCCTGAAAATAGCAGGAGTTAAGAGCTTTCTGGGCTAACGCCGGTTCATAAAGCTCTTAACTACTGTACCCTAAAGTACACTAACACCCATAAACTACCTATGTACCCCTAAACCGAGGTCCCCCCACATCGCCAACACTCGATTCAATTTTTTTAACCCCTAATCTGCTGACCGCCACCTACGTTATACTTATGTACCCCTAATCTGCTGCCCCTAACCCCGCCGACCCCTGTATTACATTTATTAACCCCTAACCTGCCCCCCACAACGTCTCCGCCAGCTACTTAAAATAATTAACCCCTAATCTTCCGACCGCAAAGCGCCGCCACCTACATTATCCCTATGTACCCCTAATCTGCTGCCCTAACATCGCCGACCCCTATATTATATTTATTAACCCCTAATCTGCCCCCCTCAACGTCGCCGACACCTGCCTACACTTATTAACCCCTAATCTGCCGAGCGGACCGCACCGCTACTATAATAAAGTTATTAACCCCTAACCCGCCTCACTAACCCTATCATAAATAGTATTAACCCCTAATCTGCCCTCCCTAACATCGCCGACACCTACCTTCAATTATTAACCCCTAATCTGACGACCGGAGCTCATCGCTACTATAATAAATGGATTAACCCCTAAAGCTAAGTCTAACCCTAACACTAACACCCCCCTAAATTAAATATAATTTAAATCTAACGAAATTAATTAACTCTTATTAAATAAATGATTCCTATTTAAAGCTAAATACTTACCTGTAAAATAAATCCTAATATAGCTACAATATAAATTATAATTATATTATAGCTATTTTAGGATTAATATTTATTTTACAGGCAACTTTGTAATTATTTTAACCAGGTACAATAGCTATTAAATAGTTAAGAACTATTTAATAGTTACCTAGTTAAAATAATAACAAATTTACCTGTAAAATAAATCCTAACCTAAGATATAATTAAACCTAACACTACCCTATCAATAAATTAATTAAATAAACTACCTACAATTACCTACAATTACCCTAACACTACACTATCAATAAATTAATTAAATACAATTCCTACAAATAAATACAATTAAATAAACTAGCTAAAGTACAAAAAATAAAAAAGAACTAAGTTACAAAAAATAAAAAAATATTTACAAACATAAGAAAAATATTACAACAATTTTAAACTAATTACACCTACTCTAAGCCCCCTAATAAAATAACAAAGCCCCCCAAAATAAAAAATTCCCTACCCTATTCTAAATTAAAAAAGTTAAAAGCTCTTTTACCTTACCAGCCCTGAACAGGGCCCTTTGCGGGGCATGCCCCAAGAATTTCAGCTCTTTTGCCTGTAAAAGAATAAATACAATACCCCCCCCCCCAACATTACAACCCACCACCCACATACCCCTAATCTAACCCAAACCCCCCTTAAATAAACCTAACACTAAGCCCCTGAAGATCTTCCTACCTTGTCTTCACCATCCAGGTTCACCGATCCGTCATGAAGAGCTCCTCCGATGTCCTGATCCAAGCCCAAGCGGGGGGCTGAAGAGGTCCATGATCCGGTCAAAGTCTTCATCCAAGCGGGGCAGAAGAGGATCTTCCATCCGATTGAAGTCATCATCTAGGCGGCATCTTCTATGGTCTTCCATCCGGAGCGAAGCGGCAGGATCCTGAAGACCTCCAGCGCGGAACATCCATCCGGCCCGACGACTGAACGACGAATGACTGTTCCTTTAAGGGACGTCATCCAAGATGGCGTCCCTCGAATTCCGATTGGCTGATAGGATTCTATCAGCCAATCGGAATTAAGGTAGGAATTTTCTGATTGGCTGATGGAATCAGCCAATCAGAATCAAGTTCAATCCGATTGGCTGATCCAATCAGCCAATCAGATTGAGCTCGCATTCTATTGGCTGATCGGAACAGCCAATAGAATGCGAGCTCAATCTGATTGGCTGATTGGATCAGCCAATCGGATTGAACTTGATTCTGATTGGCTGATTCCATCAGCCAATCAGAAAATTTCTACCTTAATTCCGATTGGCTGATAGAATCCTATCAGCCAATCGGAATTCGAGGGACGCCATCTTGGATGACGTCCCTTAAAGGAACAGTCATTCGTCGTTCAGTCGTCGGGCCGGATGGATGTTCCACGCTGGAGGTCTTCAGGATCCTGCCGCTTCGCTCCGGATGGAAGACCATAGAAGATGCCGCCTGGATGATGACTTCAATCGGATGGAAGATCCTCTTCTGCCCCGCTTGGATGAAGACTTTGACCGGATCATGGACCTCTTCAGCCCCCCGCTTGGGCTTGGATCAGGACATCGGAGGAGCTCTTCAGGACGGATCGGTGAACCTGGATGGTGAAGACAAGGTAGGAAGATCTTCAGGGGCTTAGTGTTAGGTTTATTTAAGGGGGGTTTGGGTTAGATTAGGGGTATGTGGGTGGTGGGTTGTAATGTTGGGGGGGGGGTATTGTATGTTTTTTTCTACAGGCAAAAGAGCTGAAATTCTTGGGGCATGCCCCGCAAAGGGCCCTGTTCAGGGCTGGTAAGTCAAAAGAGCTTTTAACTTTTTTAATTTAGAATAGGGTAGGGAATTTTTTATTTTGGGGGGCTTTGTTATTTTATTAGGGGGCTTAGAGTAGGTGTAATTAGTTTAAAATTGTTGTTATATTTTTCTTATGTTTGTAAATATTTTTTTATTTTTTGTAACTTAGTTCTTTTTTATTTTTTGTACTTTAGCTAGTTTATTTAATTGTATTTATTTGTAGGAATTGTGTTTAATTAATTTATTGATAGTGTAGTGTTAGGTTAATTGTAGGTAATTGTAGGTAGTTTATTTAATTAATTTATTGATAGGGTAGTGTTAGGTTTAATTATATCTTAGGTTAGGATTTATTTTACAGGTAAATGTGTTATTATTTTAACTAGGTAACTATTAAATAGTTCTTAACTATTTAATAGCTATTGTACCTGGTTAAAATAATTACAAAGTTGCCTGTAAAATAAATATTAATCCTAAAATAGCTATAATATAATTATAAATTATATTGCAGCTATATTAGGATTTATTTTACAGGTAAGTATTTAGCTTTAAATAGGAATAAGTTATTTAATAAGAGTTAATTTATTTCGTTAGATGTAAATTATATTTAAGTTAGGGGGGTGTTAGTGTTAGGGTTAGACTTAGCTTTAGGGGTTAATACATTTATTAGAATAGCGGTGAGGTCCGCTCGGCAGATTAGGGGTTAATAATTTAGGGTAGGTGTCGGCGATGTTAGGGAGGGCAGATTAGGGGTTAATACTATTTATGATAGGGTTAGTGAGGCGGATTAGGGGTTAATAACTTTATTATAGTAGCGCTCAGGTCCGCTCGGCAGATTAGGGGTTAATAAGTGTAGGCAGGTGTCGGCGACGTTGAGGGGGGCAGATTAGGGGTTAATAAATATAATATAGGGGTCGGCGATGTTAGGGCAGCAGATTAGGGGTACATAGGGATAACGTAGGTTGCGGCGGTTTACGGAGCGGCAGATTAGGGGTTAAAAAAAATATGCAGGGGTCAGCGATAGCGGGGGCGGCAGAATAGGGGTTAATAAGTGTAAGGTTAGGGGTGTTTAGACTCGGGGTACATGTTAGAGTGTTAGGTGCAGACGTAGGAAGTGTTTCCTCATAGGAAACAATGGGGCTGCGTTAGGAGCTGAACGCTGCTTTTTTGCAGGTGTTAGGTTTTTTTTCAGCTCAAACAGCCCCATTGTTTCCTATGGGAGAATCGTGCACGAGCACGTTTTTGAAGCTGGCCGCGTCCGTAAGCAACTCTGGTATCGAGAGTTGCATTTGCGGTAAAAATGCTCTACGCTCCTTTTTTGGAGCCTAACGCAGCATTTGTTTGAACTCTCGATACCAGAGTTAAATTTATGGTGCGGCCAGAAAAAAACCCGCGGAGCGTTAACAGCCCTTCTACCGCCAAACTCCAAATCTAGGCCATAGTGTCCTAAATAGGATCTATTTAACTTTTTTTAATTTCAAGCTTGAAACGCCTTTTAAAACAATATAACTGCATATATAGTTTCTCTTAATGCCTGCATGTAATCAAGTTAGAACGTGACTGCTATATTGTTTATCAACTTATTATATTGCACAAAGTATAGTGTACTTAAAACAAGAACATATATCACCAAATACCTACACTCTCAAAATTAGGGAACCGTATAATCTAAACAGGGTTCAACATCGGTTAATAATTTACAATTTCTCCAACAAAATTGGTAAGCTTTTATTATAAAGGGCACAGCACAGTGAAGTGTATCAATTCTTACCTTTCACCTATCACATATATATATATATATATATTTATATATTTATATATATATAGTATATGCAAGTAGAATCCAAGAAAAAATATTCAAGGAAGCTCTGGGTAAACTAGCGCTCCAGATAAGGGGGATAAATAAATAAGCCCCAAATAATATAAGTAAAAGAATATTAGTTCTGTGTATGCAAGTGGCTGTAGCTGACCTTAATCGAAGGGTAGTTCTCTATTTCACCCCTCTAAGTAAAAAATCAAGAGTAGAATAAAAGGTTAGCGTTGCCTGGCATATAAATACATACAAAAAAAAATTCATAAAAATATATAAATAGTAAAGGAGTTAATACATAAAACACCACCACCTAGATTTAGAGTTTTGCGTTAGAAGGGGTGTGTTAGCTATGCGTGCTTTTTGTCCCCCGCACCTTTTAAACAACGCTGGTATTTAGAGTTCTCTGAAGGGCTGCGTTAGGCTCCAAAAAGGGAGCGTTCAGGCATATTTACCCGCCACTTCAACTCTAAATACCAGCGTTGCTTACGGACGAGACCAGCTTCAAAAACGTGCTCGTGCACGATTCGCCCATAAGAAACAATGGGGCAGTTTGAGCTGAAAAAAAACCTAACACCTGCAAAAAAGCAGCGTTCAGCTCCTAACGCAGCCCCATTGTTTCCTATGGGGAAACACTTCCTAAATCTGCACCTAACACCCTAACATGAACCCCGAGTCTAAACACCCCTAACCTTACACTTATTAACCCCTAATCTGCCGACCCCGCTATCGCTGACCCCTGCATTTTATTATTAACCCCTAATCTGCCGCTCCGTACACCGCCGCAACCTACATATACCTATGTACCCCTAATCTGCTGCCCCTAACACCGCCGACCCTTATATTATATTTATTAACCCCTAATCTGCCCCCCCAATGTCGCCGCTACCTACCTACACGTATTAACCCCTAAACTGCCGCCCTCCCGCCTCAAAAACCCTATAATAAATAGTATAAACCCCTAATCTGCCCTCCCTAACATCGCCAACACCTAACTTCAAGTATTAACCCCTAATCTGCCGACCGGACCTCGCCGCTACTATAATAAATGTATTAACCCCTAAAGCTAAGTCTAACCCTAACCCTAACACCCCCCTAAGTTAAATATAATTTTTATCTAACGAAATAAATTATTTATTATTAAATAAATTAATCCTATTTAAAGCTAAATACTTACCTGTAAAATAAACCCTAAAATAGCTACAATATAACTAATAATTATATTGTAGCTATTTTAGGATTTATATTTATTTTACAGGCAACTTTGTATTTATTTTAACTAGGTACAATAGCTATTAAATAGTTAATAACTATTTAATAGCTACCTAGTTAAAATAATTACAAAATTACCTGTAAAATAAATCCTAACCTAACTTACAATTAAACCTAACACTACACTATCAATAAATTAATTAAATAAACTACCTGCAGTTATCTACAATTAAATCAACTAAACTAAATTACAAAAAACAAACAAACACTAAATTACAAAAAATAAGAAAAGATTACAAGAATTTTAAACTAATTACACCTACTCTAAGCCCCCTAAAAAAATAACAAAGCCCCCCAAAATAAAAAAATGCCCTACCCTATTCCAAAATAAAAAGTTTACAGCTCTTTTACCTTACCAGCCCTTAAAAAGGCCTTTTGCGGGGCATGCCCCAAAGAATTCTGCTCTTTTGCCTGTAAAAAAAACATACAATACCCCCCCAACATTACAACCCAGGGGTTAATATAATATAGGGGTCGGCGATGTTAGGGGCAGCAGATTAGGGGTACATAGGGATAATGTAGGTTGCGGCGGTGTGCGGTCGGCAGATTAGGGCTTAAAAGTTTTTATTAGAGTGGCGGCGATGGGGGGGGACCACGGTTTAGGGGTACATAGGTAATTTATAAGTGTCAGTGTACTTTAGAGCACAGTAGTTAAGAGCTTTATGAACCGGCGTTAGCCCAGAAAGCTCTTAACTCCTGACTTTTTTCTGCGGCTGGAGTCTTGTCATTAGAGTTCTCACGCTCACTTCAGCCAAGACTCTAAATACCAGCGTTAGAAAGATCCCATTGAAAAGATAGGATACGCAATTGACGTAAGTGGATCTGCGGTATGGAAAAGTCACGGCTGGAATGTGAGCGTTAGACCCTTTCTTAACTGATTTTAAAAACCAGCGGGCGGCCAAAACCAGCATTAGGACCCCCTAACACTGGTTTGGACGGCTAACGCAGAACTCTAAATCTAGGCGCACATAAATAAAAATGCATATATGGGAATTAAGGTAGTAAAAATCAGATTCAAGTTCAATCCGATTGGCTGATCCAATCAGCCAATCAGATTATGCTTGCATTCTATTGGCTGATCGGAACAGCCAATAGAATGCGAGTGCAATCTGATTGGCTGATTCAATCAGCCAATCAGATTTTCCCTACCTTACTTCCGATTGGCTGATAGAATCCTATCAGCCAATCGGAATTCGAGGGACGCCATCTTGGATGACGTCATTTAAAGGAACCTTCATTCGGATTTAGGACGTCGGAAGAAGAGGATGGATCCGCACCGGAGGTCTTCAAGATGGAGCCGCTCATCATCGGATGAAGATAGAAGATGCCGCTTGGATGAAGATGGTTGCCGGTCCGGATCTCCTCTTCTGCCCGGATAGGATGAAGTCTTTGGAGCCTCTTCTTGACTTCTTCTTGCCGCTTGATAGAAGACTTCAGCCGGATGATGGATCTCCAGCCCCCGCTTGGGCTTGGATGAAGATTTCGGAGCCTGGACGGATCGGTAATACCCGGTGTGGCAAAGATAAGGTAGAAAGATCTTCAGGGGCTTAGTGTTAGGTTTATTTAAGGGGGGTTTGGGTTAGATTAGGGGTATGTGGGTGGTGGGTTGTAATGTTGGGGGGGTATTGTGTTTATTTTTACAGGCAAAATAGCTGAATTCTTTGGGGCATGCCCCGCAAAAGGCCCTTTTAAGGGCTGGTAAGGTAAAAGAGCTTTTCTATTTTAATTTTAGAATGTGTGTAATTAGCTTAAAATTGTTGTAATATTTTTATTATGTTTGTAATTATTTTTTTTATTTTTTGTAACTTAGCTTTTTTTTATTTTTTGTACTTTAGTTAGTTTATTTAATTGTATTTATTTGTAGGTATTTCATGTAATTAATTTATTGATAGTGTAGTGTTAGATTTAATTGTAGGTATTTTATTTAATTAATTTATTGATAGTGTAGTGTTAGGTTTAATTGTAACTTAGGTTAGGATTTATTTTACAGGTAATTTTGTAATTATTTTAACTAGGTAGCTATTAAATAGTTCTTAACTATTTAATAGCTATTGTACCTGGTTAAAATAAATACAAAGTTGCCTGTAAAATAAATATATATCTTAAAATAGCTAGCGGTGATAGCGGTGAGGTCCGGTAGGCAGATTAGGGGTTAATACTTGAAGTTAGGTGTCGGCGATGTTAGGGAGGGCAGATTAGGGGTTAATACTATTTATTATAGGGTTATGGAGGCGGGAGGTGGATTAGGGGTTAATAACTTTATTATAGTAGTGGTGAGGTCTGGTCGGCAGATTAGGGGTTAATAATTGTAGGTAAGGTAGCAGCGACGTTGGGGGCGGCAGATTAGGGGTTAATAAATATAATATAGGGGTCGGCGGTGTTAGGGGCAGCAGATTAGGGGTTAAAAAAAATTAATAGAGTGGTGGTGATATGGGGGGGGGGTCGGTTTAGGGGTGCATAGGTAGTTTATAGGTGTTAGTGTACTTTAGAGAACAGTAGTTAAGAGCTTTATGAACTGGCGTTAGCCCAGAAAGCTCTTAACTCCTGAATTTTTTCTGCGGCTGGAGTTTTGTCATTAGATTTCTAACGCTCACTTCAGCCAAGACTCTAAATACCGGCGTTAGAAAGATCCCATTGAAAAGATAGGATACGCAAATGGCGTAGGGGGATCTGCGGTATGGAAAAGTCGCGGCTGCAAAGTGAGCGTTAGACCCTTACCTATAAGACTCTAAATACCAGCGGTAGCCCAAAACCAGCGTTAGGAGCCTCTAACGCTGGTTTTGACGGCTAACGACAAACTCTAAATCTAGCCGTTAGGGTTTATTTTTATTTTACAGGCAAGTTTGTATTTATTTTAACTAGGTAGAATAGTTATTAAATAGTTATTAACTATTTAATAACTACCTAGCAAAAATAAATGCAAAAGTACCTGTAAAATAAAACGTAAGCTAAGTTACAATTACACCTAACACTACACTATAATTAAATAAATTAACTAAATTAAATACAATTAACTAAATTAAATACAATAACCTAAATTAAATTAAATTATCTAAAGTAGTAAAAACAAACAAACACTAAATTACAGAAAATAATTTAAACTAATTAACCTAATCTAATAGCACTATCAAAATAAAAAAAGCCCCCCAAAATAAAAAAAAAAACGCTTGCCTAAACTAAACTACTGATAGCCCTTAAAAGGTCCTTTTGCGGGGCATTGCCCCAAAGTAATCAGCTCTTTTACCTTTAAAAAAAAATACAAATAACCCCCCAACAGTAAAACCCACCACCCACACAACCAACCCCCCAAAAAAAACTAACTAAAAAAAACCTAAGCTCCCCATTGCCCTGAAAAGGGCATTTGGATGGGCATTGCCCTTAAAAGGGCAGTTAGCTCTTTTGCAGTGCAAAGCCCTAACCTCAAAATAAAACCCACCCAATACACCCTTATAAAACCTAAAACTAACCCCCTGAAGATCGACTTACCAGGAGACGTCTTCATCCAAGCCGGGCAGAAGTGGTCCTCTGGACCGGCAGAAGTCTTCATCCATCCCGGGCAGAAGTGGTCCTCCAGACGGCAGAAGTCTTCATCCAGACGGCATCTTCTATCTTCATCCATCCATCTTCAAGACATCCGACGCGGAGCATCCTCTTCGGCCGACGACTACCCGACAAATGAAGGTTCCTTTAAGTTACGTCATCCAAGATGGCGTCCCTTAGATTCTATCAGCCAATCGTAATTAAGGTAGAAAAAATCCTATTGGCTGATTGGAACAGCCAATAGAATGCGAGCTCAATCCTATTGACTGTTCCAATCAGTCAATAGGATTGAAGTTCAATCCTATTGGCTGATTGCATCAGCCAATAGGATTTTTTCAACCTTAATTCCGATTGGCTGATAGAATTCTATCAGCCAATCGGAATCTAAGGGATGCCATCTTGGATGACGTCACTTAATGGAACCTTCATTCGCCAGGTTTTCGTCGGCCGAAGAGGATGCTCCGCGTCGGATGTCTTGAAGATAGACCCGCTCCGTGCCGGATGGATGATGATAGAAGATGCCATCTGGATGAAGACTTCTGCCATCTGGAGGACCACTTCTGCCCGGCTTGGATGAAGACTTCTGCCCGTCTGGAGGACCACTTCTGCCCGGCTTGGATGAAGACGTCTCCCGGTAAGTCGATCTTCAGGGTGTTAGTGTTAGGTTTTTTTAAGGGTGTATTAGGTGGATTTTATTTTTTTGTTAGGGCTTTGGGCTGCAAAAGAGCTAACTGCCCTTTTAAGGGCAATGCCCATCCAAATGCCTTTTTCAGGGTAATGGGGAGCTTAGGTTTTTTTAGTTAATATTTTTTTGGGGGGGGTTGGTTGTGTAGGTGGTGGGTTTTACTGTTGGGGGGGTTGTTTGTATTTTTTTTTTACAGGTAAAAGAGCTGATTACTTTGGGGTAATGCCCCGCAAAAGGCCCTTTTAAGGGCTATTGGTAGTTTAGTTTAGGCTAGGGTTTTTTTTATTATTTTGGGGGGGCTTTTTTATTTTTATAGGGCTATTAGATTAGGTGTAATTAGTTTAAATTTCTGTAATTTGTTTATTATTTTCTGTAATTTAGTTTTTATTTTTTTTGTACTTTAGACAATTTAATTTAATTTAGGTTATTGTATTTAATTTAGTTAATTGTATTTAATATAGTAAATTTATTTAATTATAGTGTAGTGTTAGGTGTAATTGTAACTTAGGTTAGGTTTTATTTTACAGGTACTTTTGTATTTATTTTAGCTAGGTAGTTATTAAATAATTATTAACTATTTACTTACTAGTCTACCTAGTTAAAATAAATAAAAAGTTGCCTGTAAAATAAAAATAAACCCTAAGCTAGCTACAATGTAACTATTAGTTATATTGTAGCTATCTTAGGGTTTATTTTATAGGTAAGTATTTAGTTTTAAATAGGAATAATGTAGTTAATGAAAGTAATTTTATTTATTTATATTATATTTGTTAGGGGGTGTTAGGGTTAGACTTAGGTTTAGGGGTTAATAAATTTAATATAGTGGCGGCGACGTTGGGGACGGAAGATTAGGGGTTAATAAGTGTTATGTAGGTGGCGGCGGTGTAGGGGGGAAGATTAGGGGTTAATAACATAATGTAGGTGGTGGCGGTGTAGAGGGCGGCAGATTAGGGGTTAGTAAGTATATTGTAGGTGGGGGTGGGCTCCGGGAGCGGCGGTTTAGGGGTTAATAACTTTATTACGTTATGGCGGGGTCCAGGAGTGGCGGTTTAGGGGTTAATAACTTTATTTAGTTGCGGTGGGGTCCGGGAGCGGCGGTTTAGGGGTTAATAACTTTATTTAGTTGCAGCGAGATCCGGGAGCGGTGGTATAGGGGTAAAACAGTGTAGTATAGTGTGGGTGTTTAGTGACAGTATACCAATAAAGCTGGGAAAAAGCCGAAGAGCAGCGAGATCAATGACTGTTAGTGAACAACAGTCCGCTACTCAATGCCCCGTACTTGGTGCGTGGCTTTTTGACAGCTTTTTTGGTAACTTTGGAGAACGTATTCAGGTTCACGGCAGTGATGCTAGGCGATCGTAGGCGAGCGTATTGGTGCCGGCTAATGCAACTAAGTTGACGGTTTGATAAATAGGGGCCAGAGTATGCAATTTTTTTTTTTTTTTTTTTTTTTTAGTTTTCAAAACAAGCTTTATTAGCGAAATAATATTACAAAGGAGGCAAACATATAAGCATGTGTTACACAGAACAGTATTCAATCGTTATACAATATTTGCTGTAATATAATTATTCAGAAATATTTCGCGATATGTCAGATATTCCAATATATTCTAACAGTCTAGTTATTGACATCAGGTAATAAAGGTACAGAACCATCTCTTACCGATTACATTAAGTAAAACTCTTCACATAGACTGTTTATACCTCAAGAACCATCATCATCGATGATTCTCTGTTCATATAATAGAATATGCATAATGAAAAATATAGGTCCACGAGAACAGATTGATTTTAATAATCTCATTTCCACAGCTTTCTTTTACACAGCGCTGTGGGACAAGTTGTTCTCGGTGAGTTTAATCTCTAACAGATAGAAAAAAGAGTGTAGAATCAGAAAGATTAGCTAGCCTTCCGAAGAAGGGGGAGCAGAAAAATAGGGGAGAGAAGGGAAAATAAGGGGATAGAAGGCGGAAGAAAAAAAAAAAAAAAAAAAAAATGGGGGGAGGGGGGGGGGATTGGTGTATAAGTTAAGCAACCTGTTCAAGTGCAGTTACTGTGAATCTCTACAGAAAAGGTTAGATTCCTCGTCCTTCCCAGGTTAGTAACATCATTTCATGTGTGCCCAGTTTCCCTATTTTGAGGTAATGGTATCTCTCAAGTCTCAACAAGTCGGTTACTTTGTTCTTCCATTCTTGTATACTGGGGGTGATCTGCTTTTTCCAATATAAAGGAATTAGGCCTTTTGCGCCGTTTAGCATCAACAGGAGGAGAAGATATTTATCCTCTCCAACTATTTTGGGCAACTGGTGATATAACAAATAGCAGG
This sequence comes from Bombina bombina, assembly GCF_027579735.1. Lineage (NCBI taxonomy): Eukaryota > Metazoa > Chordata > Amphibia > Anura > Bombinatoridae > Bombina > Bombina bombina. The sequence goes on along the minus strand of NC_069500.1, from coordinate 395,293,970 downwards.
GGTTTGGAGGTATTATAAAGTTAAGAACCCTACTCATTTCAGCCAGTATATCATTCCAATAAGGTCGTATCAGTGGACAGGTCCAGAAGATATGTAAGAGGGTACCCTCTTCCCCGCACCCTCTCCAACAGTTCCCACTAGAATGTGGGTATATATGCTTCAGTCTGTGGGGGGTCAGATACCACCTACTTAGCAATTTGTATTGTGTTTCTTGTATTTTGGCTGAAACCGAGGTCCGTCTCGTTCGGTCAAAAATTTTTCCTCAGTCCCTGTGGCCTATCTCTATATCTAGTTCGTCTTGCCATGACCGTGTAAAGGACGGAAGGAAGTGGCCGTCTCCCTGCAGTATTAACCTGTAAAGTTGGGAAATCAGATGAGTCGGGTGTTGGGTCATCGTGCATAGAGTTTCAAAGTGAGTCTTACGTCTTGTCAGATTATGCTTGTCTTTGTGTGTATCAAAGTAGTGTCTAATCTGAGCTAATCTGAACCATGAAGCAAATATACCATTATCCCATGTCTTTAAGTCTTCCTGGGATTTCAACCTGTCTTGGTGGAGTATATTATATATGGCCGAGTCAGCAAGGCCATATGTCTCCTTTGAGGAGGAGAGACCTGATAAGAAAGTCAAGTCAGGATTCTCTCTGATCGGAGTAACAGGTGATATAAAAGTAGATATGTGAGAGGTCTTCTTAAGCAATTTGTCCCAGTTCATCAGTACACTGTCCATAAGTGGATAAAGTTTAATCTCTGGGGGTCTGTGAGCGGGGGAAATCCACGCCAAGGCGCCCGAGTTACCTCTGCTTAAAATAGCATTGTCCACGTGTACCCAAGCCTTCTGGTTTGAGTTTTGGCACCATTCTACCAGTCTCTGGAGGGATATTGCTCTTTGGTATGTCAACAAGTCAGGCACTCCCAAACCGCCTCTACTCCTAGGCACGAAGATCGTTTTCCTACTGATTCTAGGTTTGAGGTCCCTCCAAATATATGACTCCATGGCCAATTGAATTTGGTGTAGGATGTGAGAGGCTGTGGATGATGGGATAGTCTGCATAATGTAGAGCACTCTTGGCATCACATTCATTTTGACCACTCCTATGCGGCCGAGCCAGGAGATGGTTTTATTTCTCCAATTGGACAGATCTCTACAGATCTCATTTTTGATATTCTTGTAGTTCAGAGACACCATCTCTTTAATACTGGGCGTCAAGAATACACCCAAGTATTTCAGTTTATCTTTTGCAATTCTCAGTGGGCAGCCTTTTTTCAGTCTATCAAACTCCGCTTCCGGGATGGAAATGTTCATGATCTCAGACTTTGCGGGATTTAAGAGAAAGTTGGATACGCCGCCAAAGAGTGTGAATTCTTCAATAGCCAATGTGAGGGATCGGCCTGCATCTGATATCAGCAAGAGGACATCATCAGCGTACATGGCAAGTTTATGTGTCATGCCCCCTATATTTATTCCTTTAATCGCAGGGTTCGCTCTAATTCTGGTCGCTAGTATTTCAACAGTCAGGGCGAACAGGAGGGGAGACAGGGGACACCCCTGTCTAGTCCCATTGTGAATATCGAAGGGATGTGAAAGAGTTCCATTCACCCTTACCTTAGCGTTGGGTGTTGAGTATAGTGACATTATCCAATTTGTGAGTTTAGGCCCAAAACCGAATTTTCCCAGTGTGAGTTGCATAAATTTCCAGCTGACCCGATCAAACGCTTTTTCAGCATCGGTCGAGACCAGGGCCAGCGGGGCTGAATTATTATGTGCGAATGTCATCAACTGAAGGACTTTCAAAGTATTATCCCTCGCCTCACGTCCCGGTATAAAGCCCACCTGGTCGGTGGAAATAAGATACGGGAGATGTCTATTGAGGCGGTTGGCAAGTACCTTCGCAAATATCTTAACGTCTGCGTTAAGCAGCGAGATAGGGCGATAATTCTCTGGGCTAGTTTCTGGTTTGCCTGGCTTAAGGATCACAGCAATGTGGGCCTCAAGCATTGTGCTAGGCAAGGATGGGTCTTCTGATAGTTGATTAAAGAGATTTAACATATTCGGTGTGAGTATGTCGCCATACATTTTGTAGTACTTGGCTCCGAAGCCATCAGGGCCTGGGCTCTTGCCCGATGTTATGTCCCTGAGGGCTTGTTTAAGTTCCATAGGAGTGATCGGAGTATCCAAGGCCTCAGAGTCTTGATTCGAGAGCTTAGGGGTGTCAACACTAGCAAGGTACTCAAGTATCTTGTGTGTCTCTTGCTCCTGACCAGGAGGGTGGTCGTCCAATCTATTCGCATTCTGGATATTATAAAGGGTTTCATAATAGGATCGAAAGACCTCAGCGATGGACCTCCCATCCTCCCTAATCTTCCCATCTGGATGCATCATATTATATACATATTGTTTCTTTTTTTTCCGGGCAACCGCCCTGGCCAGCAGTCTGCCTGCTTTGTTCCCCTGTTCAAAGAACTGTTGTCTAAGAACAAGGGCTGCTTTCTGATAATCTTCTTGTAGGAACTGCAAGAGTTTTGTTCTTGCCTGTACCAGACTCTTATCAAGCGCTGCATCAGTTGGCGCTGCCTTGTGTGAGCATTCTGCGGTTTCAACTTCAGAAAGAAGTTTCTGATATGTCATTCGTCTATTCTTAACAATCCTGGCTTTCTGCTTCAGGAAAAGACCTCGGATTGTACACTTATGGGCTTCCCATATCGTGGTCAACGGAGTCTCCGTTCTTTCATGTATCTGAAAGTATTCCGTCAGAGCCCTTTCTATTTCTAGTTTGAAGACTGGATCATCCAACAAGGTGTCATCCATTCTCCAAATGTATGGCGTGATGGGCGTGTCCGACCACATAATTGAACATGTGACTGGAGCGTGATCTGACCACGTGATAGGAAGTATATTGCTTGATGTAGCCATGGTAAGACCAGTAGCGTCTGTAAACCAGTAATCAATTCTCGAGTATTTTTTATGAGGGTGGGAGAAGAATGTAAAGTTCTTAGATGTGGGGTGGTGTGATCGCCAGATGTCATGTAATGCAGCTTCTTTGAGTGAAGCTGCTATGCGTTTAAGGGTCTTATGAGGAACACTGGAGATACTGTCTGATGTGTCAAGGTTAGGATTCAGTGGTGCATTTAAATCTCCCCCCAAGAATACTATACCAGTCTGTAGTTCGAGTATTTTATGAATAACCTTTTGAATAAAGGTCTGCTGGGATTGGTTGGGGCAATAGACGTTAACTAAAGTTATGGGTCTAGCATATAATAGTCCTGTCAGTAGTAGATATCTACCCTCTGGGTCTCTGTGTGCTTGTGTAAGTTGGAATGGTGTGTCTTTGCTAAAAAGTATGCCTACGCCATTTCTTTTATTTGGACCGGATGCAAAGAAAGCGGTAGGATACTGTTGACTATACCAGCGGGGTTCATGACCGGAAGCAAAGTGTGTCTCTTGTAGGTAGATAATGTGTCCACCTTGTCTGTATATGTCTCGTAAGACCATAGATCGTTTGGTTGGGCTGTTGAGACCCTTTACATTTACTGAGAGTAGCTCTATCTTTCGGGGACGGGTTTCTCTGTGTGAGGATGTCATGTCAGTAGTAATGGGAGTGGAGGAAAAGGAGGAGGAAAAAAAAAAAAAAAAGGGAGAAAGATAGGCGAAGTTAAATGCGGGGTAAGGTTCAGAAAAAGAAAGGAAGGAGGCAGGCGACCGAAGTCGTCAAGTAGTGGGGAAAAGTAATTACAAACCTATGCAATGAACAATTCAATCAAACAATAGATCAAGAGTATAACTTACACAGGTCTGTATCGGGTGGGTAAATAGTTAAGACAAACTATATAAAACAAATGCAGGGGTAGTGTTCCCTGCTATTCTACACTATTCATAAAACTTTTGTAATACTTTAACTAGAAACAAGTGCAGGAGTGCGTTGCGTTATTGCAACTTACTTTCTATCAGATCAAATGAATTAAAGAACTCTAAAATCAAACATTTTTCAAAAAAGATACTAACTAGCCGCATAGTGTTATGCATCTTATGTAACAGTATAAGTTGAGACCTAAGAACATCATGTGGGAACACAGTCTAATTTCGCTCCCTACTACTATTGCCCAAGTGACTCATCACATCTCCCTAACTCCCATCGTTCTAGGGGTGTGTCAGATATCCAAACCGGGTACTCATTCAGTTTGGTTCGGTCAGTGGGACATGTGATATTTATTAAGCCCCCAACAGGAGGGAATGCAGTCGGGCTCAGTAGAGTCACAACTCAGGGGAGACATAGGAATACAGCGGTCTATGGAGTGTCATACAGGACATTTACTATAGTCTTACTTTTTCAATAGTTGTAAACCTGTGTCAATCTTAGTTATAATATATGCAGCAGGAGTGGGACAGGCATTAAGTAGTCTAAGTCATCTTAGGGTTAAATCTCCTCTAGGCTCTCAATAAAAATGGGTAATTTCGATATAATATTTGGGAGACTCGCAATGTATATACTGATCACTCAATAGGTTAACATCTGGGAAGACCTGTTATGAGGTAAAGCTGTGAGGTTATAGCCAGTGCAGCATAAGACCACATATTGCATTGCGAAGGCCTCTAGTTTGTTTGATCAACTCATCGTCAACATCTAAGTAACATTTTCATATCTCATGTAATTATCTAGCTTATCTTATACATGCATATAGGTATCTTGGTATCAGTAATACATATGTTAGTAGTAAACCTCTTTTTGGGCACAGACAATGTTTCTCTGGTTAAATCACTGTAAAACTATACACAAAATCAGCAGACGGTGTTCACAATTTTTAAAAGGTTAACTTATCTGAGTCATCACTCTATTGTTCATTCGGCAGATTTAAGTCCAAGAGTTCATTGCCAGAACTAGGCAACCTAAAGCAGCTAGAAAGGTGTGCAGTAGAGGGTGTCTGTTGGTCATTCTAGGTGGCGTATCTCGTTAGGTTCCTCCTGAGCCCGATCCTCTGGTGCTACAGGGACCCCAGAGGGAAGTCTGATGTTGAGACCTAGGGCCCGGCTAAAGGCAGGTAAGTCAGCAGGAGTCCTGAGGATATGTGTATTGTTATTTTTGGAGACAATGAGGCTTGTGGGGAAACCCCATCTGTAGGGAATTTTGTTGGCTTTTAATGTGGATGTGACAAATCTGAGTTCTCTCCTTTTCTGGAGGGTAGTTGGGCACAAATCAGAGTAGACTTGTAATTCCACTCCTCTGAATTCGATCTGTTGTTTGTTTCTGGCCAAACGCAGAATATCCTCCTTCTCTTTGAATGACAAAAGTTTTAAAATGATGTCTCTAGGAGGGGCCCTTCCCGGGGGTTTAGGGCGAAGCGCCCTGTGTGCTCTTTCTATTTGAATGTCAGGGCAACCATCCTCGTTTTTGAGGTATTTTACAAAGTCCTGGATGTATGCCTGTATAGCAGCAGGTTCCACTGATTCAGGTACTCCTCGTAATCTGAGGTTATTCCTCCTGCTGCGGTTTTCGAGGTCCTCGATTCTTTCCATTAAACTGTGTACCGTGGTTTCTTGGGCCTGTAAGAAGCTAGTCTGGTGTTGGAAATCAGAGCTAAGTGCCTCCTGTTTTTCCTCTATCTGTGTTACTCTTTGATCCACTGCTGAGATGTCACTTTTTAATTCCTGGAACATAGACTTGAAGTCTCTCATCGCTTCTTTTATGTCCTCCTTAGAGGAGAGGAGCTTAAGATCGTCTTTGGTGACACAGGTCTGGTGAGTGGACATCGTGTCTATATTAAGAGCCTGAGCCGCTGCAGTTTTCTGGTTAGTGTCTGACTTTGTTACTGCAGGATCACTAGTTATTAAATAATTTTCCAGGGTGGTGGGCTGAGTGCTTTTAGGAGGCCTAGTATTTCTTTTACTGGACATTACATGTATTGGAATGGGCTGTTTTGTGCAAATGGGGTCTGCAGGCAAATGATTCCTTTCTTCTCTTATCCCTCACCAGTATAGGACACTGATATGAGGTATCAGACAACTGTGAGTGCAGGTTGTCCCAAGTGTAGTTATATTTGTTCCCAAGAGACACTGGGCTGTGTTACTGAGGTCAGGGACGTTTATTATAGTGATCAGGACTGAGTTATTTCACTAGGTCACCCTTGTGATGTTTATAAATTGTACTGCCCATATATGTATAACGGCTAATGCTGGTATATTTGTTGAGTGGAATAACAGTATAGGACCTGCTTGTGGCCCGTGTCACCACCTCTAGTGCCCCAAAACAATACAGACCAGTGCTTTGCGTCACCCGGCAGCTTGTGTTGTCTGCCCGGTGTGAGGATCTGTATGCTGTGTTCCCCCACCACGTGGCGTTACCTCTGTTGTGAACCCAGGCTGTCGGGTATCGCTCCGCACCTCTTCTGGGGATGTTCACACTCTCGGTACTGAACCCAGGGATCAATTCACCTGCTGCGGCGGTCCGGTTCTTCAATCCGCTCTGGATCGTCTTTGTAACAGCTGGTGTTTGCAGCTCCCGCGTGGTTGGCCCCACCGCGGTCGGACAGGAAGGTCCGTGATGAAGCAGGAGCGCTTCGTTGTTGATTATGCGATCTCCGTGTCTTGATTCTTGAGGTTAGTGGAAGGCAGTTCGGGGTCAACCCCTCCGCATTGAACTTATGCGATCCTGATAGTTGAAATTACTTGAGCACGGCGCTCTCCCGGTGGATGCGGTCTGTTGATAAGGCCTCCAGCTCACAGCTCCTCTCTGCCACCGCTCTGCTATGTTATCTGGTCTCAGACCTTGCGTATAGGTAGAAAGTTGCGTTTAGAGCAAAGTGATAAGTAATTTATAGATCAATTTATAGCATGTGTGCACTTGTTTAAGTGTAGTTATAGCAGGGACTACAGAGCTTGTTTAGAAAGCAGCCATATCGGTTCGTGGCTAGGCTCCGCCCCCCCAGAGTATGCAATTTTAAGCAACTTACTTGTATTTTCAAATGTGCTTCATTCATGATAAGCATACCCAGGTAGGCTCAGGAGCATTAATGCACTACTGGAAGCTAGCTGATGACTGGTGGCTGCACATAAATATCTCTTGTTATTCGCTAACCCAAAATGTTAAGCTAGGTCCCAGTAATGCTTCTTCTTCAAAAAAGAATGAAACAAATTTGATAACAGTAAATTGGAAATTTGTTGAAAATTGTATACTTTATCTGAATCAAGAAATAAATATTATATTAGTTAAGTGTGATGGCAATAAATAGTGCCCTCTTGGTCTGTTGCTCCATGCTGGTAATAGGTGTTTCATGGTCTTTGCCTTTTGGAGTATAGAATTTATGATTTCCACTTGTATTGAACTCACATGACCCGGGAACATATAAAGAGATATAAGCACACAGATTCTAATTGGTGAAATGAATGTCATGTTGACAATATAAAAAAGAACTGCCAAACATTGCTTCTAAGTAGCTGTGGAGAAATACCAATCAGCTGTTGCAAAGGGTGGGAGAATTGACACGGAAAATCTCCTCAAATCTAAGCTTGCTCATTATTATTTTATCATCGGAAGTAGAAGGAAATGAAACCTCAAAATGTATTTGTATCATTTAGATTTTAATGAGTACAGATGAAACAAACCAATTATCTGAGTTTAAATGGACTTTAACAGGAACAGAGAAAGTGGCTTATTGTAATTATGTCTGAAGCATACTTCAAACTTGTTATATATTACTGTTAGCAAAAACCTTGTACGTTTGCAATTTTATCTTTCATTTATACCACACTATGGGGTAGATTTATCAAGCAGCGGATGCTGCAATCTACCCCCAAAGTTTCAGTCTCACCGGAAGCTTAAGTTAAGAAGCAGCGGTTGTAAGACCGCTGCTCCTTAACTCATCCGCAACCTCTGATGTGGCGGACAGCAATCATCCCGATCAAATACGATCTGAATGATTGACACCCCCTGCGATTGGCCGCAAATGTGCAGGGGGGCGACATTGCACAAGCATTTCACCAGAAATGCTTGTGCAATGTTTAATGCTGACAGCATATGCTGTCGGCATTTAGCGATGTCGGTTGGACATGATTCGCCACAGCGAATCATGTCAGCGCACCGCTTGATAATTCGGCCCCCATATCATTCTTTCTGTTCGATCATGTGTTCATAGTGATTGGCCCATGTGAGTCCAACCAAATGGAAATCCCAAACTCTATACTCCAAGAGGCATGGATCTCAGAAACCCATAACTTGCAGGGAAGATATTACAAAACAAGAGGAAATCCATTGCAACTACATGTTATATTTGCCTCATGTTGACTAAGGTTGATTTAAGTAAGGAGATGCTCATATCTGTAATTACAGCTAAACATCTTTGTCTAACAGTAATGTCTTTTTTTTAGAGCAAGTTGCAATGAATTATAGCATTCATCAGATGACTAAACTCAATATATACAGTATATATGCTATTACATTGTTATTTGTTTTGTACCATTCCATCCAAATGACCTTGGTATGTGATTTGTGTATTTACAGATGTAAAACCTATACAAATAGCTACTGATACAATTATTTTAAACAATCAACTTGAGTTCAGTGATGCCAGGAAAAAATGCATCACTAGTGATAATGTAGATAAAGGTCAATAAATAACATTGTGTGTCCTTCCCACATGCAGGTCATTTTATATTCAGATGACTATTTTCTTGTTTTCTCAAAATTTAGCTTCTTGCCAATTTCTCAGATGCATTTATCACTGTTTTAACCCCTTTGTAGCACTCTCAGCATAAATATATTTTGAGCTTTGTCTTCCCTTTCATGAACGCTAGAAAATAAGTCACTACTGTGGAATTCTGTTTATGTGAACTTGTATACAACTGTCAAATGTCATTTACAGAAAGAATGGTTCATCTCATAGGTAGACCATGTTAAATTACTGTATATCAGCCTCGAGTATAGAGTACAATGCCTGGTAAACGTGCTTACTGAAAAGTAATTGCATTCATCAGGAATTGCATTCATATATTGTCATGGGGATTCAATAGCTTGTCAACTTCTGATGTCAATAATTTCAGTTAAAAGTCATTTTGATCAGTAATGACAAACATACGTATGAACATTTTCGTGAGTTCATGAAATGTTTTATGCCAAATAATCACAACACATCATTTTTATAGACCAAAAAACATCTTGTTCAGAATTTATAATTGATCAGCCATATGTTGAGATATTCACTTTCTTAAATAAACTGCAACTTGGAAATCTGGTTTTCTTTAGGAAAGTAAGAAAATATTTAATTCCTGGCTCTTCACATGGATTTTTGCAGATCTCCAATGAATTAATAGATGCACAGCAATGGTAAAAAAGTACACCCTTATGGGCAATTGGTTGAATGTTAGGATGTACGTTTTGTTTGCAGAATGACATTATATAGAGCATCTAGGTTTTAAAGCACTATCTGATGGCAACATTTTGTACCTCAGTTGATGCATATTTATTGTACCATCCACCCTCCTAATTAGGACTACATAGGTTATTTTTTTCTTCTGTGACATAGCAGGTGGTGCAGCCAATTAGATGTTGTACTGCTTGCCCCATTGAATATAAGCTTTATATTGCCTTACACTACTATCACAGGGTCTCACATGCACACTTAGAAAATGCTTTTTAATGTTTTTTTAAGATAAATTAATTGCAGTTTGAAATATTGTTGGTATATACTAGGTTTACAATATCATTTATTATTATATCAGCAGTAATCTCCAGTAAAATGTTGGAAAACTTGTCTTAGCAGTTGCCAACCAATAAAATGTATAAACAAAGATATGTTACCTGTTCCATCGACTAAATAAACTGCTAGCTATGGTGCCGGTAAAAAGAAAATCTTTATTGGTAAACCATAAAACTTTAACAGGGTACTATTAGGCTCTAGGGTTCCTGAGACACTTAATATACAATCTGACATTCAGTGTCTTGGGAACACTGAATGTCCAATTAATCTGTGATACAGATTAATTGTCGACAGGACTTTCTACTATAGTCTTTGTAATAAAAACAGTGTTTCAATACAACCATTATCATTTAGCAGCTTAACTCCTTGATTACTTAGCAATAAAATGTATATACGTAGCAATATATTTATTAAAATCAATATTTATTCCTCAATTCTAGATTAGTTACCTTTAAAGACACCTTAAATTATATGTATGTAGAGACTAGATTATTAACCAATTATACACGCTTATTCTACACAAAGCAGATCATAAAATGCACCTCTAAAAATTAACCCTACTCACAATGAGTCACTTGTTAAAATATCACAATTAAAATACCAGAATATGGGCCGCTAATTTAACAGCGCTTAGTAAAACAATTTAACAAGAAACTTTACACAAATCTTACTAAACCTCAATAAATCTGAGATAACTTTCAGGGAAGTATAATTAAGCTATTTAGCCCACAAATGGTTCTATGTAACTTTAATTAATTCAGCCAATCGGAATTAAGGTAGAAAAAATCCTATTGGCTGATGCAATCAGCCAATAGGATTGAAGTTCAATCCTATTGGCTGATCCAATCAGCCAATAGGATTGAGCTCACATTCTATCAGCCAATCGGAATCTAAGGGACGCCATCTTGGATGACGTCACTTAAAGGTACCTTCATTCTGTTTTAGTCGTTGGATGAAGAGGATGCTCAGCGTCGGATGTCTTGAAGATGGACCCACTCCGCACCGGAAGGATGAAGATAGAAGATGCCGTTTGGATGAAGACTTCTGCCTGTCTGGAGGACATCTTCTGCCCAGCTTGGATGAAGACTTCTGCCCGTGTGGAGGACCACTTCGCCCGGCTTGGATGAAGACGTCTCCCAGTAAGTCGATCTTCATGGGGTTAGTGTTAGGTTTTTTAAGGGTGTATTGGGTTGGGTTTTATTTTTTAGATTAGGGTTTGGGCGGCAAAAGAGCTAACTGCCCTTTTAAGGGCAATGCCCATCCAAATGCCCTTTTCATGGCAATGGGGAGCATAGGTTTTTTAACCAAGTATTTTATTTGGGGGGTTGGTTGTGTGGGTGGTGGGTTTTACTGTTGGTGGGGTTGTTTGTATTTTTTTTGTACAGTTAAAAGAGCTGATTACTCTGGGGCAATGTCCCGCAAAAGGCCCATTTAAGGGCTATTGGTAGTTTAATTTAGACTAGGTTTTTTTTTATTTTGGGGGGGCTTTTTTATTTTAATAGGGCTATTAGATTAGGTATTATTAACAGAAAAAGAAACAATGGCACTACTTGGAACTGAAAAATATGGTTAAAGTTCCCCCTATACTTTACTGAATATTGAGTAAAATAAGTCTCAATATATTAATAATTATTATTTGATTAGGGGTAGGTGCTTGTACCAATTACTATATTATGCAGGGGATCAGTAAGAGACTGATTAAGGGGTACAAATATAGCACTCTGGAACGTTGGGAAAAGTATAAGGAAATTTAATAATAAAAAATAACTTTAATTAGATCATATTAAAATCAGGGTTGACATACATATTAAAATACACATTGGTCTACTACCATATAACCATAAGATAGTGGTTATTTTAACAACACTACCGAATAAGTATTCTTGTTGTATTAAGTATGCAGATGACTACCAACAATTACCTAGAAGGGTGATGCTATTGATCTGCTAGGATATTCGGTCATTACCTTATTTATACCATAAATGGATTAATAATATATTGTTTGTTATATCATCCAATAGTCAGGAAAAGCCAGACTAGTTACCTTATTAGTACCTGTGTTACAAACAATAATACTAGTCAGGAAAAGCCTGACTGGGTTACCTTATTAGTACCTGTGTTACAGACAGAAATGCTAGTCAGGAAAAGCCTGACTGGTTACCTTATTAGTACCTATGTTGTGGACAGTAATAAATGATATAATACCATTCGGTGGTCAGGAAAAGCCTGACCTATTACCTTATTAATACCTATATTAGAGAATGGATGGTCATGGAAAGCTTACTAAGTAGTAAATCATGTAAGATGGTTTTATAAAGATTTGGGAAAAGCCCAAATTATATAACTTTTTATTACCTTGATTTGTTTAAATTGTTACCATCAAAAGTTACTTTTTACCATAACGAAGCATAAGTTCAAACAATTCTTGGTTGAAAGGCTACTCTATAAATTAATATTATAACTATGATAGTTATTCACCAACAATATTTAGGATAAGCCTAACAAATCTGTAATATCTTCATCTAATATGTTAAGCAGAAACGGTATCTGAATGCTGGACTTGTCCAGTAATGTAACGTTATTCTATACGGCTATGACCTATCCAATAATGTAACGTTATTCTATAAGACTATGACCGCCTACGCGGTTTTGATTCTAAAGTTAAATAGTCATTTATATTGTAGTAGTATACCAATTATTTTTTAAAAACAACAAGAAGGGAAAGGGGGATTGCCACTGACGCATTTCGCCTTAGTGGCTGTATCAAAGGGCAGTCTCACTCTGTCTTCGTAAGGTTTATATACCCTTATCTGTTATTCGATTGGCTGCCAAAAAGGGGCTTGATTTTTTAGGCATCATTTATTGGTGGAGAAGGTGGGTATGTATTTATTCTGAATTCTGCCGTATAGATTTGACGATATTCGTACATTGAATATAGTTTATATTATATATGTATTGTGTAAATTACTTCTTTTTTATGTCCACATATATACCATTATTCAAACATACTCGTTTTATAGTTAAATTTCATTGTTACATATCTTTCTAAAATTCCATCGATTTCATTGGTTTTAATACTTGTCAATAATCTCATATTATTTAGTTCTCATTGGTTTAACGGTTTGTCAATCATTCTTCTTTTAGAAGAGTTGCGTATAAGATCAGCTATTGGTTATAGAGGCTGTCACTCATGAGATAGCTCTTTTGTCATGCCGATACGTCATCCGCAATCTGGTCACTCAACCCTCAAAGTGCACAATTGGCCTTTGTAGATCGACTTCTATAGGTTAGAGATGTTGTCAATCACATGCCTGAGTCATTACTTACGAGTTGCTATGCTCGCCATATACGTTTGTTTTCTAATGGATCTTAAAGCTGTCAATCATTGAAGATAGTTTTCTTATTGGTTTCGCCTATTATGCTCGCTTTTATTATGATAATAAGACAATCAATTTATAGGGTGAATCTTTCTCATATGGTTTGTGTGATTTTTATATGCACTTATTCATCATGGCAGCAACTTTATATGTCAGGCATTGATTTGACTATATATACTTGTTCATTATCGCAGCGACTCTATAAATCAGGCATTGATCTGACCATTTGCACAAAGTATTATATACCTGTTATATTCTTTTTGATGAAAGAGGAAATCTTTCTTGAATTTCCTAGTATAATTTAACATAACGTTACATTGTATAATATGAGATATAGGGGCCCATTTATCAAAGGGCTTGCGGACCTGATCCGACACTGCGGATCAGGTCCGCAAGACCTCGCTAAATGCGGAGAGCAATACGCTCTCCGCATTTAACATTGCACCAGCAGCTCACAAGAGCTTCTGGTGCAACGCCGCCCCCTGCTGACTCGCGGCCAATCGGCCGCCAGTAGGGAGCTGTCAATCAACCCGATCGTATTCGATCGGGTTGATTTCCGGCGATTCCTGTCCGCCTGCTCAGAGCAGGCGGACAGGGTTATGAAGCAGCAGTCTTTAGACCGCTGCTTCATAAGTTGTGTTTCTGGCGAGTCTGAAGACTCGCCAGAAACACGGCCCTTCAAGCTCCGTACGGAGCTTGATAAATGGGCCTGATAGTATGTATTACTTTGACAGGTTCTATAAATATTAATATTCATAGAGTGATCTCTTTTTGTTAAATAATATTTAATGGGAAAAGAGTTTGTGACTTAAAAATAAATTACATGATACTAGGTTGATAATGGTGAAAATAAGAAAATATAATAAAGGAAATGTGCTACCAGATTACAAAAATGTAAATATGTGATAATATAACACATGTGTCCGTTTGCCATGCAAAGATGACCAGTGATGTCTTTATTAAATTGAGTGAAGTTGTTGAAGAATGTGAAAATTATTAAAAGGTGAATATTGAATATGTAGAAGGAAAATTTTTTTTAATATCAGGATGTATAAGATCTAAAGTGATATGTAGTGAGTGTTAAATTTAGAGTGTGGATTAATAAAAGTGTGTGCATTGTGTAAAGATATTAATTTTGAAATTGTATAGAGATCCTGAAAATGATGGAGTTAAACAGAGTAGTTCATAAATGGTGACTATGGCTTATATTAGAATTAAGAATTTTAATAGTAACAAGATATTTTTTGAAAAATTGTAATATGTCTGATTATGGTTGACATATATTATGTCAGATCTTTTGCACATGATTCATAAGGTCATATATTATTCATATAATGTATCAGGTCTTCGCACATGACTTGTGAGGTCATATATCACCATCTTAATTGACATCATCAGATGGCTCATGAGGTCATATATTGCTCATATAATATATCAGGTCTTCGCACATGACTTATGAGGTCATATATTATTATCTTAATTGACGTCATCATTGTGTAAGAAATATACCCTATGAATATAATGTCATTTTGATATATTTATGAAGTCATTTTTGTTTATCACTTATAAGTATATTAGCTGTCATATGTGATACATAGACAGTAAAAAATATTATAATATATATTTCTGTATGTTAATTTATTTAGGTAAAAAGACATAATAATTGTTGTTCTCATTTAATCCATGTGGATTCACAGAATTTAGCAAATAAATCCATTTGCATTCTGTTTGTAATAATGCAGCCTCCAGATCTCCACCTCTGATGCCTAATGATACTTTTTCTAGGCCAAAGAAGGACAGAACTTCAGTATTTGAATTATGTTTTATGAGAAAATGTGTGCAATTTGTGTGATCTTTTTACCCCTCTTCAGATCAGATTCTGCATTTCTTATATTGCACATGTGTTACCCCACTCTCTTCTTTAGCGGGCGTGAGGTCATTCCAACGTAATTCAGCTTACAGCTGCATTGTAATACATATATTACACTGGTGGTGTTACATGTAATATGATCTTTAATTAAGTGTGTCTTTCTGAATCTGTCTTTGATTTTATTGATCTGAGAGGTATTGGGACAATACGTACAATTCCGGCATGGATAATTACCCGGATAGGTAGTTTTGGTTTTCTTTTTAACAAAGTGACTTTGTACCAGTCTGTCTTTTAGATTCCTTGATCTTCTGTAGCAAATCTAGATTCTATCTGCTATACTTTCATTCAGGTCAGGATCATTTTTGAGGATGTGCCATGATTTCTGAATGATATTTGTTACATCCTTAATTTGTGAATTGAATGTTGTTATTAATCGTGTTTGATTGTCTGTTCTTTTTGATTTAGGGAATAGAAGATCTTGTCTTGGAGTATGTAGGGCTCTGTATTTGTTTTTTTTCAGGCTCCTTTTGCTATACCCTCTTGCCTTCAGTCTCTTTTCCAATTCTTTTGCTCTTATCTTAAAAATAGATTCAGATGAGCAATTTCTGCGTATTCTGAGAAACTCTCTTGTTGGTAAGGATTTTAAGGTACTTCTTGTGTGGGCACTGCTGTGATGTAAAATTGAATTGGTGGCGGTTTGTTTACGGAAGAGATCGGTTGTTATATTCCCATTATCCTCTTTTATTATTTGTAAATCCATAAAGTTTACCTCAGATTGACTACATTTGTACGTTAACTTAACATTGATGTCATTGTTGTTAAGTATCTCCAAGAATTTGTCTAGATTTACTTTGGATCCTTCCCAGATGAAGAGGATATCATCGATGTAGCGTATCCATAAAGGTATTTGTTCCATGTAAATGGCATTGTTATCTGAGAAAACGATCTCCTTCTCCCACCACCCTAAAAACAAATTAGTGTACGTTGGTGCACACGCAGTGCCCATTGCTGTACCCCTTGTTTGTAAATAGTAACGATCGTTGAATACGAAGAAATTGTGGTGTAATATGAATTTTAATAATTCCAAAATGAACAAATTATGTTCATGAGTTTCGGAAGAATCCAGGTCAAGAAAGTGCTTTACTGCTGTAATGCCCAACTCATGTTTTATACTTGTGTAGAGTGATTCAACGTCGGCAGTAATCAGCCAAGTGTCTGTAGCTACCTGAGTGCCTGTTAGACGTTGCAGTAACTCTGTGGTGTCTCTAACATAAGAGGGTAACTCTTCTACAAAGCATCTCAGTCTCTTGTCAACATATGTACTCGCTTTTTCTGTTAAACAACCATTGCCGGAGACAATGGGACGACCTGGAGGGTTTCTAATATCTTTATGTATTTTGGGGATTAAATATAGTGTGGAGATTCTTGGATTTTTTACTTGTAAGAATTTAAATTATTTGTTGTTAATGATACAGTTATTTTTAGCCATTTCAATTATGGTGTCATATTGTCTTTTGAAGGATGCTGATGGATTAAATATTAATTTCTTATAACAGTTTATGTCATCCAGTTGTTTATTGGCCTCCTTCAAATATTGTTCCACCGGCCAGATAACAATATTCCCAACCTTATCAGAACCTTTTATCACTACATCATCCCAACTTTCAATTTCCCTGAGTTCTTGTTGTTCTGGTAATGAAATATTTGTGCTTGTGTTCCACACAGTCAGGGAATTGATCTCATTGCAAACTATTTGGTTAAAAGTTTGTATGTTATGGAATTGTGAAATGTTTGGTATGTATTGTGATTTGTTCTTAATTAGGTCACGCTATTTAGCATTAGTTTGTGTATCATCACTTTCTTTGTAAGAGGTCTTCTAGGTCTTTTAGGCTTTGTAGTTCATCATTGGTCCCTTCAGTGTTGTTGGGGGTTATTTCTCATATGATGTATCTTTTTCAACATCAATTTCCTAACGAATAGATGAATATCTTTTGTTAATAAGAATTTGTCTAATTTGTTATTTGGACAAAAAGATAGCCCTTTGGTTAAAACAGATGAATGGTGTTCAGTCAGCGTATGGTCAGAAAGATTGATTATATTTAATTGTTCAGTCTGATGTGGGAGAATGGACTCACTGTTCTTTTTCTCTGCTTGGCACCCCGTGTTTCCCTTCTGTGATGTTCCTGGGGCTTTCTTTTGGCCCTTGTTTTTACTTCTCCCTCGCTTGGTGTGTCTGTTTCTGACCCTGAACTGGGACCTAAAAAACTAGAGTGTGCACGTGGTGGAATATTTGTACTTGAATTGGGAACTGGAGTCTCATTATTATCTGTGGTTGTTCCATCTGATTCCTCCTCTGTATCAGATATATCAGTTTGTATGATGTTATTAGATGTCTTATTGTTTTTGAAAAAACCTTTTTGTCTCCATCTATATACTTTGTGGTTAGCAAAGTCAGTTTTGTCCCTATATAATTTTTGACCTTTTGTTTTAGTTATTTCTTCCTCCAGTTTGTCTAATTATTTTTGGTATTGTTGGTACAATTTTTGGAAATCTTCCAAATGTTCAAATTCTGTTAGTTTGGATTTATACTCATCTATCTCAGTTTGAAACCTTGCTACCTCTGATTTGTCATGTTTTACTAAAATAGACATTAATTTTTGTGAGCACTCTGTTAAGGCTTCTTCCCATTCATTAACTAGATTTTTGTCTTTAAATTGGAAGGCCGGAAATAGTTGGACACGTAGTCCTCATGGAATTAGATTGTTTGTAATATAGCGTTCAAAAAAATGGTGATTCCACAATACCTTTGACTGCTTGTATAATGTTTTGTGTAATTCTCTTAATGTATTGTTCATATCATGTGTTTCATTACAAATGCCTGTAGATGTGTTGAATACTGCATTTAAGTCTTTCATCCTTTTTTGCTGTCTGGCAGCCATATCTTGATCTAATGTAGTCATGATATTTGATTTGTATTTCTGCTCTCTTCCTAGTAGAGTAGGAGAGAGTAGAGTGTGCTCTATTGTAGAAATCTAGTATTTCACTAGATATGGCAAGTATTATTAACAGAAAAAGAAACAATGGCACTACTTGGAACTGAAAAATATGGTTAAACGTTCCCCCTATACTTTACTGAATATTGAGTAAAATAAGTCTCAATATATTAATAATTATTATCTGATTAGGGGTAGGTGCTTGTACCAATTACTATATTATGCAGGGGATCAGTAAGAGACTGATTAAGGGGTACAAATATAGCACTCTGGAACGTTGGGAAAAGTATAAGGAAATTTAATAATAAAAAATAACTTTTATTAGATCATATTAAAATCAGGGTTGACATACATATTAAAATACACATTGGTCTACTACCATATAACCATAAGATAGTGGTTATAACAACAACACCACCGAATAAGTATTCGTGTTGTATTAAGTATGCAATGGTTGTTTAACAGAAAAAGCGAGTACATATGTTGACAAGAGACTGAGATGCTTTGTAGAAGAGTTACCCTCTTATGTTAGAGACACCACAGAGGTATTGCAACGTCTAACAGGCACTCAGGTAGCTACAGACACTTGGCTGATTACTGCCGACGTTGAATCGCTCTACACAAGTATAAAACATGAGTTGGGCATTACAGCAGTAAAGCACTTTCTTGACCTGGATTCTTCCGAATCTCATGAACATAATTTGTTCATTTTGGAATTATTAAAATTCATATTACACCACAATTTCTTTGTATTCAACAATCGTTACTATTTACAAACAAGGGGTACAGCAATGGGCACTGCGTGTGCACCAACGTACGCTAATTTGTTTTTAGGGTGGTGGGAGAAGGAGATCGTTTTCTCAGATAACAATGCCATTTACATGGAACAAATACCTTTATGGATACGCTACATCAATGATATCCTCTTCATCTGGGAAGGATCCAAAGTAGATCTAGACAAATTCTTGGAGATACTTAACAACAATGACATCAATGTTAAGTTAACGTACAAATGTAGTCAATCTGAGGTAAAATTTCTGGATTTAAAAATAATAAAAGAGGATAATGGGAATATAACAACCGATCTCTTCCGTAAACAAACCGCCACCAATTCAATTTTACATCACAGCAGTGCCCACACAAGAAGTACCTTAAAATCCTTACCAACAGGAGAGTTTCTCAGAATATGCAGAAATTGCTCATCTGAATCTATTTTTAAGATAAGAGCAAAAGAATTGGAAAAGAGACTGAAGGCAAGAGGGTATAGCAATAGGAGCCTGAAAAAAAGCCAAATACAGAGCCCTACATACTCCAAGACAAGATCTTCTATTCCCTAAATCAAAAAGAACAGACAATCAAACACGATTAATAACAACATTCAATTCACAAATTAAGGATGTAACAAATATCATTCAGAAATCATGGCACATCCTCAAAAATGATCCTGACCTGAATGAAAGTCTAGGAGATAGAATCTCGATTTGCTACCGAAGATCAAGGAATCTAAAAGACAGACTGGTACAAAGTCACTTTGTTAAAAAGAAAACCAAAACTACCTATCCGGGTAATTATCCATGCCGGAATTGTACGTATTGTCCCAATACCTCTCAGATCAATAAAATCAAAGACAGATTCGGAAAGACACACTTAATTAAAGATCATATTACATGTAACACCACCAGTGTAATATATGTATTACATTGCAGCTGTAAGCTGAATTACGTTGGAATGACCTCACGCCCGCTAAAGAAGAGAGTGGGGGAACACATGTGCAATATAAGAAATGCAGAATCTGATCTGAAGAGGGGTAAAAAGATCACACAAATTGCCAAACATTTTCTCATAAAACATAATTCAAATACTGAAGTTCTGTCCTTCTTTGGCCTAGAAAAAGTATCATTAGGCATCAGAGGTGGAGATCTGGAGGATGCATTATTACAAACAGAATGCAAATGGATTTATTTGCTAAATTCTGTGAATCCACATGGATTAAATGAGAACAACAATTATTATGTCTTTTTACCTAAATAAATTAACATACAGAAATATGTATTATAATATTTTTTTACTGTCTATGTATCACATATGACAGCTAATATACTTATAAGTGATAAACAAAAATGACTTCATAAATATATCAAAATGACATTATATTCATAGGGTATATTTCTTACACAATGCTGACGTCAATTAAGATAATAATATATGACCTCATAAGTCATGTGCGAAGACCTGATATATTATATGAACAATATATGACCTCATGAGCCATCTGATGACGTCAATTAAGATGGTGATATATGACCTCACAAGTCATGTGCAAAGACCTGATACATTATATGAATAATATATGACCTTATGAGTCATGTGCAAAAGATCTGACATAATATATGTCAACCATAATCAGACATATTACAATTTTTCAAAAAATATCTTGTTACTATTAAAATTCTTAATTCTAATATAAGCCATAGTCACCATTTATGAACTACTCTGTTTAACTCCATCATTTTCAGGATCTCTATACAATTTCAAAATTAATATCTTTACACAATGCACACACTTTTATTAATCCACACTCTAAATTTAACACTCACTACATATCACTTTAGATCTTATACATCCTGATATTAAAAATTTTTTTCCTTCTACATATTCAATATTCACCTTTTAATAATTTTCACATTCTTCAACAACTTCACTCAATTTAATAAAGACATCACTGGTCATCTTTGCATGGCAAAAGGACACATGTGTTATATTATCACATATTTACATTTTTGTAATCTGGTAGCACATTTCCTTTATTATATTTTCTTATTTTCACCATTATCAACCTAGTATCATGTAATTTATTTTTAAGTCACAAACTCTTTTCCCATTAAATATTATTTAACAAAAAGAGATCACTCTATGAATATTAATATTTATAGAACCTGTCAAAGTAATAAATACTATATCTCATATTAGACAATGTAACGTTATGTTAAATTATACTAGGAAATTCAAGAAAGATTTCCTATTTCATCAAAAAGAACATAACAGGTATATAATACTTTGTGCAAATAGTCAGATCAATGCCTGATTTATAGAGTCGCTGCAATAATGAACAAGTATATATAGTCAAATCAATGCCTGACCTATAAAGTTGCTGCCATGATGAATAAGTGCATATAAAAATCACACAAACCATATGAGAAAGTTTCACGCTATAAATTGATTGTTTTATTATCATAATAAAAGCGAGCATAATAGGAGAAACCAATAAGAAAACGATCTTCAATGATTGACAGCTTTAAGATCCATTAGAAAACAAACGTATATGGCGAGCATAGCAACTCGGAAGTAATGACTCAGGCATGTGATTGACAACATCTCTAACCTATAGAAGTCGATCTACAAAGGCCAATTGTGCACTTTGAGGGTTGAGTGACCAGATTGCGGATGACGTATCGGCATGAGAAAAGAGCTATCTCATGAGTGACAGCCTCTATAACCAATAGCTGATCTTATACGCAACTCTTCTAAAAGAAGAATGATTGACAAACCGTTAAACCAATGAGAACTAAATAATATGAGATTATTGACAAGTATTAAAACCAATGAAATCGATGGAATTTTAGAAAGATATGTAACAATGAAATTTAACTATAAAACAAGTATGTTTGAATAATGGTATATATGTGGACATAAAAAAGAAGTAATTTACACAATACATATATAATATAAACTATATTCAATGTACGAATATCGTCAAATCTATATGGCAAAAAGACCAATCAGAATTCAGAATAAATACATACCCACCTTCTCCACCAATAAACGATGCCTAATAAATAAAGCCCCTTTTTGGCAGCCAATCGAATAACAGATAAGGGTATATAAACCTCACGAAGACAGAGTGAGACTGCCCTTTGATACAGCCACTACGGCGAAACGCGTCAGTGGCAATCCCCCTTTCCCTTCTTGTTGTTTTTAAAAAAATAATTGGTATACTACTACAATATAAATGACTATTTAACTTTAGAATCAAAATCGCTTAGGCGGTCATAGCCTTATAGAATAACGTTACATTATTGGATAGGTCATAGCCTTATAGAATAACGTTACATTACTGGACAAGTCCAGCATACAGATACCGTTTCTGCTTAACATATTAGATGAAGATATTACAGAGTTGTTAGGCTTATCCTAAATATTGTTGGTGAATAACTATCATAGTAATAATATTAATTTATAGAGTAGCCTTTCAACCAAGAATTGTTTGAACTTATGCTTCGTTATGGTAAAAAGTAACTTTTGATGGTAACAATTTAAACAACTCAAGGTAATAAAAAGGTATATAATTTGGGCTTTTCCCAAATCTTTATAAAACCATCTTACATGATTTACTACTTAGTAAGCTTTCCATGACCATCCATTCTCTAATATAGGTATTAATAAGGTAATAGGTCAGGCTTTTCCTGACCACCAAATGGTATTATATCATTTATTACTGTCCACAACATAGGTACTAATAAGGTAACCAGTCAGGCTTTTCCTGACTAGCATTTCTGTCTGTAACACAGGTACTAATAAGGTAACCCAGTCAGGCTTTTCCTGACTAGTATTATTGTTTGTAACACAGGTACTAATAAGGTAACTAGTCAGGCTTTTCCTGACTATTGGATGATATAACAAACAATATATTATTAATCCATTTATGGTATAAATAAGGTAATGACCGAATATCCTAGCAGATCAATAGCATCACCCTTCTAGGTAATTGTTGGTAGTCATCTGCATACTTAATACAACACGAATACTTATTCGGTGGTGCTGTTGTTATAACCACTATCTTATGGTTATATGGTAGTAGACCAATGTGTATTTTAATATGTATGTCAACCCTGATTTTAATATGATCTAATAAAAGTTATTTTTTATTATTAAATTTCCTTATACTTTTCCCAACGTTCCAGAGTGCTATATTTGTACCCCTTAATCAGTCTCTTACTGATCCCCTGCAGCATACTATTAGATGTAATTAGTTTAAATTTCTGTAATTTGTTTATTAATTTGGTAATTTAGTGTTTGTTTGTTTTTTTACTTTAGCTAATTTAATTTAATTTTAGTAATTGTATTTAATTTAATTAATTTATTTAATTATAGTGTTGTGTTAGGTGTTAGTGTAACTTAGGTTAGGTTTTATTTTACGGGTACTTTTGTATTTATTTTAGCTAGGTAGTTATTACATAGTTAATAACTATTTAATAACTATTCTACCTAGTTAAAATAAATACAAACTTGCCTGTAAAATAAAAATAAATCCTAAATTAGCTACAATGTAACTATTAGTTATATTGTAGCTAGCTTAGGGTTTATTTTATAGGTAAGTATTTAGTTTTAAATATTAATAATTTAGTTAATGATAGGAATATTTATTTAGATTTATTTAAATTATATTTAAGTTAGTGGGTGTTAGGTTTAGGGTTAGACTAATAGTGGCAGCAACGTTTGGGGGCGGCAGATTAGGGGTTAATAACATTTAACTAATGTTTGCGAGGCGGGAGTGCGTCTGTTTAGGGGTTAATATGTTTATTATAGTGGCAGCGACATAGGGGGTGGCAGATTAGGGGTTAATAAATATAATGTAGGTGGCGGCGATGTTGGGGGCAGCAGATTAGGGGTTCATAAGTATAATGTAGGTGGCGGCGGTGTCTGAAGCGGCAGATTAGGGGTTAATAAATATAATGTAGGTGTCGGCGATGTTGGGGGCAGCATATTAGGGGTTAATAAATATAATGTAGGTTGCGGCGATGTTGGGGGCAGCATATTAGGGGTTCATAAGTATAATGTAGGTGGCGGCGGTATCTGAAGCGGCAGAATAGGGGTTAATAAATATAATGTAGGTGCCGGAGATGTTGGGGGCAGCAGATTAGGGGTTAATAAGTGTAAGATTAGGGGTGTTTAGACTCAGGGTTCATGTTAGGGTGTTAGGTGTAGACATAACTTTTATTTCCCCATAGGAATCAATGGGGCTGCGTTAAGGAGTTTTACGCTGCTTTTTTGCAGGTGTTAGACTTTTTTTAGCCGGCTCTCCCCGTTGATTCCTATGGCGAAATCGTGCACGAGCACGTACGACCAGCTCACCGCTGACTTAAGCAGCGCTGGTATTGGACTGCGGTAATAAGCAAAATTTTCCTCAACGCTCACTTCTGGTCTTTTAACGATGGGTTTCTGAAAACTCATAATACCAGCACTGCATGTAAGTGAGCGGTGAGGGGAAACTGCTCATTAGCACCGCACAGCCTCTAACGCAAAACTCGTAATCTAGGTGAATATTTCTAAACACTAATATTTAAATACCAGTATACTTTACCAAATAACTAGTATGAGAATTCAGCTTCTGGGGTTTCTTTTAGGTCATATAAGAAGGGTTTATCCATTATTCACAAGGGTACAGGCCTCAAATTATTACCTTTCTTGTCCAAAGAAAATGTCCCAAAGTTTGCAGAGAAGTACTTAGCACAAATCTGTGTGTTTCTCTCTCAGTGAAAAGTTATGCTCTTGTTTGAGTCTGTCCCTTTTTCTAGTGTGTGTGGGCTCTTATTCAAGATAAACCACTCCCTTTTTTCTTTAATCATTCCCACAAGAATTGGATAGGCCCTTATCAAAGCTTGTCTCCCATTGGCTCTCGAAGCTGAACATTTTATTGGCTTACTGGGAATGAATGGGTTTTAACAGTCAACCCTTTTGGATTTAATTCTAGCATAAACCACCAGAATGCAGCAGACAACCAGAAATGCAGTCTCACCATCAATACTGCTAACAGTTTAATATCTATATTCTGATATATTTTTATTTGTATATTTAATATATTCACTATTTCCTGATATTAATAAACTTATCTGGTCAACATATCTAATATAATTTAGCATGTATTTATAGAGACTAAACATGAGTATACTTCTAGTATCATATTAGTAAGCAATTATACTGTTAAGTATTTGCTCTTCAAAGAATCATAGCATTCAACATCCTGGCATTATATTGTATCTTAATATAAATACAGTATATTCCATATTTCTAATAATGTTTGAGTGTATGGATTTATGTTTAGGACAAATATTCATAGGACAGCTTATTTAGTATGTATCAGTCTTATTTGGAATTTCCCTGCCAGACCAGGCTCTGAAAAACAAAGAAAAGCATTATTTATTTCTTTTTATCCTGAAGGTTTGCAAAACATTTTGATTTCATCAATACAGCCATTCATTTAATATAGGACATTTATCCAATATATATAGTATAATTTTCAGATCAATGCAGACATATATAGATATTTTCAATATGATCTGAGTATAAATGAAACATTTAGAAACATAGATATTGATGACAGATAAGAGCCATTGGCCCACCAAGTCTGCCCGATATTACCTAACAGTATAAACTTATTTAGTTTGAAGGAGAGCCTTTTGCTTGTCCCATGCATTTTTAAAGTCCCCCACAGTGTTTGTCGCTACTACCTCTTCAGGAAGTTTAGTCCATAAATCAATTACTCTTTCTGTAAATGTATTAATAATAATAATAATAATTGAAAATTATACAATTCATATAGATGAGTTTCTAATTTCTCTTTCAGCTATTAATATTTAAATTCTTATATGCTTTCAGCACTCACAGGGTTAAATATGTTTCTCTGTGTTCTCCTGCTATTTTCCATTGAGACGTAGTCTGAGCTTCGTGTATTTGAATTCAGTATGGGACAATTTAACACCTAGATGATAAGAGCTAAATCCTCTGAGATTCAGCTAGCTTTAAAGATCACTTCAGACTGAGCGACTGCTGTTCACAGGGGGTCATGGGCAGGAAATCCATATATGGCCGTTCAAACTTGAGAGTGTCATTCTAAGATTATTTTGAAAGCAATTCCTTTGATGAATTGGGGCAAAGGTTTGCAATGTGTCCTTGACAAATGAGAAAGGGGGGTTATATTTAACAGTCAGGGGACTTAGCTCCTGGCTGAAAACCAGCTGCGCACAATCTATTGTAAGATAATACAAAAATTATATTGAATTCAACAAAAAAATACACACGGCTAGATTACGAGTTGTGCTTTAGGGTTAAAAAGCAGCGTTAAGAGGTCCAAACGCTGCTTTTTAACACCCGCTGGTATTACAAGTCTTGCAGAGACAGGTATACCGCTCAGTTTTTTTGGCCAGACTCGGAAATACCGCAAATCCGCTTTCGTCAATTGCGTATCCTATATTTTCAATGGGACTTGCATAGCGCCGGTATTACGAGTCTGACCAAAAGTAAGCGGTAGACCCTCTCCTGTCAAGACTGGTACCGCATTTTAAAGTCAGTAGTTAAGAGTTTTACAGTACAACGCCGTAGCATAAAACTCTTAACTAAAGTGCTTAAAAGTACACTAACCCCCATAAACTACCTATTAACCCCTAAACCGAGGCCCCCCACATCGCAAACAATCAAATAAATATTTGAACCCCTAATCTGCCCAACCGGACATCACCACCACTATAATAAATATATTAACCCCTAAACCGTCGCACTCCCGCATCGCAAACACTAGTTAAATATTATTAACCCCTAATCTGCTGGTCCTAACATCGCCAACACCTACCAAAATTTATTAACCCCTAATATGCCGCCCCCAACGTCGCCGCCACTATAATAAAGTTATTAACCCCTAAACCTAAGTCTAATCCTAACCCTAACACCCCCTAACTTAAATATAATTTAAATAAATCTAAATAAAATTACTACATTCACTAAATTACTCCTATTTAAAACTAAATACTTACCTGTAAAATAAACCCTAAGATAGCTACAATATAACTAATAGTTACATTGTAGCTATCTTACACCTAGATTACGAGTTTTGCGTTAACAGGGGTGCGGTGCTAACGAGCAGTTTATGCTCACCGCTCACTTGAAGACAACGCTGGTATTACGGGTTTTTACAAAATTTAGCTCC
Organism: Bombina bombina; assembly: GCF_027579735.1. Lineage (NCBI taxonomy): Eukaryota > Metazoa > Chordata > Amphibia > Anura > Bombinatoridae > Bombina > Bombina bombina. Next base: position 395,267,066 of record NC_069500.1, on the reverse strand, counting down.
ACATCTCACCTCAATATCAGCGCTGCTTACGGTAGCGGTGAGCAGGTAAAACGTGCTCGTGCACAATTTCCCCATAGGAATCAATGGGGGAGAGCTCGCTGAAAAAAAACCTAACACCTGCAAAAAAGCAGCGTTCAGCTTCTAACGCAGCCCCATTGATTCCTATGGGGAAAAACTTTTTATGTCTACACCTAATACCCTAACATGAACCCTGAGTCTAAACACCCCTAATCTTACACTTATTAACCCCTAATCTGTTGCCCCCAACATCGCCGACATCTGCATTATATTATTAACCACTAATCTGCCACTCCGGACACCGCCGCCACCCACATTATACTTATGAACCCCTAATCTGCTGCCCCAAACATCGCCGAACCCTACATTATATTTATTAACCCCTAATCTGCTGCCCCCAATGTTGCCGCAACCTAACTACATTTATTAACCCCTAATCTGCCACCTCCAACGTCGCCACCACTATAATAAAGTTATTAACCCCTAAATCTAAGTCTAACCCTAACCCCCCCCTAACTTAAATTTAACTTAAATAAATCTAAATAAAATTAATACAATTCACTAAATTATTCCTATTTAAAACTAAATTCCTATAAAATAAACCCTAAGATAGCTACAATATAACTAATAGTTACATTATAGCTATCTTAGGTTTTATTTTTATTTTACAGGCAACTTTGTATTTATTTTAACTGGGTACAATAGTTATTAAATAGTTATTAACTATTTAATAACTTTGTAATAAAGGCATGATCTGAATTCAGATATGGTCAGAAAAGAGTAATATGGCATAATACTGCAAGAACTTCGTTGAATGGTCAAGAAGGGGTTAATTCCTCATTCAGATACTGGGTCTCTTTGGAATGTAGAAAGATCACATTACCAGACCCCATCTGATAAAGATGACCAGCTGGTTTAAGTGAAGAGCCATATAGAGATCCTTTGTGTAAGGCCAAATGCTATTCCCTACCCCCAGACCACATGGCATGGCTGTAAAACCATACCTTAAACATTACATGGGGGCTTGCTTATGAGTGACATCATCATTGTGGGAGGGTTGAAAGACTCGCAATAAAAACAATCAACACACATGGTTTTGGTCTCTTTGTAATCTGTGGAATGACTAGTTAACATCAAGTAAGTACCTCTGGCTGACACATATACTTACAGCACACCATACTTTCATATAGAATGTATATTGGCAAATGTATTAGTGTAATATTGATGTATAGTTCACTGCTGTGTATTTATAAAGTGATATGCATATGTGTAAATTATATTTAATCTGCATATTGTAACTGTTTATGTAGCCTCATTGTAATAAAAGTTTTGTACTGCTGAAATAAGACTCTGCGAGTGATATTCTTGCAGGTAGTTTAATTAAGCTAGTGATTGTGTGTTAATATTATATAGTCGGTATAATAATTCATAAGGGATTATTAAATGTAATATTAGCTTTTTGCTAAAGACTATAGCAAACAGACACTAAGATTTATAGAGTCTTAGGTACCATTTAGATTCAGTTATTTCAAACTTCCTAGTTAAAATAAAGACTCATTTACCTGTAAAATAAAACCTAACGTAAGTTACAATTACACCTAACACCACACTATAATTAAATAAATTACCTAAACTTAATACAATTAATTACAATTAAAAAAATTTATCTCAAGTACAAAAAAAAACCCACTAAAATTACAGAAAATAATAAAATAATTACAAGATTTTTAAACTAATTACACCTACTCTAATCCCCCTAACAAAATAAAAAAGCCCCCCAAAATAAAAAAAAGCCCTACCCTATACTAAATTACAAATAGCCCTTAAAAGGGCCTTTTGCGGGGCATTGCCCCAAAGTAATCAGCTCTTTTATCTGTAAAAAAAAGTACAATTCCCCCCCCAACATTAAAACCCACACAACTAACCCTACTCTAAAACCCACCCAATCCCCCCTTAAAAAAACCTAACACTAACCCCTTGAAGATCACGTCTTCACCCAACCGGGCAGAAGTGATCTTCCAGACGGGCAGAAGTCTTCATCCAAGCCAGGCAGAAGAGGTCCTCCAGACGGGCAGAAGTCTTCATCCAGACGGCATCTTCTATCTTCATCCATCCGGCGCGGAGCGGGTCCATCTTCAAGACATCCAACGCGGAGCATCCTCTTCTTTCTTCGTCCAATAATTGAATGAAGGTTCCTTTAAATGACATCATCCAAGATGGTGTCCCTTCACTTCCGATTGGCTGATAGAATTCTATCAGCCAATTGGAATTAAGGTAGAAAAAATCCTATTGGCTGATGCAATCAGCCAATAGGATTGAACAAGCATTCTATTGGCTGATTGGAAAAGCCAATAGAATGCCAGCTCAATGCTATTGGCTGATTGCATAAGACAATAGGATTTTTTCTACCTTAATTCCGATTGGCTGATAGAATTCTATCAGCCAATTGGAATTGAAGGGACGCCATCTTGGATGACATCATTTAAAGGAACCTTCATTCAGTCGTCGGGCGAAGAAAGAAGAGGATGCTCCGCGTCGGATGTCTTGAACTATTATTTGTAACTATGTATTAGTTATATTGTAGCTAGCTTATGGTTTATTTTATAAGTAAGTATTTAGTTTTAAATAGGAATTATTTAGTTAATTGTAGTAATTTTATTTAGATTTATTGTAATTATATTTAAGTTAGGGGGGTTAGGGTTAGACTTAGGTTTAGGGTTTAATAACTTTATTATAGTGGTGGCGACGTTGTGGGCGGCAGATTAGGGGTTAATAAATATAATGTAGGTGGCGGCGAAGTTGGGGGCAGCAGGTTAGGGGTTCATAACTATAATGTAGGTGTCCGGAGCAGCAGATTAGGGATTAATAATATAATGCAGGTGTCGGCGATGTCGGGGGCGGCAGATTAGGGTTAATAAGTGTAAGATTAGGGGTGTTTAGACTCGGGGTTCATGTTAGGGTGTTAGGTATAGACATAAAATGTATTTCCCCATAGGAATCAATGGGGCTGCGTTAATAGCTAAACGCTGCTTTTTTGCAGGTGTTAGGTTTTTTTTCAGCCGGCTCTCCCCATTGATTCCTATGGGGAAATCGTGCATGAGCACGTTTTAGCAGCTCACCGCTAACGTAAGCAGCGCTGGTATTGAGGTGAGATGTGGAGCTAAATTTTGCTCTTCGCTCACTTTTTTGCGGTTAACGCCAGATTTGTAAAAACCCCGTAATACCAGTGTTGTCTGCAAGTGAGCGGTGAGCATAAACTGCTCGTTAGCACCGCACAGCCTCTAACACAAATCTCATAATCTATGTTATCACAGCATAGTTACTAGTTCCTAATCTCAAAGAACTGCTTAGTATCACAGTTTGAACTTGTGCATTCATACCATAGAACAATGCGGTAACAGTAGTGTCCGCTAAATGAGACCTCAGGTCTCTTTGGTGGAGTCGTGCTCCTAAATATATTGGTCTGCCTGACTAATCTGAGTATAAGTTAAACCGTCAGCTCAGATATCAATAATTACTCTTACTAATAGTTCTACCAGATTTAAAAGGGAGGGGTCCCAATTCCCCCTTCTCCTGACATGTTTCGCCGGCTGAACCGGCTTTTTCGAAGGCCTTGCTGTGATAACATAGGGTAATATCGGGCACATAGCATTTGCCATCATATAATACTGCATAACTAATATCACACATAACTTAAAAATAGTATCTGCAGTAAGACTTGGCTTAAATGCACAAGTTTAAACTTCGATACTCTGTAGCACTGCAAGATTACAAACCAGCAACTGTATTATGATAACGTTTTGTAACAAGTGATACATATCATTTGCAATATCATATACAGCTCTAAATCAGCAGAAATATACTTCTATAAACTTATATATAATTTATCAGTCACTGTAAATATAGGCTTAAAGTATACCAGGCAAGAGTACAGTACCCCTATAAACAGCTAACGAATATACGATCGTAGCCATAATATACTATTACCTGATATTTACAACTAAAATGTTATAGCGTGGTAATAAGAAAAAGATACAATGTAACAACGACACTATTTTCCACAATCGATATTATAAGTTTACACACGATATTATCCTGTGAACTTACTTTCTAACTATTTAATCTCCAAGTACATGTGAATAAATTACATTTTGTGGTTTATACATAAGGAATTGATATATGAGCTGCGGCAGTCTATAGCAGAACGAAGCTATGAACTAATTATCCTATAACAATACTTCATTTCAAATACTGGCATAGAGTATTCCTTATAACCCACGATTAACAGACTGTCTAATATGTACTGTTAAAGATTTATACGGTTACTTACAATAGCGCATATACAAGTGGAGTACATGTAACTTTATAGGTACTTTGAACGTACAAACACAATTACTATTAAGCTATACCCATATCAGGTTTAATAAAATCAGTATTAACCCAGGCTAGATCTATGGCAATTCGAACTATTCAATAAATACCTAGTTCTAGCTGTACTGCTCTCATCCACAACCTACATAGGCTGATATTTTGTCAGTTTGTATACTGTTAGCTAGAGTTTCTAGGTTATTCCACACAACCTCACTACTGCTGTAGTGTATATAAGTACTGTTGCTGTTCCAATACCACTCAACTGGGCTTTAGATTAGCATTCCTTGTCGGATGAATACTTATTAATTTCTATAGGATGCTATATACATACCTACAGACCTTTAGACTGTATACTGTAATTATTACCAGGACAGTAGATAATGTCCTAGTATTTTTTGCACGCTACAAGACAGGGCTCTACTCCGTGTTGATTGCTACTTCCAAATTACCAGCCTTATGTATATTGCATCTTCAACTATGCCTCAGTGTCTGCAGTAAACATATATATACTTATTCCTCACCTAGGACATTGATTTAACAATAATTTGACCTCAGGTTTGCGTTTATAATACCTGACCAATCACCATTATTATTATATATGATCAGACCCCATTCTCATTATCTAAGAACCTCTAATTGTTCTCCAGCGGTTTTAAGTGTGCCCCAATTTTTAATCTATTCTATTAAAGTTTTATGTTTTTAATGTGTATTCCTTTTTTCACACACACCACGCCATACCTTTATATACCAATGAGGGAGTGAGTGCTTTTATGTGTACTCTTTTGGTGTAACCACCTTTGGTTACTTAATCTCAATTGTAAATTAGTACACAGCACCCATGGGCTTCATTTACTGCAAATAAGGCCATCTTTTTGACTATTACCAGCACATCCCTCAATATCTAAATAGTGCCATCACACATCCTTTTTCTTCGAATTTTGAGCAATCTCCTTCGTCAGTGCTATGGAATCGGCCACTATATGGGAGGAGGATGTTAAACGATTGTTGGATCACCGCTTTCCAGCCCTAGAGCAGTGCCTTATAACATGGATAACAGGTGCAATGCAGACCGCCGAGTTAGATGCCATGCAGAAATACGTGGAGGCGGATTCCATTGAACTCATACACAATGATCTGTGGGGACTGACAAGCACTGTGGTGGATGAATGCCCTATTGTGCAATCTCTTTCTATACCGAGTGCTGGGTGCTTTAATCCGATCCCACTACCCGAGGTGGTCGTAGGTGGTTCCCTTCAGAAACCAAAGCTCTGTGGATCTTCAGGTACGATGAAGCACAGGAGATTGGTGGCCATCCTCCCCCAGAAACTTGTCATCGAGCTATCTTTCAGGCTGGCCAGTATTTCACTTGCTTATAATAACATGGCAATCGGAGTATCGCAGCAGGCTATAACTCTGACACCTCGGAAGCTTCATAAAGAACTGGCTTTAAAACTCTGCAGAATCAGAATGGGATGGAGTAACTTTCCATTCAATATGCAAGTGGACTTTGCACAGAGTTTATTTAAGCTAGAACTCACTAGCACGTTCCGTGAGAGACTGTATATACATGTTTCTTCTTTTTATCTTGCAGTTTTGTATGAGTTCAGGATAATAAGCTCTTTGTTTTCTTATGTAAATGCGTGAGTTTGTTAGTGCAACACATCTGTTTGATGGCTGTTTTGTTTTACACCTTATGCCACTTGCTTTGTTGGAATTTCCGTACCAGAGTGTAAAATGCTAACTTTGATATCTATTTGAATTGTCTGATGATCCCCTATATAAATCTTTATATACGCATTGGTGTAAATTTTGTAGGGTTCACAATTTGTGGTTGAACTGCCATCTTCTGTCATACTGTATAGCTCTTTCAGGTCAGCAGTTATGAGTACTATCTTGCAAACACAGATAACTCCAACGTGAGATCCTAATCTATTACTATTCTATTTTGTTTAACCGACTTATGATGGGTATATTATGTAACTACTAGGAAAGTATGAATGTTTGAATACACCTTACACTTTTTTCAAGCTTAGTCACTTATATTCAAGAGCCATGTGTGGGTATTAAATATTAAGGTGCTGCAGGGTATGCTAAAGCTACTTTGATATTTGTCCCTAATATTTTATAGTTATGTCTCATATACAGCTTAGAGTGAGAGCTGGCCTCTTACATGTTTTTCTTATATGCTGATTAAGTGCAAATGTGTTTGGCACCTAAATTGCTTCACTTTATACATAGGTCTAACACCATAAAATTTGAGTTTTGGATATTTATTTATGATGTCTAATCAGTAGACATACCAAAGACATTTTGTTGTGATGCACATCTTATCTATTAGTTCCCCTGAGCTATTGATATTTACTTCTCCTCCGGTAATAAATATATGCATATTGTTAGGACCTTTTTATCGCTGGGTGTTGGGCCCACACCCAGGAGACGGGTTTTTTTCAGATCGAGGAGAGATTAGCTAACTATCCTTATATTTAAGTGACCTTACCCAACCCTACACTAAGTTGGCCCTTTTAATGATCTATACTCTGGTGCAACGCCCAGACTTATGACTTTTTTGGAAGTTAGCTTTGCCCTGCTCGGTCCTTTCTTTAATTACCAGTCAGTACAATGGCCAATATATATTCAGACAGGTGTGAATAATACATTGGGATATTTTTATCACATAACTAAGAAAATAAAAGCTGGTGCGGATGGCTTTTCATAGTGCCCTAAATGTTCACACTTAATGTTTTATACTTTGGTGTAATATACAGACTTATGATTTTTTTGGATGTTAGCTCTGTTCTGTTCAACCCTTCTCCAATGATTAGTCAGTACCATAGCCAATATATATCCCGATAGGTGTGAATAATACACTATGATATCCTTACTCCATAACTTAAAATAGAAGCTGGTGTGGACTGCTTTTCATATTATCTTACATATTCAAATGTGATTTCATAAGCCTAATGTAGGTCTTTATGCTGATAAATGCTAGGACAGCTCTTATATTTTAGTATTTGGTTTGATTCTGCCCCCCCCTTCCCTCTCCTCCCCCTTCCCTCCTCCCCCCTCCTTTCCCCCTTCCCTCCCCCCCCCCCTCCCTCCTCTCCCCCCTTCCCCCCCTCCCCTTCCCCTTCCTCCCTCCCCCCCCTTCCCCCTCCCCTCCTCCCCTTCCCCTTCTCCCTCTCCCCTTCCTCATACATATATGTGCGGTTTCCCTTGAAACATACCGCGTTCCAATTAAAATCTTCTTTAGATATTTTGTATACTGACATATAAAATGTTCTGTTTGATGTTGGATAATAATATTTGCATATTCCTCAATAATTTAGATTGTACATTGGTCCACTTTTATATGTCAGTGCTTTTATATTGAAAAAGTGAGGTTAAGTTTATTTTTTACTTAGTTGGATTATTCTGTGATGAAACAGAAACGACTTTATATGTTTAATAATGTGCATATTGTGTTTTTTTTTCTTTGTTTCTCCTGTATTCATGCATATTTTGATGTATCACAGTTGCGTTGTATTGTGACTTCAACCTCAATAAAAAAATTATTTAAACAAAAAAAAATAAAATAAAAAACCCACCTTACATCACGTTCTCACTTCCAAGTAGCATTATGGAAGTAACTGAGGACCAGTATTTATTCAGCATAGTACATATATTTGTGATAACGAGTCACTTTGTTCCTGTCATTTGTGGTATTTAACCATAACGGTTCAGCTGTGGAGTCTTTCCATTCTGAAATAAGGACTCTTCTTTCCTTTATTATGACAGGCATTATTTGGACAGCTACGAAAAGAGGACATTTGTACCTTCACTTAGCGGCTTGTAACTTACCTCATTTGATTGAGGGTTCCTTTGTGAGTACCCATTGAATGGGATTTTACTTGTGACTTTTATTAATTTAATAAATATATTGCATTATGAGAGGAACCTTGTGCGCTTGTTTTTTCATTCATATATATATATATATATATATATATATATATATATATATATATATATATATATATATATATATACAGTATCTCACAAAAGTGAGTACACCCCTCACATTTTTGTAAATATTTTATTATATCTTTTCATGTGACAACACTGAAGAAATGACACTTTGCTACAATATAAAGTAGTGAGTGTACAGCCTGTATAACAGTGTAAATGTGCTGTCCCCTCAAAATAACTCAACACACAGCCATCAATGTCTAAACCATTGGCAACAAAAGTGAGTACACCCCTAAGTGGAAATGTCCAAATTTGGCCCAATTAGCCATTTTTCCTCCCCCGGTGTCATGTGACTCGTTAGTATTACAAGGTCTCAGATGTGAATGGGGAGCAGGTCTGTTAAATTTGGTGTTAGCACTCTCACACTCTGTCATATTGGTCACTGGAAGTTCAATATGGCACCTCAGGGCAAAGAACTCTCTGAGGATCTGAAAAAAATAAATTGTTGCTCTACATAAAGATGGCTAGGCTTTATGAAGATTGCCAAGACCCTTAAACTGAGCGGCAGCATGGTGGGCAAGACCATACAGGGGTTTCACAGGACAGGTTCCACTAAGAAAAGGCCTCGTCAAGGTCGACCAAAGAAGTTGAGTGCACATGCTCAGCATCATATCTAGAGGTTGTCTTAGATGTATGAGTGCTCCCAGCATTGCTGCAGAGGTTGAAGTGGTGGGGGGTCAGTGCTCAGACAATATGCCGCACACTGCATCAAATTGGTCATCAAAGAGGTCATCCCAGAAGGAAGCCTCTTCTAAAGATGATGCACAAGAAAGCCTGCAGTTTGCTGAAGACAAGCAGACTAAGGACATGGAGTACTGGAACCATGTCATGTGGTCCGATGAGACCAAGATAAACTTATTTGGTTCAGATGGTGTCAAGTTTGTGTGGCGGCAACCAGGTGAAGAGTACAAAGACAAGTGTGTCTTGCCTACAGTCAAGCATGGTGGTGGGAGTGTCATGGTCTGGGCCTGCATGAGTGCTACCAGCACTGGTGATCTACAGTTCATTGAGGGAACCATGAATGCCAACATATATGTACTGTGACATACTGAAGCAGAGCATGATCCCCTCGGTTTAGACACTAATGGCTGTGTGTTGAGTTATTTTGAGGGGACAGCAAATTTACACTGTTATACAGGCTGCACACTCACTACTTTACATTGTAGCAAAGTGTCATTTCTTCAGTGTTGTCACATGAAAAGATATAATAAAATATTTACAAAAATGTGAGGGGTGTACTTACTATGTGAGATACTGTATATCTATATATATTATTTAATAACACTCACATGTATCCTGACAATCTACTATACTAACTCTTTAACCAATACTTTAAATTTATCTGGTGTTCAATGAACAGTTTTATAGCATTTTGTTGAAACTTATAATTCACATAGTTTAAAAATCCAAACAAGAAGAAATAAATAAGCATTCTGATGATAGGCCTGTATTCTAATCATCAGTAAATTTTAAAAAACAAATACTATAAAGAAACCATCAAACCATCAAATACTATAAAGAAACCATCAAATCAATTTGAATTAGAAAAACCCCCACCAAACTCCAACCCAACACTAAATATAGCTTTATTCCTAGTTGACTCTTCTTGAATTTCCTGTCATACATTTAATTTTAATGTGCTTACCCCTGCTACTTGGTGCACTTTCCTCCAAGCTTTCTAATGTGACATATCCTAAGTGTACCCTTCTGTCATCCCTTCCTTGAAATATTCTAGGTGTGACATAATCACAGACCAATCCATCTGTTCTATTATGCTTGGACTGACCTCCTCCCCTTTGCCTACTTTTAAAGATTCTCTAAGCGTGCTACCATACTCTCCTCCAACTCTCTTGAGCCCATGTCATTCAGGTGCAATCCTTCCTTACTGTACAAATTGTACCCAAGTGAAAAGTCAGCCCAGTGCTCTAAAAAGTCAAACACCTCATTTTTACGCCACGTTTTTAACCAGGAATTAACTGACATTAGCTCCTTCTGCCTTACTGGGCTAGCACATGACACTGGTAATATCTCTGAAAATATTACCTTGGAGGTCCTTTCTTTAAGCTTGCTACCTAATTCCTTGAAGTCATTTTTTAGGACACTCCATCTCCCGCTGATTCCTTCATTAGTGCACCATAACTGCAGGATCAGACCCAGATCCATCTAACAATCTATCAATACGCTCCACAATATACCTAAAACAAGCCCCTGGAAGACAACAAACTGTTCTATTTAAGGGATCTAGATGACAAATTACCCTATCAATGTCCTAATAATAGAGTCTCCTACAACCAACATCTGCCTCAGGCCCAAGTGTATGCCCTCTTCCATGACTGAAGGACTGTTCACTATAGTATGTCCCGTTTCCATGACTGAAGGACTGTTCACTATAGTATGTCCCGTTTCCATGACTGAAGGACTGTTAACTATAGTATGCTCCTCCATGACTAAAGGAATGTTCACTATACTAAGCAGAACAGCCATGCCTGGCATTGCCACCCCTGAACTGATATTTCCAACATCTTCACTCAATCTGGCAAATCTGTTGAGGTGTACCACCTCAGAACTGGCCTGTCTCTTTAGCTTACTTTTACTTGCCTTTATAACTGTGACCCAGCTTCTTCCCAGAGTCTCCCCATCTGAATCCTCTCCATGAACAATCTGCTCAGTCATATCCATTTCCCTTTCAAGTGTCTGAATATCATGCTGTGTTGGAATTTGTTCCTCCAGAACTCTAATACAAGTTTCTAAAGAAACAATATGCTCACACTTGCCACAGACATATGATCCCTGAGGTAGCTGCTCCAGTGATGCAAACATATGGTAAGCTGTACACTGAATGAGATTCTCATACATTCTTACTTAAAAGATTTATCTTAAAAATATAAAATATTTATATTCCCTTGGTTACTCTAACTCCCTTAGTTCTCTAGCTCTATACTTAAATAGAGAAACTTAACACAGAGAAACTGAAAGCAGCAAGCCCTCACAGAGCAATGCACACATACGGCCAGATTCCGAGATTTGCGGTAAGAGGGGTGTGTTGCTAACTTGCACGTTATTCTCACCACTCACTTTCCTACAGCGCTGGTATTACAGGTTTTTACAAACCCGGCGTTAAAAGGCAAGAAGTGAGCGTAAAGCAAAATTGAGCTTCATACCGCACTCCAATACCAGCGCTGCTTAAGTCAGCGGTGAGCTGGTTGTACATGCTCGTGCACGATTTCCCCATAGACATCAATGGGGAGAGCCGACTGAGAAAAAGTCTAACACCTGCAATAAAGCAGTGTAAAGCTCAGTAACGCAGCCCCATTGATTCCTATGGGGAAAGACATTTTATGTTTACACCTAACACCCTAACATGAACCCCGAGTATAAACACCCCTAATCTTACACTTATTAACCCCTAATCTGCCACCCCTGACATTGCCGACTCCTACATTATATTTATTAACCCCTAATCTGCCGCTCCGGACATCGTCACCACCTACATTATACTTATTAACCCCTAATCTGCTGCCCCCAACATCACCGACACCTACATTATATTTATTAACCCCTAATCTCCCTCCTCCGACATCGCCGACATCTACATTATACTGATTAACCCCTAATCTGCCACTCCGAACATCGCCGCCACTATAATAAACATATTAAACCCTAAACCGCCTCGCACTCCCGCATCACAAACACTATTTAAATATTATTAACCCCTAATCTGCCGCCCCTAACACCGCCGCCACCTACCTACATCTATTAACCCCTAATCTGCTGCCTCCAACGTCGTCACCACGATACTAAATGTATTAACCCCTAACCCTAAGTCTAACCCTAACCCCCCTAGCTTAAATATAATTAAAATAAATCTAAAGAAAACCTACAATTAATAACTAAATAATTCCTATTTAAAACTAAATACTTACCTGTAAAATAAACCCTTAAGCTAGCTACAATATAACTAATATTTACATTTGGCTAGATTACGAGTTTTGCGTTATACTGAAAAAGCAGCATTATCAGGTTATAACGCTGCTTTTTCACTACCGCTGGTATTACGAGTTTTGCAGATTTAGGGGCACCGCACACTTTTTTGCCTTACCGCAAAATCAATTTACGCAAATTGCGTATAGTCTTTTTTCAATGGGACTCACATAGCGCTGGTATTACGAGCTTTTCCTGGGAGGCCAAAAAGTGAGCGGTACACCCTATCCCGTCAAGATTCCTACCGCATTTTAAAGTCAGTAGTTATGAGTTTTACACTACAAAGCTGTAGCATAAAACTCATAATTAAAGTGCTAAAAAGTACACTAACACCCATAAACTACCTATTAACCCCTAAACCGAGGACCTCCCACATCGCAAACACTAAAATAAAAATATTGACCCCTAATCTGCCGCTCAGGACATCGCCGCCCCTAGAATAAACATATTAACCCCTAAACTGCCGTCCCTAACATCGCCGTCACCTACCTACATTTATTAACCCCTAATCTGCCGCCCCAACTTCGCCCCCACTATATTAAATTTATTAACCCCTAAATCTAAGTCTAACCCTAACCCTAACACCCCTTAACTTAAATATAATTAACATAAATATAAATAAAACCTACTATTAATAATTAAATAATTCATATTTAAAACTAAATACCTGTAAAATAAACCCAAAGCTAGCTACAATATAACTAATAGTTACATTGTATCTAGCTTAGGGTTTATTTTTATTTTACAGGCAAGTTTGTATTTATTTTTACTAGGTAGAATAGTTACTAAATAGTTATTAACTATTTACTAACTACCTTGTTAAAATAAATACAAATTGACCTGTAAAATAAAATCTAACCTGTCTTACACTAACACCTAACCTAACCCTACAATTAAATAAATTCCCTAAATTAAATACAATTCCCTAAATTAAATACAATTAGCTAAATTACAAAAAAACTAAACAGAAAATAAAAACAAATGACAAGATCTTTAAACTAATTACACCTAATCTAATAGCCCTATCAAAATAAAAAAGCCCACCCAAAATAAAAAAATAAAAAAAACCTAGCCTAAACTAAACTACCAATTGCCCTTAAAAGGGCCCCAATGAAATCAGCTCTTTTACCTGTAAAAAAAAAATACAAACAACCACCTGAACAGTAACACCCACCACCCACACAACCAACCCCCAAATAAAACCCTAACTAAAAAAAACTAAGCTCCCCATTGCCCTGAAAAGGACATTTGGATGGGCATTGCCCTTAAAAGGGCATTTAGCTCTATTGCGGCCCAAAGCCCTAACCTAAAAATAAAACCCACCCAATACACCCTTAAAAAATCCTAACACTAACCCCCGAAAATCCACTTACAGTTTTGAAGATCGGACATCCATCCTCAACAAAGCCTTCATCCAAGCGGCAAGAAGTCCTCAACGAAGCCGGGAGAAGTCTTCATCCAAGCCGGCAGAAGTGGTCCTCCAGACGGGCAGAAGTCTTCACCCAGACGGCATCTTCTATCTTCATCCTTCCGACGCGGAGCGGCTCCATCTTCAAGACATCCGGCGCGGAGCATCCTCTTCAATCGTCTGTTTCTTCTACAATGAAGGTTCCTTTAAATGACACAATCCAAGATGGCGTCCCTTAGATTCTGATTGGCTGATAGAATACTATCAGCCAATCGGAATTAAGATTGAAAATATCCTATTGACTGATGCAATCAGCCAATAGGATTGCGCTCACATTCTATTGGCTGTTCAAATCAGCCAATAGAATGCCAACTTAATCCAATTGGCTGATTGGATCAGCCAAAAGGATTGAAGTTCAATCCTATTGGCTGATTGTAGCAGCCAATAGGATTTTTTCAACCTTAATTCCGATTGGCTGATAGAATTCTATCAGCCAATCGGAATCTAAGGGACGCCATCTTTTATGACGTCATTTAAAGGAACCTTCATTCATCGTTAGTCGTTGGAAAGAAGAGGATGCTCTGCATCGGATGTCTTGAAGATAGACCCGCTCCGCGCCGGATGGATGAAGATAGAAGATGCCGTCTGGGTGAAGACTTCTGCCCATCTGAAGGACCACTTCTCCCCGCTTGGATGAAGAATTCTCCCGGGTTCATTGAGGACTTCTTGCCGCTTCGATGAGGACTTCTCCTGGCTTCGTTGAGGATGGATGTCGGATCTTCAAAACTGTAAGTGGATCTTCAGGGGTTAGTGTTAAGTTTTTTTTAAGGGTTTATTGGGTGGATTTTATTTTTAGGTTAGGGCTTTGGGCCGCAATAGAGCTAAATGCCCTTTTAAGGGCAATGCCCATCCAAATGCCCTTTTCAGGGCAATGGGGAGCTTAGGTTTTTTTAGTTAGGGTTTTATTTGGGGGGTTAGTTGTGTGGGTGGTGGGTGGGTTTTACTGTTGGGGGGGTTGTTTGTATTTTTTTTTTTTCAGGTAAAAGAGCTTATTTCTTTGGGGCAATGCCCCGCAAAAGGCCCTTTTAAGGGCTATTGGTAGTTTAGTTTAGGTTAGGGTTTTTTTTTATTTTAAGGGGGCTTTTTTATTTTGATAGGGCTATTAGATTAGGTGTAATTAGTTGAAATATCTTGTCATTTGTTTTTTATTTTGTGTAATTTAGTGTTTTAAATTTATTTAATTGTAGTGTAGTGTTAGGTGTTAGTATAACTTAGGTTAGGTTTTATTTTACAAGTAAATTTGTATTTATTTTAGCTAGGTAGTTATTAAATAGTTAATAACTATGTAGTAACTATTCTACCTAGTTAAAATAAATACAAACTTGGCTGTAAAATAAAAATAACCCCTAAGCTAGCTACAAAGTAACTATTAGTTATATTGTAGCTAGCTTAGGGTTTATTATACAGGCAAGTATTTATTTTTAAATAGGAATTATTTAGTTATTAATAGTAAGTTTTCTTTAGATTTATTTTAATTATATTTAAGTTATGGGGTGTTAGGGTTAGAGTATTAGGGGTTAATAAATATAGTATAGTGGTTGTGACGTTGGGGGCGGCAGATTTGGGGTTAATAAATGTAGATAGGTGGCGGCGATGTTAGGGACAGCAGATTAGGGGTTAATAATATTTAACTAAGACTTTGTGACAGGCTGTCATAGATATATAGACAACATCTTTTTTGTTTGGACAGGGAGTGAGGAGAAATTAGTACAATTTGTCTCGCTTTAATTTTTCCACTGACTATTTGAAATTTACCGTTGAATATAGTGCAGAAATGGTGAGCTTTCTGGATACTATGTTATCAATTGAAGACAATAGGTTGAGAAGTGATCAGTATACAAAAGAAACAGATAGAAATAACACATTGCGTTGTGACAGTTTTCATCCGCCCTCGTTAATTAGGAATTTACCATTGGGCCAGCTTTTGAGAACCAAAAGAATTGTAGATGATCCCCTGATCTGTCAAAAAAGATTGGATGAGATGATAAAGAAGTTTGCAGAGAGAGGGTATCCAACAGATATCCTAGACAGAAATCTGATTAAGGTAGCTAATATTGGAAGAGATAGTTTACTCACAAAAAAACCTCTGAATCCAAAAAGATTTTCTGTTCCTTTTGTATGCCACTATGGTCTCCATAGTTGAAGTCTTAAAAGAATGATCTTAAAACATTGGCCTCTTTTGAAGGAGGATACTGAAGTTGGTAGCCTATTCAATGACACTCCACTCTTTTCATACAGGAGGAATAGGAATCTAAGAGACGAATGGATTCAGGCAGATCTGGGTCCTACCAGGAAACCCAGTGAAATGATGAAAAATTGTTTCTTTGCCTGTATGAACTGTGCTTTGCGTCATTCTATGCAACAAGGGGATTCTGTCACTCATCCTCATTCAGGGAAGAGGATTCCTATTAAGGGCAGATTCTCTTGTAATTCGAAATGTGTGATCTATGGGATCAAATGCCCATGTGGCTTTGCATATGTAGGAGAGACCACTCACACTGTCAAGGATAGGATACGCCAACATAAGGCAGCAATAGGCAAAGATGATGAGGATGCTCCAGTGGCACATCATTTCACGAGAGCTTCTCATAATAAAAATCAGCTCAGATTTCAGGTAGTGGATGGGGTACCCCCACTACATCATGGAGGTGATAGACAGAAATTATTATTCCAGAAGGAAGCACAATGGATCAGGAGACTGGATACACTGGCACCAAGGGGTCTCAATACGGATATATCCTGGGGTAACTTTATTTAAAGAATCTGATTGAGAGATTCCAGGAGTAAAGTTTTTTTTATAATACATGAATAAATCAGTAACATATGTAAATAGTTTAGAGATTGTCCCTCAAAAATGGTCTCTTTATGAATTCTGCATCTATAACCTTAACCAAGATCTGGGCACACATTATAGATTATCAACCTGGAGACATTAGTGTTTATGATACACTATGAATATATAAACAAGTTATGTACTGTTCCTTTAAGATTTGTCTTTCTGTATATATAATCTTATTTAAAGATAACATTAATTTGTTTTCTATAAATATGCTGTGACAGCATCTCTTATTTCTTAGAAACTCTGTATTCTCTGGGCAAGAACTGCCATTATGATGCGCTTAGGATTATGTATTGCAGTTAGACTACAGAAACAGCCATTGGGTACATCTGTTTGTGAATAACTCTATAAGAAACTCCCAGAGGTTATTTTTGTGTTAATATGCAGTGGAGAGTCTATATAGTGTCTTTGATAGAGGTGTCTTTAATACACCATTGAGGCATTTGCATATATGAATAATTCGTATATTATCCCTTGAAAGATTGTATCCCATAAAGATTTAGTCTAATTTAAGACATTATTTCTTTTTTATCTGCAAGAGCAGAATATTGGTATTAGGAGATTTGAAGTTGTCCGCTGCAGCGCATTTAGTGATACAAATAGTAGGGAAAGATAGATATAAGAAATTCCATACAATACCCTTAGAGACTAATTTTTCAACAATATAAACATTTAATGAATGAACAACATACTGGTGTGGTGACCTATATTAATATAATATGGGAGGACTATAGTGGGATAATACTAATCAATAGTTTAATCGGGTTGAGAGGTAATTTATTGTGGAGTGTTTGTGGGCATAATACGGATCCGTGATTGAGTATTGAGTATTCAGTTGTGTGTCTCGTAATATGAATGCATTTTGAATGAGGTGTTATGCAATAGAGGTGTGTACACAGGCATCCAATTAAGAGTGAGCACTGACCGTTAAAAAAAGCACCTCTCACAGACACCTGCATATTCCTTGACAAAGGGCGGAGTCCCGAAACGCGCGTTGAATCACTAGAGATGCCATCACCTGCTGTTATTCTGTGTCGGAGTAACTACAAGATTCACATGCTTACATCTCGGTATGACATTGGGGCATGGGACCAGAGTGGTCTGAAGATTTCCATTTCCACACCTGACGGTGACAAGTCTCACAGTGACACTTGAGAGCAAGAAGCAGCAAGACACAGGTAACATTGTTACATTTTGGATGCGATGTTGAATTGCTGGAACAAGTAACACATAAGACTAATGCTGAATATGTGCACTGTGAGTGAAGTTTTATGGTGTGAGGTTGGATCATTATTCGAGTAGATTTTCCCCTGTCATAGCCGATCGAGATTTTTATGAGCAATCTGATATTGTGGTACAGACACAGCAGCCTAGCATATACATGTATGCAGGATTTATGAGAACTGTTGCAACTCACATCTATTGATAAAAAGACTGCCATCTACATTTAGTGTATCCTGTGAATTACGAAACCATAAACAAATAAAACAATCTGTATACACTAACATAAGGAATGTTCCATCATATGAGTGGCTTGTATAAAAGGTTTATTTTAAATCCTCAGAAGATTCCTACTGTTAAAGCTGAGCAGTCAAGGCACAGCAGCCTATTTCTGGTGCAC
The DNA here is from genome assembly GCF_027579735.1 of Bombina bombina. Taxonomy (NCBI): domain Eukaryota; kingdom Metazoa; phylum Chordata; class Amphibia; order Anura; family Bombinatoridae; genus Bombina; species Bombina bombina. Next base: position 395,248,766 of record NC_069500.1, on the reverse strand, counting down.
ACAGATATAAGCAGCCAACACGTGTAATATGAAAGTATAACAATTGTTGGAATTTGCATTTATTGATTAAAAGACTGTCATATATGCACATAAAGTGTATCTTATCAATTATGCAAGTGTGAACGATTATCACAATCTGTATTCACTGACATAAGGACTGTTATATCACACTAATTGCATTGTCTGACATGATCTGTTCAAATCCTCAGAAGATATTTTTTTTTGAAATGTGAACATCTTTTGGTTGTATGATGAAGTGTGAATATTTTTCTTAGCTCAGTTGAGCGGATTCGCATGGTGGTTGGGGTTTGTGTGAATGAGAATGGATGTACATTTGAACTCTTCTAATTAGAAATTCTAGTTGTTTTGATGAATACACAATAAATACATTGATATTATTTTACAGTAAGGGACCAGACTCTATCCCGTGCATGAGAACATTATATGTTAGGATTGGTTGAAAGGTAGTGCTATCACTTGTTATTAATATTTAATATTTAACTAATGTTTGCGAGGCAGGAGTGCAACGGTTTAGTGGTAAATATGTTTATTATAGTGGCGGAGATGTCCGGAGTGGCAGATTAGGGGTTAATAATGTTATTTTAGTGTTTGCGATGCAGGAGGGCCTCGGTTTAGTGGTTAATAGGTAGTTTATGGGTGTTAGTGTACTTTGTAACACTTTAGTTATGAGTTTTATGCTACAGCTTTGTAGTGTAAAACTCATAACTACTGACTTTAGAATGCGTTATGAATCTTGACGGGATAGGGTGTACTGCTCCCTTTTTAGCCTCCCAGGACAAGCTTGTAATACCAGCGCTATGGAAGTCCCATAGAAAAAAGACTATACGCAATTTGCATAAGTTGATTTGCGGTAAGGCAAAAAAAGTGTGCGGTGCCCCTAAATCTGCAAGACTCGTAATACCAGCGGTAGTAAAAAAGCAGAGTTATGAGTCTAAACGCTGCTTTTTTACTCATAACGCAAGACTCATAATCTAGCTGATAGTTAATGAACTAAATTTATATAGTATAGGCCTACACAGGTGAAACTAATTCCTCCCCAATTAAAGACACACAAGAATATAGGAAAAAAATAAATCAGTTAAAAGCAGGCTTAAATAAAAACAGTTAAACAGTTCAACAAACACTTATTTGTCTAGACAATATAACAATACTTCAGTGTGACATCTTCATTTATTTTGCATTGTTAGATACATTAAAATTTCTACATAAAAAATGATAATTTCAGCTGTTTATTTTATAATATGCAATGCTTCAGGATGTACAAGTGATTACATACATATATATATATATATATATATATATATATATATATATATATATATATATATATATATATATATATATGTTTAATTATGTTTAAAGAAGTCACATTTTCATCTTTTAAATAGATTAATATTTTCATATGATCGTTTTCACAATAAAGTATACATACAGTGGGGCAAAAAAGTATTTAGTCAGCACCAATTATGCAAGTTCTCCCACTTAAGAAGATGAGAGAGGCCTGTAATGTTTATCATAGGTATACCTCAACTATGAGAGACAAAATGTGGAAAGAAATCCAGACAATTACATTGTCTGATTTGGAAATAATTTATTTGCATATTATGGTGGAAAATAAGTATTTGGTCAGCTATAAACAAGCAAGATTTCTGGCTCTCACAGACCTGTATCTTCTTCTTTAAGAGGCTCCTCTGTCCTCCACTCATTACCTGTATTAATGGCACCTGTTTGAACTTGTTATCAGTATAAAAGACACATGTCCACAACTTCAAACAGTCACACTCCAAACTCCAATATGGTGAAGACCAAAGAGCTGTCGAAGGACACCAAAAACAAAATTGTAGACCTGCGCCAGGCTGGGAAGACTGAATCTGCAATAGGCAAGCAGCTTGGTGTAAATAAATCAACTGTGGGAGCAATAATTAGAAAATGGAAGACATACAAGACCACTGATAATGTCCCTCGATCTGGGGCTCCACGCAAAATCTCAACCCGTGGGGTCAAAATGATCACAAGAACGGTGAGCAAACATCCCAGAACCACATGGGGGGACCTAGTGAATGACCTGCAGAGAGCTGGGACCAATGTAACAAAGGCTACCATCAGTAACACACTACGCCACCAGGGACTCAGATCCTGCAGTGCCAGACGTGTCCCCCTTCTTAAGCCGGTACATGTCTGGGCCCATCTGAAGTATGCTAGAGAGCATTTGGATGATCCAGAAGTGGATTGGGAGAATGTCATATGGTCATATGAAACCAAAGTAGAACTTTTTGGTAGAAACACAACTCGTCGTGTTTGGAGGAGAGAGAATGCTGAGTTGCAACCAAAGAACACCATACCTACTGTGAAGCATGGGGGTGGCAACATCATGCTTTGGGGCTGTTTCTCTGCAAAGGGAACAGGACGACTGATCCGTGTACATGAAAGAATGAATGGGGCCATGTATCATGAGATTTTGAGTCCAAACCTCCTTCCATCAGCAAGGGCATTGAAAATGAAACGTGGTTGGGTCTTTCAGCATGACAATGATCCCAAACACACCACCCGGGCAACAAAGGAGTGGCTTCGTAAGAAGCATTTTAAGGTCCTGGAGTGGCCTAGCCAGTCTCCAGATTTCAACCCCATAGAAAACCTTTGGAGGGAGTTGAAAGTCAGTGTTGCCCAGCGACAGCCCCAAAACATCACTGCTCTAGAGGAGATCTTCATGCAGGAATGGGCCAACATACCAGCAATAGTGTGTGACAACCTTGTGAAGACTTACAGAAAACGTTTGACCTCTGTCATTGCCAACAAAGGATATATAACAAAGTATTGAGATGAACTTTTGATATTGACCAAATTCTTATTTTCCACCATAATTTGCAAATAAATCCTTTCCAAATCAGACAATGTGATTGTCTGGATTTGTTTCCACATTTTGTCTCTCATAGTTGAGGTATACCTATGATGAAAATTACAGGCCTCTCTCATCTTCTTAAGTGGGAGAACTTGCACAATTGGCAATTTGTGGCTGACTAAATACTTTTTGGCCCCACTGTATATATATATATATATATATATATATATATATATATATATATATATATATATATATATATATATATATATATATATATACATATAGGTAACAATATATGCAGTGCTATAGAATTATCTAAATAAAATTATTAATTTCATAAATAATTAGATTACTATTTTCATAGCTTGCTTGCAAATGGTAAGGTAACTTTAAAACAATGATTTTCTTCCTAATTAACCTGTATTTCATTGAATCATAAAAAGTTTGGATATGTCTTAATAAACTTTTAAGAATAACATTTTGCCAACAGATAAAGTGGTTTAAGTCAAGACAGAATGCTGTCCATAAACTAAAAACCCACGGACTTAAAAGGACACTGAACCTAAATGTTTTCTTTCGTGATTCAGATAGAGCATGACATTTTAAACAACTTTCTAATGTACTCCTATTATCAAATTGTCTTTATTCTCTTGGTATCTTTATTTGAAATGCAAGAATGTAAGTTTAGATGCCGGCCCATTTTTGGTGAACACCTGGGTTGTTCTTGCAGATTGGTGGATAAATTCATCCACCAATAAAAAAGTGCTGTCCATAGTTCTGAACCAAAAAAGAAGCTTAGATGGCTTCTTTTTCATATAAAGATAGTAAGATAATGAAGAGAAATCGATAAAAGGAGTAAATTAGAAAGTTGCCTAAAATTGCAGGCTATATCTGAATCACAAAAGAAAAAAATTGGGTTCAGTGTCCCTTTAACCAAAGTGTGAAAGAGCACACTGGACCAGAGAGAAGCAAAAAGTATTTCTAATGTAAATGTAGGCACAAATTACAAGTGGGGAGATAATCAGAGTGCAGAGTGCCATATCAATATCTCTGGACTATGGTATAACAGATTTATCAGAGAAGGTTTAGAGTGGCCAACATCCCTTTAGCACAACCTATACTTTCAATGGAAATCACAAACTCATTATATATTGCTTGTTGAAGGTTATGGTTTGCGCTTGAACACAAGCAAAAATATCACTAGAAAAATTAGTGCAACCTGAAATAAAGTGTTAGGGCTAGAATGCAAGTTACACAAAACACATGTAAAACATATCAAAATAAAATATGACATTTTGAATAAAAATATGTTTAATATTGATTTTTTTTTTTTTAAAAAGGGTTATAAAGGGAGGTCTTGCTGGAATTTTAAATATTTGTCTGTGTGTCTTGCTGAGGAGGGAGTGAGCTGAGAAACATCATTGGAAGTAGAATCATCTGCAGTGGAAATATTTTTTAGGGGGCATAGTAGTAGGCAGTAGCTGTGAATGAGGTTCATCTGGAACATTTGCTGAGTCAGGGCTCAACTGATATTAAATTTAGGTTTATAGCCTGACTGGAGAAGGATCACAAAATTATTTTCAAACAGGTTGAGATTCAGGAAGACATCTGTAAGCAGAATATAAAGGCGTTGCTTCGATCAGGCCAAAAATCAGCTTGTCCTGGGAATAATTTCATGTTGTTCAGCAGACTCATCGGAAATTCCTGGCCATTTTTCTTTAGCATTCCTCTCCTGGGCTTGAAAAAATACACTTTGAAAAAAAGATGAAATATCTTTTAAAATTTGCTAAGTTTTCAATATAGTAAACTGAATAGGGGCATTTAGGTGAAAATGTAGTCTTCATTCAACATATTATTTAAAAATATTACAATACCTAAAATCCATTAAACACCATTGTTCAATATTTGTAAAAAAAACTCTGCTATTTGACTGATATAAGGCCTATTTAATAAAGGTCTTGCGGACCTGATCCGACAGTGCGGATCAGGTCCGCAAGACCTTGCTGAATGTGGAGAGCAATACGCTCTCCGTATTCAGTATTGCACCAGCAGTTTACAAGAGCTGCTGGTGCAACACCGCCCCCTGCAGACTCACAGCCAATGGGCCACCAGCAGGGAGGTGTCAATCAACCCGATCGTACTCGATCGGGTTGAATTGTGGCGATTCCTGTCCGCCTGTTCAGAGCAGGCGGACAGGGTTATGGAGCAGCGGTCTTTGACCGCTGCTTCATAACTGCTGTTTCTGGTAAGTCTGAAGACTCGCCAGAAACACGGGCCCTCAAGCTCAATACGGAACTTGATAAATGGGCCTCATAATGTATATATCCAAACTGTCAGAAATATAGAAAGCACCCTCAGGGTTTTCCAAAACTGTGACAATCTGAATTTAATGTTTTGGTGAACAAAATGTTCCCTTCATCAGAACAATTTTTTAAGACAACACCCACTTCCTCTAAGAACATTGTGTGAATGTTTATGGAACGTAAAACACTGTGCATTCTAAACTGTGCACCAGTATTATTAAACTTGTGCGAAATAACTCCCCCAAAATGTTAAATAAACATTCTCACGGCTTTGGAAAATCCTGAAAGTCCTTTCTAAATTTTGAAGATATATACAGTGTATGTATGTATGTGTATATGTGTATATATATATATATAGATATATATATATATATATATATATATATATATATATATATATATATATATATATATAGAGAGAGAGAGAGAGAGAGAGAGAGAGAGAGAGAGAGAGAGAGCATATCAAAGAAAGGATGCACTCGCCAGGATTTTCTTTGTTACCTTTTACATTAAAAGGTAACAAAGAAAATCCTGGCAAGTGCATTCTTTCTTTGATATGCTCTATCTATACCGTGGAAGCACCCTGGGTAGCTATTTTACAAAACCGTGAGTGCTGGCCTATTGTACATTTTTTTTTTATATATATAACAGCTATAAAATGCACTCTCAATAAATTTTGGATACAAAAAAGCCAAAACTTTAATTAAAGTTTCGAGGAAATTTATATCCCCTTCATCATCATAATCAAAGATAAGATCTATACTCTCTGGACTTTTAAAGTGCATATTTTAAATGGTTATGTTTCGGGAATCAAACTCATCCCTTCATCAGACTAGAACTGGCACTAAGCCAAAAAGTGCCCTAAAAACATATTTTAAATGGTGAAGTTTCGGGGATCAAACTCTCCCCTTCATCAGACCAGACCTAGCACTAATCCAAAAAGTGCCCTAAAAACAAAACATTTGGCTGGGCATTTAGCTCTTTTGTCTTTTTTTTACAGGGACATCTCTAGGACATTGGACTAAGAGCTGACCGTTGTTAGGATTCACCTGGGAACTCTTCCCCTCAGGATTCCAGGTTCCTTCATGTGATTTCCTTTTAATTTACTGTTTTTTGGATTACAATACTCTTTTTGTTCTTTTTTGTTCTTTTTTATCTTTTGTTGAACATCATTTTTGTATCTGGTTTTTGATTTTTATTTTCATTTTTGTTTTTTCACTGGATTTCCTCTTTTTTGCCTTGGGTATACCACCCTTTTTCCACATTTGCCACTCAATGGCAGTTATTCACATGTGATTTATTGTTATTTTTTGCACTGCAGTGTCATTGGGACTTTTTAATATATTATATCTATTGTGATTTTTTGCATTTTTGATGTGAATCGTTTTTTCCTTATCTTTTATACACATAGTGATCACAATTACTCTCACTTATGTTGCACAACATTTGCACTATCATGTTGCACATTTAAGTCGCATACATTTTTATGTTGCTTACACAATTTGTTTATTTGTGTATCCACAAGCAAATGTGGATTTCACCATTTTAGTTTTCCACCCCTTGGATCCAATTGCTATTTGCACTTTGTGAGTGTATCAGCATAACACTCCACCTTACCATTGTTTTTAACAACTGTTTTAATAACTGTTTTTTACTCATTTTATCTATTGGTACCAATACTGTTGAATTGTAATAAATTCTTGTTCAGCCTTAGCAGGTATATTTCGTTTTTAGTGTTTATATTTATCCCTTAGCCTTTACTGGCGCTGTACATATTCCATTATTACCTGTTCTTTCCTTTTGGGGGTTGGTTAGACCCTTTATTTGTACTCAGCACAAGGGAATATCTTAGCGCTTGGCTACCACACCTCACTTTCCACATTTAGCTCTTTTGTGGCCCAGATAAAAAAACAAGAAAACCCTAAAAAAAAATTGCAACTAAAGCCCAATATGGTACTCAATGAAGATAATGGTGGTGGCGCTCCATGTTCACCCTTCTTCTCATGGATTTACATCTTGAACACTGAGGTTCTCTTCAAGTGGTCCCCATGAAATAAAGCTTTCAATATATTGGCTGATTTGAATTTGAACATTCAAATCAGCCAATAGGAATGCAAGGGTACCCCTATATAAAAAGTTACCTCGCATTCACAATGCAGTGTGCGCTGGGGACCATATGAAGAGGAACTCCGTGTTCAAGATCAGAAGATGAAGACCACCTTCGCCTCCACTGCAATGAAGATAAGAAGATTGACCGCAGCCGGATAAGAAAATGGATGAAAATGGAGCACCACCGCCATTATCTTCTGTGAGTACCATCTTGGGGTTTAGTTGCAGTTTTTTTTTTTTTTTAAATTTTTCTTTATAGTTTTCTTTATCTGCCGGTAGGCAGATTAGTGGTTAATGTACTAGTATTTATTTTGCAGTGTGTGGTGTTGTGGATGAGGGGTTAATAGTGTAGGGCAGACTTTGCGGTGGGTCGTGTGGATTAGGGGTTAATAGTGTAAAGAGGAGATTTGTGATGTGGGGGGTGGTGGTTTAGGGATTTGTACTGTAGTTTAGTGCAACTGTTTCCTACATACAAACTCAAGGTCTTATAAAGTGTAAGCAGAAAATGCAATTTTGTTGGCACAATCACATTTGCTTTCAACTTGTAATACGAGCACATATTACCGCTCTACGATACCCATAGAAAATATGGGGACCTTAAATTACCACAAATTTGCACAAAATAATTCACTGTAATTTAAACAATGTGTCAATTGTAATATGGATTTGAGCGCAAAGAACACCTGGATATTGCAATCGCGTTTATGCTCCTAGCACTAACAATAGCACTCCATTAGCGCTTAGTGTTTAATGTCCCTTTAAATGCACACAATGGGGGGTAGTTATCAAGCCGTCAACCTCAAATACGCTGGAATTCCGCAGCGTATTTGTGGCGAGGCTGATTCGCCTTAGTTATCAAAGGCTCGAGACCGGCAAAAGTAGAATTTTGTGACGTAAGCTTCGATCCGCCGGACTCAGTCCGACACAGATCGATTCTTACGTCACTCCAGATGTTCCGCACACAAGTGCGGCACATTCTCACTACTTTTGATAGTTATCAAATGACTAGGAGGTACGCTCGGCACTTTTACGGCCCAGCGTACCTGGTTTTCAAACCGCCACCCCTGGAGGCGGCGGATCCCATAGGAATCAATGGGAGTCTGACCATAGCGAAAGTACAAGTTCGCTGCTGACAGACATCCCATTAATTTCTATGGGAGCTGTCTGCACCTAACACCCTAACATGTACCCCGAGTCTAAACACCACTAATCTGTCCCCCCTACACCGTCGCAACTAAAGTTATTACCCCCTAAACCGCCGCTCCCGGAGCCCACCGCAAGCTACTCTATACATATTAACCCCTAAACCGCCGCTCCTTGTCCCCGCCGCAACTATAATAAATGTATTAACTCCTAAACCGCCGCTCCTGGAGCCCACCGCAACTATAATAAAAGTATTAACCCCTAAACCGCCGCTCCCTGAACCCGCCACAACCTATATTAAATGTATTAACCCCTATCCTGCCCCCCCTACACCGTCGCCACCTATAATAAATTTATTAACCCCTAATCTGCCCCCCCTACACCGTCGCCACCTATAATAAATTTATTAACCCCTATCCTGCCCCCCACTATGCCGCCACCACTGTAATAAAATTATTAACCCCTAAACCTAAGTCTAACACTAACCCTAACGCCCCCCTAACTTAAATATTAATTAAATAAATCTAAATAATATTTTTATTATTAACTAAATTAATCCTATTTAAAACTAAATACTTACATTTAAAATAAACCCTAATATAGCTACAATATAAATAATAATTATATTCTAGGGGCGCGATCCGATATAGATTGCAGTTTGCGGCGCAAGCGAGGGAACCCACGTCGCCCGCAGTTTCAGCTCGCAACTCGAGCCATCCAATATGCGGCGCCGTCACTTGCTAAAGTGGCGCAAGTCTCACAAACCAGCGATGTCCAGAAATCTGCGTAAGTACAGATTTTTGGAGTCGCCAGTGACTTGCGCCACGTTAGAAACTGCCGGCGCCTATAAAACCTGACTAAAGTCTAAATCACCCGCACTGTCTAACACGCCTCCTAAACATAGCCCGACACGTCTAACACGCCTCCCTAACATAGCCCGACACGTCTAACCCTCTATCCGCTATCCCCCCTCACTATCCTAACAATAAAAAAGCTATTAACCCCTAAACCGCTGCTCCCGTACCCCGCCGCAACCTAATAAAGTTATTAACCCCTAAACCGTCGCTCCCGTACCCCGCCGCCAGCTATATTATATCTATAACCCCCTAAAGTGAGCCCCTAACACCGCCGCCATCTATATTAAAATTATTAACCCTTAATGTAAGCCCCTAACACCGCCGCCATCTCTATTAAAATGATTAACCCCTAATTTAATCTACCTACCCCGCCGCCAGCTATATTATCTATATTAACCCTAAGTATATTATAGTTAATATAGGTATTACATTATATATATTAACTATATTAACCCTAATTATATTAGGGTTAATATAGTTAATATAGTTACTATAGTATTTATATTAACTATATTAACTCTATCTAACCCTAACACCCCTAACTAAATTTATATTAAATTAATATAATTCATTTATAAACTAAAATATTCCTATTTAAATCTAAATACTTACCTATAAAATAAACCCTAAGATAGCGACAATATAATTAATAATTACATTGTAGCTATGTTAGGGTTAATATTTATTTTACAGGTAAATTGTTAATTATTTTAACTAGGTATAATAGCTATTAAATAGTTATTAACTATTTAATATCTACCTAGTTAAAATAATTACCCAATTACCTGTAAAATAAATCCTAACCTAAGTTACAAATACACCTACACTATCAATAAATTAATTAAACTACAAACATCTATCTAAAAATACAATTAAATTAACTAAACTAAATTACAAAAAATAAAAAAAAGATTACAAGATTTTTAAGCTAATTACACCTATTCTAAGCCCCCTAATAAAATAATAAACCCCCAAAATAAAAAAAATTCCCTGCCCTATTCTAAATTAATAAAATTTCAAAGCTCTTTACCTTACCAGCCCTTAAAAGGGCCTTTTGTTGGGCATGCCCCAAAGAATTCAGCTCTTTTGCATACAAATACAATACCCCCCCCCCATTACAACCCACCACCCACATACCCCTATTCTAAAACCACCCAAACCCCCCTTAAAAAAGCCTAACACTACCCCCCTGAAGATCTCCCTACCTTGTCTTCACCACACCAGGCCGAACTCCTGATCCGATCCGGGCGATGTCTTCCTCCAAGCGGCAAAGAAGAATTCTTCCTCCGGCGACGTCTTCCTCCAAGCGGCAGCAAAGTCTTCATTCTTCCGGCGGCATCTTCAATCTTCTTTCTTCGCTCCGCCGCCGCGGAGCATCCATCCCGGCCGACGACTGAACGACGAATGAGGTACCTTTAAATGACGTCATCCAAGATGGCGTCCGCCGAATTCCGATTGGCTGATAGGATTCTATCAGCCAATCGGAATTAAGTTAGAAAATTCTGATTGGCTGATTGAATCAGCCAATCAGATTCAAGTTCAATCCGATTGGCTGATCCAATCAGCCAATCAGATTGAGCTCGCATTCTATTGGCTGTTCCGATCAGCCAATAGAATACGAGCTCAATCTGATTGGCTGATTGGATCAGCCAATCGGATTGAACTTGAATCTGATTGGCTGATTTTTCTAACTTAATTCCGATTCGCTGATAGAATCCTATCAGCCAATCGGAATTCGGCGGACGCCATCTTGGATGACGTCATTTAAAGGTACCTCATTCGTCGTTCAGTCGTCGGCCGGGATGGATGCTCCGCGGCGGCGGAGCGAAGAAAGAAGATTGAAGATGCTGCCGGAAGAATGAAGACTTTGCTGCCGCTTGGAGGAAGATGTCGCCGGAGGAAGAATTCTTCTTTGCCGCTTGGAGGAAGACATCGCCGGGGGAAGAATTCTTCTTTGCCGCTTGGAGGAAGACATCGCCCGGATCGGATCAGGAGTTCGGCCCGGTGTGGTGAAGACAAGGTAGGGAGATCTTCAGGGGGGTAGTGTTAGGCTTTTTTAAGGGGGGTTTGGGTGGTTTTAGAATAGGGGTATGTGGGTGGTGAGTTGTAATGGGGGGGGGTATTGTATTTGTATGCAAAAGAGCTGAATTCTTTGGGGCATGCCCCACAAAAGGCCCTTTCAAGGGCTGGTAAGGTAAAGAGCTTTGAAATTTTATTAATTTAGAATAGGGCAGGGAATTTTTTTTATTTTGGGGGTTTATTATTTTATTAGGGCGCTTAGAATAGGTGTAATTAGCTTAAAAATCTTGTAATCTTTTTTTATTTTTTGTAATTTAGTTTAGTTAATTTAATTGTATTTTTAGATAGATGTTTGTAGTTTATTTAATTTATTGATAGTGTAGGTGTATTTGTAACTTAGGTTAGGATTTATTTTACAGGTAATTGGGTAATTATTTTAACTAGGTAGATATTAAATAGTTAATAACTATTTAATAGCTATTATACCTAGTTAAAATAATTAACAATTTACCTGTAAAAAAAATATTAACCCTAACATAGCTACAATGTAATTATTAATTATATTGTAGCTATCTTAGGGTTTATTTTATAGGTAAGTATTTAGATTTAAATATGAATATTTTAGTTTATAAATGAATTAGATTAATTTAATATAAATTTAGTTAGGGGTGTTAGGGTTAGATAGAGTTAATATAGTTAATATAAATACTATAGTAACTATATTAACTATATTAACCCTAATATAATTAGGGTTAATATAGTTAATATATATAATGTAATACCTATATTAACTATAATATACTTAGGGTTAATATAGATAATATAGCTGGCGGCGGGGTAGGTAGATTAAATTAGGGGTTAATCATTTTAATAGAGATGGCGGCGGTGTTAGGGGCTTACATTAGGGGTTAATAATATTAATATAGCTGGCGGCAGTATAGGGGGATTAGAATAGGGGTTAATAATTTTTATATAGGTTGCGGCGGTGTAAGGGGTCAGATTAGGGGATAGATAAGGTAGATGACAGCGGTGTAAGGGGTTCTAATTAGGGGATAGATAAGGTAGATGGTGGCGGTTTTAGGGGCTCACAGTAGGGGGTTAGTTTATGTAGATGGCGGCGGGGTCCGGGAGCGGCGGTTTAGGGGTTAATAACTTTATTAGGGATTTCGGGGGGGGGGTCGCGGTTGACAGGTAGATAGACATTGCGCATGCGTTAGGTGTTAGGTTTTATTTAGCAGATCGCGGGTGACAGGTAGATAGACATTGCGCATGCGTTAGGTGTTAGGTTTATTTTAGCAGCCAGTTTAGGGAGTTACGGGGCTCCAATAGTCAGCGTAAGGCTTCTTACGGCTGCTTTTTGTGGCGAGGTGAAAATGGAGTAAGTTTTCTCCATTTTCGCCACGCCACAAAAAGCAGCCGTAAGAAGCCTTACGCTGCATATTGGATACCAAACTGCGCTGGTTTGGTATACCTGCCTATAGCCCCAAAAACTACGGGCGACGGCAGAAATATACGCGCGTAACTTCTAGGTTACGCCGTATATAGGATACCAAACCCGCGCAAATATTGGCGTTGCCGGGCTTTGCGGGCGACGATTTTTATCGGATGGACCCCTAGCTATTTTAGGATTTATTTTTATTTTGCAGGTACCTTTCAATTTATTTTAACTAGGTACAATAGCTATTAAATAGTTATTAACTATTTAATAGCTTACCTAGCTAAAATAAACTGAAATTTACCTGTAAAATAAATCCTAACCTAAGTTACAATTACACCTAACACTACACTATACTTTAATAAATTATTCCTATTTAAAACTAAATACTTACCTGTAAAATAAACCCTAATATAGCTACAATATAAATAATAATTATATTGTAGCTATCTTAGTATTTATATTTATTTTACAGGTAACTTTGTATTTATTTTAGCTAGTTTGAATAGTTATTAAATAGTTATTAACTATTTAATAACTACCTAGCTAAAAGAAATACAAAATTACCTGTAAAATAAATCCTAACCTAAGTTACAATTAAACCTAATACTACACTATCATTAAATTAATTAAATAAATTACCTACAAATAACTACAATTAAATACAATTACATAAACTAACTAAAGTACAAAAAATAAAAAAAGCTAAGTTACAAAAAATAAAAAAATAAGTTACAAACATTTTAAAAATATTACAACAATTTTAAGCTACTTACACCTAATCTAAGCCCCCTAATAAAATAACAACCCCCCAAAATAAAAAAATGCCCTACCCTATTCTAAATTAAATAAAGTTCAAAGCTCTTTTACCTTACCAGCCCTTAAAAGGGCCATTTGTGGGGGCATGCCCCCAAAAGTTCAGCTCTTTTGCCTGTAAAAGAAAAATACAACACCCCCCCCAACATTAAAACCCACCACCCACATACCCCTAATCTAACCCAAACCCCCCTTACAAAAACCTAACACTAATCCCCTGAAGATCATCCTACCTTGTCTTCACTCAGCCGAGCAGCGATGGAACCGAAGTGGACATCCGGAGCGGAAGAAGTTAATCCTCCAAGCGGCGCTGAAGAAATCTTCCATCCGATGAAGTCATCATCCAGGCGGCGCTGAAGAAGTCTTTAATCCGGCCAATGTCATCTTCCAAGAGGCGATGAAGAGGTCTTCTATCCGGGCGATGTCATCTTCCAAGCCAGGTCTTGAATCTTCCTCCCGCCGACGCGGAACCTCCTTCTTCACCGACGGACTATGATGAATGAAGGCTCCTTTAAGGGACGTCATCCAAGATGGCGTCCCCTCAATTCCGATTGGCTGATAGGATTCTATCAGCCAATCGGAATTAAGGTAGGAAAAATCTGATTGGCTGATGGAATCAGCCAATCAGATTGAGCTCGCATTCAATTGGCTGTTCCGATCAGCCAATAGAATGCGAGCTCAATCTGATTGGCTGATGGAATCAGCCAATCAGATTTTTCCTATCTAAATTCCGATTGGCTGATAGAATCCTATCAGCCAATCGGAATTGAGGGGACGCCATCTTGGATGACGTCCCTTAAAGGAGCCTTCATTCGTCGTAGTCCGTCGGTGAAGAAGGAGGTTCCGCGTCGGCGGGAGGAAGATTCAAGACCCGGCTTGGAAGATGACATCGCCCGGATAGAAGACCTCTTCAGCGCCACTTGGAAGATGACATCGGCCGGATCAAAGACTTCTTCAGCGCCGCCTGGATGATGACTTCATCGGATGGGAGATTTCTTCAGCGCCGCTTGGAGGATTAACTTCTTCCGCTCCGGATGTCCACTTCGGTTCCATCGCTGCTCGGCTGAGTGAAGACAAGGTAGGATGATCTTCAGGGGATTAGTGTTAGGTTTTTGTAAGGGGGGTTTGGGTTAGATTAGGGGTATGTGGGTGGTGGGTTTTAATGTTGGGGGGGGTTGTATTTTTCTTTTACAGGCAAAAGAGCTGAACTTTTGGGGGCATGCCCCCACAAATGGCCCTTTTATGGGCTGGTAAGGTAAAAGAGCTTTGAACTTTATTTAATTTAGAATAGGGTAGGGCATTTTTTTATTTTGGGGGGTTTGTTATTTTATTAGGGGGCTTAGATTAGGTGTAAGTAGCTTAAAATTGTTGTATTATTTTTAAAATGTTTGTAACTTATTTTATTTTTTTTTGTAACTTAGTTTTTTTTTTGTACTTTAGTTAGTTTATGTAATTGTATTTAATTGTAGTTATTTGTAGGTAATTTATTTAATTAATTTAATGATAGTGTAGTATTAGGTTTAATTGTAACTTAGGTTAGGATTTATTTTACAGGTAATTTTGTATTTCTTTTAGCTAGGTAGTTATTAAATAGTTAATAACTATTTAATAACTATTCAAACTAGCTAAAATAAATACAAAGTTACCTGTAAAATAAATATAAATACAGAGGCCTAGATTTGGAGTTTGGCGTTAGCCGTGAAAACCAGCGTTAGAGGCTCCTAACGCTGGTTTTAGGCTACCGCCGGTATTTGGAGTCAGTGATTAAAGGGTCTAACGCTCACTTTTCAGCCGCGACTTTTCCATACCGCAGATCCCCTTACGTCAATTGCGTATCCTATCTTTTCAATGGGATCTTTCTAACTCCGGTATTTAGAGTCGTTTCTGAAGTGAGCGTTAGAGCTCTAACGACAAAACTCCAGCCGCCGGAAAATAGCAGGAGTTAAGAGCTTTCTGGGCTAACGCCGGTTCATAAAGCTCTTAACTACTGTACCCTAAAGTACACTAACACCCATAAACTACCTATGTACCCCTAAACCGAGGTCCCCCCACATCGCCGCCACTCGATTTAAATTTTTTAACCCCTAATCTGCCGACCGCCACCTACGTTATACCTATGTACCCCTAATCTGCTGCCCCTAACCCCGCCGACCACTGTATTACATTTATTAACCCCTAACCTGCCCCCCACAACGTCGCCGCCAGCTACTTACAATAATTAACCCCTAATCTCCCGACCGCAAAGCGCCGCCACCTACGTTATCCTTATGTACCCCTAATCTGCTGCCCCTAACACCGCCGACCCCTATATTTTATTTATTAACCCCTAATCTGCCCCCCTCAACGTCGCCGACACCTGCCTACACTTATTAACCCCTAATCTGCCGAGCGGACCTGAGCGCTACTATAATAAAGTTATTAACCCCTAATCCGCCTCACTAACCCTATCATAAATAGTATTAACCCCTAATCTGCCCTCCCTAACATCGCCGACACCTACCTTCAATTATTAACCCCTAATCTGACGACCGGAGCTCATCGCTACTATAATAAATGGATTAACCCCTAAAGCTTAGTCTAACCCTAACACTAACACCCCCCTAACTTAAATATAATTTACATCTAACGAAATTAATTAACTCTTATTAAATAACTTATTCCTATTTAAAGCTAAATACTTACCTATAAAATAAATCCTAATATAGCTACAATATAAATTATAATTATATTATAGCTATTTTAGGATTAATATTTATTTTACAGGCAACTTTGTAATTATTTTAACCAGGTACAATAGCTATTAAATAGTTAAGAACTATTTAATAGTTACCTAGTTAAAATAATAACAAATTTACCTGTAAAATAAATCCTAACCTAAGATATAATTAAACCTAACACTACCCTATCAATAAATTAATTAAATAAACTACCTACAATTACCTACAATTAACCTAACACTACACTATCAATAAATTAATTAAACACAATTCCTACAAATAAATACAATTAAATAAACTAGCTAAAGTACAAAAAATAAAAAAGAACTAAGTTACAAAAAATAAAAAAATATTTACAAACATCATAAAATTATTACAACAATTTTAAACTAATTACACCTACTCTAAGCCCCCTAATAAAATAACAAAGACCCCCAAAATAAAAAATTCCCTACCCTATTCTAAATTAAAAAAGTTAAAAGCTCTTTTACCTTACCAGCCCTGAACAGGGCCCTTTGCGGGGCATGCCCCAAGAATTTCAGCTCTTTTGCCTGTAAAAAAAACACATACAATACCCCCCCAACATTACAACCCACCACCTACATACCCCTAATCTAACCCAAACCCCCCTTAAATAAACCTAACACTAAGCCCCTGAAGATCTTCCTACCTTGTCTTCACCATCCAGGTATCACCGATCCGTCCTGGCTCCAACATCTTCATCCAACCCAAGCGGGGGTTGGCGATCCATCATCCGGTGGCTGAAGAGGTCCAGAAGAGGCTCCAAAGTCTTCCTTCTATCCGGCAAGAAGAGGACATCCGGACTGGCAAACATCTTCTCCAAGCGGCATCTTCGATCTTCTTGCATCCGGTGCGGAGCGGGTCCATCTTGAAGCAGGCGACGCGGATCCATCCTCTTCTTCCGTCGTCTCCCGACGAATGACGGTTCCTTTAAGGGACGTCATCCAAGATGGCGTCCCTTGAATTCCGATTGGCTGATAGGATTCTATCAGCCAATCGGAATTAAGGTAGGAATATTCTGATTGACTGATGGAATCAGCCAATCAGAATCAAGTTCAATCCTATTGGCTGATCCAATCAGCCAATCAGATTGAGCTCGCATTCTATTGGCTGATCGGAACAGCCAATAGGATGCGAGCTCAATCTGATTGGCTGATTGGATCAGCCAATCGGATTGAACTTGATTCTGATTGGGTGATTCCATCAGCCAATCAGAATATTCCTACCTTAATTCCGATTGGCTGATAGAATCCTATCAGCCAATCGGAATTCAAGGGACGCCATCTTGGATGACGTCCCTTAAAGGAACCGTCATTCGTCGGGAGACAACGGAAGAAGAGGATGGATCCGCGTCGCCTGCTTCAAGATGGACCCGCTCCGCACCGGATGCAAGAAGATCGAAGATGCCGCTTGGAGAAGATGTTTGCCGGTCCGGATGTCCTCTTCTTGCCGGATAGGAGGAAGACTTTGGAGCCTCTTCTGGACCTCTTCAGCCACCGGATGATGGATCGCCAACCCCCGCTTGGGTTGGATGAAGATGTTGGAGCCAGGACGGATCGGTGATACCTGGATGGTGAAGACAAGGTAGGAAGATCTTCAGGGGCTTAGTGTTAGGTTTATTTAAGGGGGGTTTGGGTTAGATTAGGGGTATGTGGGTGGTGGGTTGTAATGTTGGGGGGGGGTATTGTATGTGTTTTTTTTACAGGCAAAAGAGCTGAAATTCTTGGGGCATGCCCCGCAAAGGGCCCTGTTCAGGGCTGGTAAGGTAAAAGAGCTTTTAACTTTTTTAATTTAGAATAGGGTAGGGAATTTTTTATTTTGGGGGTCTTTGTTATTTTATTAGGGGGCTTAGAGTAGGTGTAATTAGTTTAAAATTGTTGTAATAATTTTATGATGTTTGTAAATATTTTTTTATTTTTTGTAACTTAGTTCTTTTTTATTTTTTGTACTTTAGCTAGTTTATTTAATTGTATTTATTTGTAGGAATTGTGTTTAATTAATTTATTGATAGTGTAGTGTTAGGTTAATTGTAGGTAATTGTAGGTAGTTTATTTAATTAATTTATTGATAGGGTAGTGTTAAATTATATCTTAGGTTAGGATTTATTTTACAGGTAAATTTGTTATTATTTTAACTAGGTAACTATTAAATAGTTCTTAACTATTTAATAGCTATTGTACCTGGTTAAAATAATTACAAAGTTGCCTGTAAAATAAATATAAATCCTAAAATAGCTACAATATAATTATTCGTTATATTGTAGCTATATTAAGATTTATTTTACAGGTAAGTATTTAGCTTTAAATAGGAATAAGTTATTTAATAAGAGTTAATTAATTTCGTTAGATGTAAATTATATTTGTTAGGGGGGTGTTAGTGTTAGGGTTAGACTTAGCTTTAGGGGTTAATCCATTTATTATAGTAGCGATGAGCTCCGGTCATCAGATTAGGGGTTAATAATTGAAGGTAGGTGTCGGCGATGTTAGGGAGGGCAGATTAGGGGTTAATACTATTTATGATAGGGTTAGTGAGGAGGGTTAGGGGTTAATAACTTTATTATAGTAGCGGTGCGGTCCGCTCGGCAGATTAGGGGTTAATAAGTGTAGGCAGGTGTCGGCGACGTTGTGGGGGGCAGATTAGGGGTTAATAAATATAATATAGGGGTCGGCGATGTTAGGGCAGCAGATTAGGGGTACATAGGGATAACGTAGGTTGCGGCGGTTTACGGAGCGGCAGATTTGGGGTTAAAAAAAATATGCAGGGGTCAGCGATAGCGGGAGCGGCAGATTAGGGGTTAATAAGTGTAAGGTTAGGGATGTTTAGACTCGGGGTACATGTTAGAGTGTTAGGTGCAGACGTAGGAAGTGTTTCCCCATAGGAAACAATGGGGCTGCATTAGGATTTGAACGCTGCTTTTTTGCAGGTGTTAGGGTTTTTTTCAGCTCAAACAGCCCCATTGTTTCCTATGGGGATATCGTGCACGAGCACGTTTTTGAGGCTGGCCGCGTCCGTAAGCAACTCTGGTATCGAGAGTTGCATTTGCGGTAAAAATGCTCTACGCTCCTTTTTTGGAGCCTAACGCAGTATTTGTTTGAACTCTCGATACCAGAGTTAAGTTTATGGTGCGGCCAGAAAAAAGCCTGCGTAGCGTTAACAACCCATCTACCGCCAAACTCCAAATCTAGGCCTAAGATAGCTACAATATAATTATTATTTATATTGTAGCTATATTAGGGTTTATTTTACAGGTAAGTATTTAGTTTTAAATAGGAATAATTTATTAAAGTATAGTGTAGTGTTAGGCGTAATTGTAACTTAGGTTAGGATTTATTTTACAGGTAAATTTCAGTTTATTTTAGCTAGGTAAGCTATTAAATAGTTAATAACTATTTAATAGCTATTGTACCTAGTTAAAATAAATTGAAAGGTACCTGTAAAATAAAAATAAATCCTAAGATAGCTAGAATATAATTATTATTTATATTGTAGCTATATTAGGGTTTATTTTATAGGTAAGTATTTAGTTTTAAATAGGATTCATTTAGTTAATAATAAAAATATTATTTAGATTTATTTATTTAATATTTAAGTTAGGGGGGCGTTAGGGTTAGACTTAGGTTTAGGGGTTAATAATTTTATTACAGTGGCGGCGGCGTAGTGGGGGCAGGATAGGGATTAATAAATTTATTATAGGTGGCGACGGTGTAGGGGGGGCAGGATAGGGGTTAATAGGTTTAATATAGGTTGCGGCGGGTTCAGGGAGCGGTGGTTTAGGGGTTAAACTATTTATTTAGTTGCGGAGAGGTGCGGGATCAGCAGGAGAGGGGTTAATAACTTTATTATAGAGGGCGACGGTGTAGGGGGTTGCAGGATAGGGGTTACTAGGTATAATTTAGGTGGCAGCGGTGTCCGGGAGCGGCGGTTTAGGGGTTAATACATTTATAAGAGTTGCGGCAGGGTCTAGGAGCGGCGGTTTAGGGGTTAATACATTTATAAGAGTTGCGGCAGGGTCTAGGAGCGGCGGTTTAGGGGTTAGTAACTTTATTTAGTTGCGGGGGGCTCCGGGGGCGCCGGTATAGGGATAGAACAGTGTAGTTTAGTGTGAGTGCTTAGTGACAGGCTAGCAATAAAGCTGGGAAAAAGCCGAAGGGCAGCGAGATCGGATGAGTGATAACTCTCACAGTCCGCTGTTCATCGCCCCGCGGCTTTTTGACAGCTTTTTTTGATAACTTAGGCGAACGTATTCAAGGTCCGCGGCGGCGAAGGTAGGCGAGCTTAGGCGGGCGTATTGGGCCGGCGAAGGCAGAAAAGTAGACGGCTTGATAACTACCCCCCAATCTATTTAGCTAAACTTTGGTTAAACAAACCATTTGTTGGTCCACACATGTTCAATTTACGCAGACTCAACTGTATACATTTTGCACACCAAGTTTATGGTCACCACTGCTGGCTGTGATACATGGGTTTTCTAAAGGATTGGAATACCATGATATTTAACCCCACCCACTTTTCTTCTGGATTATAATAAATCCTAAGATTTCATAACAGAAAAGATTGAGACATTAGTATTATAGGGTTTGCTTAAAAGTAGTGTTCCTCCCAAGTAATGAGTAACTTATATTTGATTATTTGTATTCATACTAAATATAGATTGGAGTAGGTGTTCAGTGATTTAGACGTCACAATAACAGTATTGCAGAAAGAGAGAAAAATGTTTATTAAACTAACATTGCATTCTAAAGACTTATTGGTGGGTCTGAGTGTTTAAGAAGAATTCACACAAATCTATTTAGTCAAACTTCGATTAAACTAACCACTTTTTTGGTTTGCACAGTTTCAATTTATCCAGACTCAACTGTATATATTTTACACCTCCAAAGTTTATGGTTTAGAACCACTGCTGGCTGGGACAACTGAGTTTTCTAAAGAAATGGAATACCATTAATTTTAACCTCACCCTCCCCTAAAAAACATGGAAGACAATTCACAAATCTTTTCCTATGGATCAGATTTAATTCCTAGATTTGAACAGAATAGATTGAGACATGAGTATAATGGATTATATTATATATGGATTAAAAACAGTGTTTTATTTGTCTTTTATATTATATTATATATTATATATGGATTAAAAACAGTGTTTTATTTGTCTTTTTTAGTGTCTAAAATACACAAAATGTCTAGGAAGACATCATATGTTCCTCCCAGGTAACGAGTAACTCATTATAATTTATTATTTATATTCAAACTAAATATAGATTGCAGTAGGTGTTCAGTGATTCAGATGTCACAATAAAAGTATTGCAGAAAGAGATAATAATGTTTTATTGAATTACCATTGCATACTAAAGACAAATTTCTCTGAGTTTTCTCTTTTCTTCAGGTAATAAGCTATATTGATCATTTTAATGGAATTTACAGAGTATACCTTAAAATACAGAGAAAGTTTGAAGTGAATGAAAGTTCTATAAGGATGTGAATACAGAGGAAGAAGGTAATGTTGTAAACTTATTGGTGGGTCAGAATGTTTGAAAAGAGACATTTTAATAATCCCATTTAATATATATATATATATATCAAAGATCAGTATTACTTCAGACTTGAGAACAAGAAACACTTTATGAAAGATTTTCTTTTAAAATGCATTAACATGTTAATTTATTTCACATACAATCCCCAGGGGTATATATCTATATATAAATATTTGTACATAGCTCAAAGCACATAGGCCACCATTTATGAAGCTGCTGACAAAACTTTGGGGCCCAAGGGTTGCAAGATTGCTTGAGCAGACCTGAAACACTATTTAAGTAGCAGTGGCCTCTCTTTTACATCAAGGGTGGTGTATTTAAATTGTCCTGATCAATTAGTTGTGCAACAGCAGGTGGTGCAGCTCCACATGCAATCACTTGTGCAATCTTAACTGCGGCCAGTGGATGGTGCCTGCTCGCCGCAATGCCGGGCACAGTGGAGGCTTCTCCATTTGAGCACACCCGCATGTGCCCCCCCCCAGCCCACAAGAAGAAAAGAAAAAAAATCTGAATAAAATATAATTTTTCCAATATCCCCCCTATTGGAAAAATTATATTTAATTTGTAGTACCAAAAAATAAATAAAAGCCAAACTGTTTTTTATTTTTAAATGTAATTTTTTTTTTCTAACTTTTTTATATGTAACTAACCCCTAACCGCACGTGCGGTAGCTAACATATGGCAGTGTCCTATGCGCCTCATTAAATTTGCCTGCGGGCACGCTCCTAGCCTCCTCCCATCCCCATACTCTCTTGATCGCACACTTCAGCCTGTGCGAAGGTGGGAGGAGTTTACAGATCAGACAGGCTGTGAGAGTATACGTCATCGCTCACAGTCAGGAGTCCGGATAGTCATCTCTGAAGGCAAGGCTCCTCCCCCTAAACAGCCTGCAAAAAATTATTGCATAGAAGAACTGAAGCCATTGAGCTGAGAGGAGCTCATCTATTTGTAGATCAGAGCCTCAGGCATGGAACTACCGACCGACCCCGGGGAGGTCCCATCTTCAGCGATGGTCCCCCACAAAGGCGGCCCCATCTTCAGTAATATTTTTTTTTAATTTTTCTTTTAAACTTTTTTTAATTTTTTTTCACAATTTTTTTTTCTCTCACCACAACCCCCTGAGGTTTCTCTCTTGTAGTTAGTCACAGCTAATATATAAAACTCTCTCTCCAAGCTAAAGAGGACAAAAATATAAATGCCTTTTTACAAATAGTCACAAACAGCATTTATTGCTAGGAGCATTGATTTTATATTTAAATAGCTACTAGTGTTTTGACATTTTATTTGTAATTAATTTGATTTGAAGCATAAATAGTTGAATATATTTTGACAGCTTAAACTAAGAGGTACAGAGTTTATGTTTTCTTCTATGTATCTCAATCTTAGGAGGAATTAGTCAATTGAAAATGCACTTTAAAAAGGAACTTGCTGATTCATTAATTTTGCTTTATCACAAGTGAATTAAAATGGTAGTACTAGTTTCTTGGATTAAATTTTTACTTCTTGATTTGTTCTAATGAAAAATTAGTGGCACTTATTGTAATGATTACTCCTCTGTGCAGCTGTTTCAATACGTTATTCTTATGATAATACATATTCAGAAGAAATGCTTATTTATATTGGAAAATCTTTACCTTATATGTGATTACAAACTAATAATTTGGTTGCTATTAAACGGACATTCTAATTACTGTGTTCATTTGTTAGAGCATGTCATGTTTCCATCACAATTAGTTTAACCCTTCACAAAAGGGTTAAGCATATGGGTAAAGTTCTATTCGGGAGGCATATGCATTGGAGATGGTAAGTGGCATGGCTGCTCACCCAATCAGAAGAAGTTCCATGTAACCGCCAATAACCATCTGTTTTCTGCTCCCTATGGGACTTTACCTATGTGCTTAACCACATTACAATGTTTATTTAACTGCATGTGGGTCACACACACCCCAAGGGTTTTAGGAATCCTGGCAGTTTTTAGGTCAAGACCCACCTTCTCTACCACCTATAGTCCTCAATTTTATGATATTTGTGGCATTATCAAGAAACATCTACCGATAGTGTCGGCTGAAGACAGCCTGAAGGACTATGTAGAAGGAGGTTGTAACTATGTATCCAGGAGAGGGTGTACTATTGGAAATCTAATATCACCCAGTCTATTGATAAAAACAGGAACACACACGAGTAGTTGGCTTACAATAAAAGGCCACTACAAATGCAACTATACAAACTGCATTGCCTGCTCACACGTATGTATTGGTCAGACTTTCCAATCACGCGTTACCAATAAAGTGTACACTCATGATAGCTGTAGCACATGTCGCAGTACATATGCAGTTTATCTTATTGAATGCACCAGCTGTAGGCTACAGTATACAGGATGTACTACTAGGGAGGCAAGAACTAGAGTAAGGGAGCATTTAAATGACATCAAGAATAATATTGAATGCTCAGATCTGTCTAGGCATTTCATCTACTGCCACAATCAGGATGTAACTTCTTTCAGTTGGCAAATAATAGAGTTAGTAAAACCTAGATCAAGAGGAGGAGATAGAACTAGTCACCTCCTGTATAGAGAAGCCTTCTGGATCTTCCAGTTACAAACAAGAAGACCAAAGGGCTTAAATATAGAGGGGGATGTCATTAATTTTTGGAAAAGGACTTAAATACAATCATACCACTCACCTGTTTTTATAATAATGTAGAAGCATTATAGCTTTGGTGCAGGAGAGGGGTTCTTTATTAGTAGTCTTTTTTGGTTAAATGCTGTCCCCCAATGCTAACAAGATCTCTTTATAGTCACTGTCAGACCACTATGAAGAGTCACTTATCTAATATACTATTTTTCATTGCCTCTAAAATTTTATATTCTAGTTACTGGAACACATAAGATGTTAATAAGCCAGTCCTAAATATTTGGATTTTAGGTCTGTGAAGTCTGGAATATGGGTGACTATGAGAAATGGTATATTTATAATTTGTATGAGCTAAGCACTTTCGTTTTTAAGTCTTATTCCCTGAACATTTACAAATATTTTGCAACTGAGGACCAGCAAATTGCAAAAGCATATAAAGTTATTTAGTTTTTAAATATAACATATGTAACATCAATCAAGTAAGGATTGAGTAAAGAGTTAAATACAATGTGAATACAAACATTTTACAAATAAAATTAAAATGTCGCTATTCAAATAATAGAATTTGTACTAAAGATATGCATATGTATTATATCAAGTGTAACAAATAACAAACATCAATATAGCTGGAAGTGAAAGAGTTAAACCTATACAAGTGTTAGAGATTTGAGTAATTAACTTTTGAGCAAATGAAATAACAGCAAATCTCAGGAGCCATTTTGGCTAATGTGTATAAAAGAGAGGCATTTACAATGTTAACTTATGTCTATGAATAAGGCCAGGGGGGCCGAAACGCGTAAGACAGCTTAAGGGATGAGCTGTGATTCAAATAACTATCTGGATTTTAACAATGTTTACATTTGAATAAAGCTTTGATCTTTTGAGCGCTAAACTTGACTCGCTGGTGTTCTTAAACTTTTTGTTTTAGGAATCCTGGCAGTTTTTAGGTCTGCTAGTCAGCAGTAACCTTTGTACATGTTTCTACCCTTTTAATAATACCTTTTCTTCTCACCCTACATTGATTCTAAAAGACTCCTTGTTTTTTGATTGACATGCCTCCTGGCTGACATATGTATTTAGTACATAAGTACTAAATACATATGTTAGCCAGGCATGTGAATCAAAAAATTTGTAATGCGTGCTAATTAAATACAAAAATCTTTTACTCTGAAACCCAGTAACTAAGATTAACATCAGACTTATGATCTGGATCACTAGTGTTTTATGGATGGGTCCTTAGCTAAAGTTGTGGGGTCATGGTAGTGCATCTTGGGTGTGTTATGGGTGGAGTAAGGCATATCCTGGGTGGAACTGGGGAAGTGCAATTCACTGCTGCTTTTCATACAGGGGTGTACTGTGTCATACAAACTGAGAATAATGTTGAGGAATCAGTCACAAAGTTGAAGTTATGTCGGGTCTGGATATTTCAGCAAAACAACAAGCAAAACCACTTTTGGTTCAAATGGGTGTGGCTTTCTCAAAGGGGTGTGGCTTTCTCAAAGGGGTGGGGTCTTGTGCACCACCATCTTAAAAATTCACCAGCTGCCACTGGCCGAGCAAAGTTTCCAGATGGAAATCTTGTCTATGTGGCCTTTGAGAAATGGGTTCCATAGTGTTTATTTAATGAAAAGCAGCTTCCCTCTAGGAGAAATTTTAAGTTCATAGTGTTGAAAGCCAATAACTTATGGTTGGAGAAATTTCCTGTTTAATGCAGTCTCACTATTAAAGAATTATAATTTGCTCCAATACCATCCTTTTGTTATTCTCCTCAAATTATGGATACTCTATAAATGCAATGTCTACCTATGGATATTGGGGTGGCAGAGCAAGAGGAAACAGAATTTGCTTTTTATATCCAAACATATCTATCTATCTATTCATCAATCAACATTTGTCTATATTACCATTATTATTATCTGAGCATATTTTAATTTGCTGTCCCCAAATAATACATTTCTGCAGACACCCACGCATCTATACCAAACAAAAATAGAGATCTAGTACTGTTTATTGGTTCTCTAAAAGAAATACATTATCATCTTAAAATCACCTAACATCTGAACCCATTTAATTTGCATCTATCTACCTTTATTTTTCATATATACATATCAATATTACATGCTCTTTGTGCCAGAATAGAATAAGGACAAATGACAAACTTAAAAATAGATAAATAGAAATAGAGGTTTAGGGGTTAATAACTTTATTATAGTGGCGACGATGTCGGGGAGTGGCAGTTCAGGGGTTAATAAATTTATATAGTGTTGGCGATGTCGGGGGACAGTGGATTAGGGGTTATTAGGATTATTTAATAGTCGCGATGTGGGTGAGTGGCAGATTAGGGGTTAATAAGTTTTAAATAGTGTTTGCAATGCAGGAGGGAAGCGGTTTAGAGGTTAATAGGTAGTTTATGGGTGTTAGTGTACTTTGTAACATTTTAGTTATGAGATTTGTGAAACATTTTTTTTGCGCAAACTCATAACTACTGGTCTCAGATGGAGGTATGGATCATGTCGGTATAGGCTGTAACACAAGCATTTTAGCCTGAATGCCCAACCTGTAATACCAGCGCTATAAAAATCCCACAAAAAAAACGTAATTTTTTTGATTGCGGAATGGACGTTACATTACAGGCTAAAATGCTTGCGGTATAACTATACCGACACGACTCTTATTATGCGTTACTGGCCATTACGCTGGAATTTTTTTTATCGTTAAAAGCCGTAACACAATACTCATAATCTAGGTGATAAAGAATAATGTATGGTTACAGAAAGTGATAAAATAAGGATATCTGATTTCCCTGCAAGCTCAACCTATTTTGATGGGTTGTTGATTGAAAGAAAAAAAACTGCTATTGAAAAGAAAAAATTAATCTAAAGGAGTAATTTCTACTACATTTTATACTCTGCAGCTGGTATAATTAATAAGACATTGGGAACGCATTAAGGTAAAAAATATTTTGCAGTACCATGTCCCGTTATTGTTTGCTGTGTTTAACCCTTTCGTGTCAGGGCTAAAGTGCCTACATCGGAACAATTATTGGATCGCGTCTGGGGGGCGTCCCTACAACCCTAGGAACGCCCCCAAAACCGCCATCAAGTCCTGACAGCACAGAAGGCTTCAGGACAGCCGTTAGCTATGACGTTCTATTCCTTCATAATGGCTTTAAAGCCCAGTCTAATTATGACTGAATAGAACGGCATAATGTCTTTAAAAGGTTGATAATAAACAATATGAACTCTGTTTGCTGTATCATATGTGTAGCAACATTGAGATACAAGTGAAAAATCTATTTGATTCAATACAGTATTCAGTTGCAAGGTGTCTATACCTTTAAAAACATCATTAAACAATACTGTGCTGGTATGGAATTGTAATCTTTTTTCAATTTCCATACATATTTTTGCCTCTAGGGTATTAATTACATTCCTATAAATACATGTATAAGGTTGTTGAAATGTGATTGCCAGCTCATTTATCATGTGATTGAAAGTTGACAAGCAAAGGAAAGAGGTGGAAATGATTTACAATTAGGGAGGGGGAAGAGTTGATCTATCCACCATACTGCAGCCATTGCGACTAATTCCTGGCCATGTTCACTTGCAGATATGAAAGATATTTTCTCTCCCTCTTTTGATTAATGTTCATTTATCATTGTAACATAGAAAGAAGACATTTGAACTTTAAACTCAATTTTAATCCAGAGGATTATGGGTGACATATTTTGACTAATGACTTAATTTCTATATGTAGATTGGTTTCAGTTTTGCACTGCAGAATTATGGAAAGATCATTTTAATTATTTTTTTAGTTGTGTATCTGCCATATGATCAAAAGTAATACCAAATTAACAGTAGTTTCACAGAAGAAAATCCAATGGTGTGATGAGCTTCAGAAGGGTGTGAGTCAATGGAAGCTTATCTGTTTTAATTGCAAAATGAATGATCCAATGAAATGTTACCAAGTAAAGGACATACTTTGCTTTCAATAAGTAAATTTATATAATGAAAGGCAATAGCAAGCAGGGATTATCATTTAATAATGTCAGAGCAGAATTGCATTAAATGGGAATTAATGTAAAGTGTTTGTGTTCAGTAAAAATAAAGGAAAGTAAAAACTTAGTTAATTTTGTCTACAATCATAGTCACTAAAAGAGAAATCACATTCCCCCGAGATTACGAGTTTTGCGGTAACAGGGGTGCGTTGCTAATGAGTATTTTTTTTTTCAACGCTCCCTTAAGACAAAGCTGGTATTACAGGTTTTTTTAAACCCAGCGTTAGCCGCAAAAAGGTGAGCGTAGAGCAAAATTTAGCTCCACATCTCACCTCAATACCAGCGTTGCTTATGGTAGCGGTGAGCTTGCAAAATGTGCTCTTGCACGATTTCCCCATAGAAATCAATGGGGCAGATCGGGCTGAAAAAAAACCTAACACCTGCAAAAAAGCAGCGTTCAGCTTCTAACGCAGCCCCATTGATTCCTACAGGAAAATACTTGTTATGTCTATACCTAACACCCTAACATGAACCCTGAGTCTAAACACCCCTAATCTTACACTTATTAACCCCTACATTATACTTATGAACCCCTAATCTGCCGCCCCCAACATCACCGACACCTAATTTTTATTTATTAACCCCTACTCTGCCGCTCCCAATGTTGCCGCCACCTAACTACATTTATTGACCCCTAATCTGCCGCCCCCATCATCACCGGTCCGCTACTATATTAAATTTATTAACCCCTAAACCTAAGTCTAACCCTAACCCTGACACCCCCTAATTTAAATATAATTTAAATAAATCTAAAGAAAATAACTACAATTAAATAAATGAATCCTATTTAAAACTAAATACTTACCTGTAACATTTGTATCTATCTTAGGATTTATATTTATTTTACAGGCAACTTTGCATTTATTTTAACTAGGTACAATAGTTATTAAATAGTTATTAACTATTTAATAACTTCCTAGTTAAAATAAATACAAATATACCTGTAAAATAAATCCTAACCTAAATTACAATTTTTTTTTTTTTACCAGGTAAAAGAGCTGATTACTTTGGGGCAATGCCTCGCAAAAAGCCCTTTTAAGGGCTATTTGTAATTTAGTATAGGGTAGGGCTTTTTATTATTTTAGGGGGCTTTTTTATTTTATTAGGGGGATTAGATTAGGTGTAATTAGTTTAAAATTCTTGTAATTATTTTTTATTTTCTGTAATTTTGTGTTTTTTTTGTACTTTAGTTTATTTAATTTAATTGTATTTAATTGTAGTTAGTTTAGGTAATTCATTTAATTATAGTGTAATGTTAGTTGTAATTGTAATTTAGGTTAGGATTTATTTTACAGGTATATTTGTATTTATTTTAACTAGGAAGTTATTAAATAGTTAATAACTATTTAATAACTATTGTACCTAGTTAAAATAAATATAAAATTGTCTGTAAAATAAATATAAACCCTAAGATAGATACAAATATAACTATTAGTTATATTTAGCTATCTTATGGTTTATTTTACAGGTAAATATTTAGTTTTAAATAGGAATAAGTTATTTAATTGTAGTAATTTAATTTTGTTTTATTTAAATTATATTTAAGTTAGGGGGGTGTTAGACTTACGTTTAGACTTAGGTTTAGGGGTTAATACATTTAATATTGTAGCGGCAACGTTGGGGTCGGCAGATTAGGGGTTAATAAATGTAGGTAGGTGTCGGCGATGTTAGGGACGGCAGATTAGGGGTTAATAAAATGTAACTAGTATTTGCGAGGCGTTGAGTGCGGCGGTTTATTAAAGTGGCGACGATGTCCGGTCGGCAGATTAGGGGTTAAAAACTTTAAGTGTTTCCGATGTGGGGGGACTTGGTTAATGGGTTAATAGGTAGTTTATGGGTGTTAGTGTACTTTTTAGAACTTTAGTTTTATGTTATGGTGTTAGCCCATAAAACACTTAACTACTGACTTTTAAATGCGGTAGGAGTCTTGACAGGAGAGGGTGTACCGCTCACTTCTTCCAAGACTCGTAATACCGGCATTAGGAAAACCCCATTAAAAAGATAGGATATGCAATTTACATAATGGGATTTGCGGTAAGCTCGAGTCACGGAAGCTGAGCGGTGCACCTGTACCTGCAAGACTCGGAATACCAGCGGGTGTTAAAAAGCAGTGTTTGGAACTCTCAACGCTGCTTTTTAACCCCTTAATGACCAAGGATGTACACCATATGTCCTAAAAAAAATACACTTAACGCCTGAGGACGTATGGCGTACGTCCTTGGTCTGGAAAGCAGCTGGAAGCAATCCTGCTCGCTTCCAGCTGCTTTCCGGTTATTGCAGTGATGCCTCAATATCGAGGCATCCTGCAATAACCCCCCTTGGCCATCCGATGCAGAGAGAGCCACTCTGTGGCCCTCTCTGCACCGGACATCGATGGCCGGTATTGTTGGTGGGTGGGAGCCAGTCTGGGAGGTGGCAGTGGCGGCTGGTGAAGTTTGAAGTTGGGGGGGGGCACTAGACCACACACCACAAAATAAAGCCCCGCCCCTCCCTCAGATGGCTCCGCCCATTAATTGCTTTATATATATATATATTGTAATAAGGGAGGGAGAAATATGTATTATTTACTACCCATTTCATACAATTACATGTACCTTATAAATCTACAGATTTATGCTCTCAATTCATTCACACATGCCTTGTGTCACAATACATTATGCCTGCTTCCCTTTGTGAAGCAGAGTGCATAGAGCCAATTTAAATAAAAGCTGCAAAAATTATAAAAAGGTATATCCTGAAACACTTTTTATAACCCCATTATGAAACATATTGCCAAACATGAAACTCATTGCCAAACATGAGTCAGATAGTGCTTCCATAGGGAAATGGTTTTGCTTCTGCAGTTCTGCTCAAATTAAATGTATTTAAATTGAAACAATTTTGTTCCTGATCATAAATAGTTAAACAAGGCAGCCAGAAAGGGCTCTAACCCCCAACCCTCCTTCCGCACACCGTCATCACACTGTCTCAATGCACTAGGAGCACAATCAGAACTGTGCGATTAACAAGTTATAGGGCTGGGTAGGGAGGCGGCGCTGCAGTCACTTAAAAATAAGTGCTAAGATCTTGTAGCCTATACTTCTACCTATCGCACGTGCGATGCGATAGATAGAACAGTAACAACAGCATTTTTTTTCTAAATTAGCCTGGAACCCTTTTTAGCTGAATAAATATAATTTTTCCAATAGGGAGCTATTGGAAAATTTATATTTATTCAGCCAAAAAGGTTATTTTTCCCCCCTCTTCCCCCTCTCTCTTTGGGTGTTCACGTGCGATCGTGCTGCTATAGAGGAGCCTCCACTGGGAGGTGGGTGGGTGCCCATCGATGTGCCATGTGGAGTGGAGGGGGGCGGGATCGTGAATGGGACAGACGGGGCGCACACGTGCATGGGGCGGGAACGGGTGGAAACCACTACACTACAGAAAAACATGTTGATGAAAGTACAAAAAAAAAGTTATTTTAAAATATAAATAAGCATCTAAGGGATCTGGAAGGGGTGGGGGGTTTATTTTGGGGGGAAGCTACACTACAGAAAAGGGCAATTAAAAAAAAAAGCATACTTCTTTACTAAACTGGGTACTGGCAGACAGCTGCAAGTTCCCAAGATGGCGCCCATTAAGGCAGAGGGGGAGGGTTAAAGAGCTGTTTGGCAGGGGATCAGTGAGGTTGGGGGCTAAGGGGGGATCCTACATAGCAGCATATGTAAATATGCTTTAAAAAAATATAGCTTTTATTTTAGTACTGGCAGAGTTTCTGCCAGTACTTAAGATGGCGGGGACAATTGTGGGGTGGGCGAGGGAAGAGAGCTCTTTGGGAGGGATCAGGGGGTCTGATGTTTCAGGTGGGAGTCTGAGCTCTACACTAAGCTAAAATTAACCTTGCAAGCTCCCTACAACCTACATAATTAACCCCTTCACTGCTAGCCATAATACACGTGTGATCAGCAGCTGCATTTGGCGGCCTTCTAATTACCAAAAAGCAATGCCAAAGCCATATATGTCTGCTATTTCTGAACAAAGGGGATCCCAGAGAAGCATTTACAACCATTTGTGCCATAATTGCACAAGCTGTTTGTAAATAATTTCAGTGAGAAACCTAAAGTTTGTGAAAAAGTTTGTGAAAAAGAGAACATTTTTTTTTTATTTGATCGCATTTGGTGGCATGAAATATACCAAAATGGGCCTAGATCAATACTTTGGGTTGTCTACTACACTACACTAAAGCTAAAATTACCCCAAAAAGCTCCCTACATGATCCCTAATTAACCCCTTCACTGCTGGGCATAATACACGTGTAGTGCGCAGTGGCATTTAGCGGCCTTCTAATTACCAAAAAGCAATGCCAAAGCCATATATGTCTGCTATTTCTGAACAAAGGGGATCCCAGAGAAGAATTTACAACCATTTATGCCATAATTGCACAAGCTGTTTTTTAATAATTTCAGTGGGAAACCAAAAGTTTATGAAAAAATGTATGAAAAAGTGAACGATTTTTTGTATTTGATCGCATACCAAAATGGGCCTAGATCAATACTTTGGGATGTCTACTAAAAAAATATATACATGTCAATGGATATTCAGAGATTCCTGAAAGATATTAGTGTTCTAATGTAACTAGCGCTAATTTTGAAAAAAAAAAATGGTTTGGAAATTGCAAAGTGATACTTGTATTTATGGCCCTATAACTTACAAAAAAAAGCAAAGAACATGGAAACATTGGGTATTTCTAAACTCAGGACAAAATTTAGAAACTATTTAGCATGGGTGTTTTTTGGTGGTTGTAGATGAGTAACAGATTTTGGGGGTCAAAGTTAGAAAACGTGTTTTTTTTCCATTTTATTATTTTTTTATAGTAAATTATAAGATATGATGAAAATAATGGTATCTTTAGAAATTCCATTTAATGGCGAGAAAAACGGTATATAATATGTGTGGGTACAGTAAATGAGTAAGAGGAAAATTACAGCTAAACACAAACACAGCAAAAATGTAAAAATAGCCTTGGTCCCAAACGGACAGAAAATGGAAAAGTGCTGTGATCATTAAGGGGTTAAGGCTAACGCAAGACACGTAATCTAGCAGAGTGTGTGTTGGAAAAAAAAATAATGTTCAAGTTGTTTAAAAAAAACACACCCTATTTTCACATTTTTATGATAGAAAATTGATATGATAAAATCTGCAGCTACTGTGTTTTCCTGAAGTGCATCTGTACTGCAAAAAGGTACATACTACCATAGTTACAAATGATTTTCTTTTTACATCCAAACATAAGCATCTACTTCAGCCATTGTTTTTATGAAGAAAAGCCACTATTTTTAAATGATGTTCAGCTCATTTGTACAAGAAACCATGTTATATTTTTGTACATTTTGATATTTGTGTGTGTGTGTGTGTGTGTGTGTGGGGGGGGGGGGTATTTATTTTTTGCCCGACACTAATGCAGGTCAGTGGAGATTCCAGGGATAAAACCCTTATTCTCAAAAGTTTTAGAAGCCATATATTTGTAAGGCAGCATCCTTTTGCTTGCCCTAGCAATTAGTGCTCATAAAATGAACCAGAGATCAGATATCTGGTTAATTTTCAAAAAGTGCCCCAAATGCAAGCAGGGAGAGGTCTCAGTGTCAGGTGGCACTGGGATGTGCATATGGAGACCAGTAAAATACCTGTCTGCATGCAAGTTATAGGTCTGGTGAGAAAATTGTTTTATTTTGTAAACAATCGTGAATGTCTGTTTGTTTTTCACTGGAGCCAGAGTAGCTGGACCAGTATTAGTAGTTAGGGAAACTATTGTTAGACTCCTAACAGGAGTCAGCCTTTTTATTGCTGCCTTTTCTGTTGCTGCTAAAAAGCTTTTCTCATTTAAAGGGGAAAGGACTCTGGAAAGAGACTTTGTTTCACTTTTATTAAAGAAAATGTGTATACATAACACAGCTGCCTGAATGTATTTGCAGTGGCCTTCCCACTATATATATACAGTATATATATATATATATATATATATATATATATATATATATATATATATATATATATATATATATATATATATATATATATATATATATATACTCCTGGAAAAACGGATGCACTCTCAGGTCTTTTAGTGAAGAAAAAAACAATCTTTAATGGAACGTTTTCAGGGACTTTCTCCCCGTCATCCGCATAAACTTAGTGTCAAGAAATATGCTGATGACGGGGAGAAAGTCCCTGAAAACGTTCCATTAAAGATTGTTTTTTTTCTTCACTAAAAGACCTGAGAGTGCATCCGTTTTTCCAGGAGTATCTATTGCATGTTTGCACCCAGGCAGACGTCCTAAGGAGGGTAACACTGTACTTTGAACGGTATTATTGAGCTATACTTTGTTATGTATTTTTGATGTATTTTCTATCTATCTATCTATCTATCTATCATCTATCTATCTATCTATCTATCTATCTATCTATCTATCTATCTATCTATCTATTTTGTAGTTCATTTTGTATCATATTTAGGGGAATGTGCTTGTTACATCCTTACTATATACAATTGTCAGTTTTTAAACAATATCATAGGACCACATTTCATTAATACATATACTGTAGGTCCAGCTAATAAATGCTCCCTAGATCAATCTACATAAAAATTGTGCTACTCTAATTAAGTGTTAAGTCCCTTAGGCATTAGGGTCTCAAGGGTACACATCCATTTCATTTCTTCGTGCCTGACTCTATCGCCCCCTCTGGGAAGGGGTGAAACATGATCTATGATCATATATAGTAAAACAGATATATTATTATTATCGGTTATTTGTAGAGGGCCAACAGATTCCGCAGTGCTTTAAAGATAGGCGGAATACAAGGAAACATTTAAAGGGATCAAATGAGTAGAGGGCCCTGCCAAGAGTTGCACTATTGTAGTCAGCTCTTAAGAAGGTGATCTACAAACAGCTGGGCTCTTAGGCTTACATGCTAAGGGGGTTCAAGGGGATACCAATGGAGGAGAGTAACTGGCATAAAGAAAGGTTAGTGTAGGTTGTATGCATCCCTGAACAGTACAGTCTTTAGAGAGCGATTGAAGCTTTCAAAACTAGGGTGGAGACTTGTGGAGCTAGGCAGAGAGTTCCAAAAGATGGGAGCCAGTCTGGAGAAGTCCTGTACATGAGAGTGTGAGGAGGTAACAAGAGAGGAGAGTAGGAGGTTATGAGCAGAGCGAAGGGGACGGGAGGTAGAGTTTCTGGAGACAAGGTCTGAGATATAGGGGGAGCAGTGCAGTTGAGGGATTGTATGTCAGAACTTTGTGTTTTAATCCTAGAGGCAAGAGGAAGCCAGTGAAGGGATTGGTAGAGAGGTGCAGCAGATGAAGAACGATGTGTAAGGAAGATGAGCCTGGCAGAGGCATTCATTTTGAATTACAAAGGAGCTAGGTGGCAGCTAGAGAGACCAGAGAGGACAGAGTTGCAATAATCGAGGTGGGAAAGGATGAGAAATTGGATTAAAAAGTTAGTTGTGTCTTGTGTAAGGAAATGTCTAATTTTAGAGATGTTTTAAGGTGGTAGCGGCAGGATTGTAAGAAAGATCTGAGTCAAATGTGACCCCAAGACATCGGGCATGTGGGGTAGGGGTAATGATGGAGTTGTCGAGAGTTATAGAGAGATTGGGGTGGAGATTTTGGAAGAAGAGGGGAAAATAACAATCTCAGTTTTGGAGAGATTTAACTTGAGGTAGTTAGAGGACATCCAGGAAGAGAACGACAGTTAGTGATACGGGTTAGCAAGGAAGGAGATAGGTCTGGTGCAGAGAAGTAGATTTGGGTGTCGTCTGCATACAAATGATATTGGAACCCGTTGGACTTTATTAGGGAACCTAATGATGACATGTAGATTGAGAAGTGAAGGGTACCTAGGACAGAGCCTTGCAGTACCCCAACAGAAAGTGGTGATGGGGCAGAGGAGGCCCCAGAGAAGGCTACACTAAAGGTACAGTTTGACAGGTAGGAAGAGAACCACGAGAGGGCTGTGTCACAAATGCCAAAGGATTGGAGGGTTGGGAGCAAGAGGGTGGTCAACAGTATTAAAGGCTGTGGACAGATCAAGGAGGATAAGCAGAGAGAAGTGGCCTTTTGATTTTGCTGTAAGTAGGTCGTTTGTAACCTTAAAGGGACACTGAACCCAATTTTTTTTCTTTCATGATTCAGATAGAGCATGCAATTTTAAGCAACTTTATAATTTACTTCTATTATCATTTTTTCTTTATTCTCTTGATATTTTTATTTGAAAAAAAAAGGCATCTAAGCTAAGGAGCCAGCAAATTTGTGGTTCAGAACCATGGACAGCATTTGTTTATTGGTGTTGTCCAATCAGCAAGTACAACCCAGGTTAATAATAAACCCAAATAAACATACCAAGAGAATGAAGAAAATTTGATAATAGAAATAAATTAGAAAGTTGCTTAAAATTGCATGCTCTATCTGAATCACGAAAGAAGAAATTTGGGTTTAGTGCCCCTTTAATGATTGCTGTCTCTGTGAAGTGATGGGGATTAAATCCAGATTGCAGTGGGTCAAGGAGGGAGTTTAATGTAAGAAAATGGGATAGGCATGCATATACTAGCTTTTTGAGAAGTTTTGCGGCAAGAGGGAGTAGGGAAATAGGGTGGTAGTTGGATGGGGAGGTTGGATCAAGATAAGTTTTTTTGAGGATAGGTGTGACCAGTGCATGTTTCAAAGATGAGGGAAATATACTGGTGCTGATGGAGATGTTGAAAATGTGTGTGAGTATAGGGGTAAGGGTAGAAGAGAGGGAGGGGGAGTAGCTGTGAGGGGATAGGGTCAAGGGGACAGGTAGTGAGGTTAGAGTGCAGAAACTTCTTCCTCAGTAACAGGGGAGAAAGAGCTAAATTTATGGCTATGTGGGTTGTGGACGATTGCGAGTGTTTGAGGAGGTGAGAGAATGGAATTATGTTGAGAGATGATTTTGTTTCTGATGGAGTCAATTTTGTTATTGAGGTGGCTGGCAAAGTCTTTAGCTGACAGAGAAGTTGTATTAGGAGGTGAGGGTGGGCGGAGAAAAGTATTGAAAGTGGAGAACAGACCTTTTGGGTTTGAAGAAAGAGTAGAGATAAGAGTAGATAAGTAATGTTGCTTATAGAGATTAATGGTAGAATAGAAGGATTTCAAGATGAACTTGTAATGAAGAAAATCAGCTGAACAAGATTTTCTCCAGTGCCATTCAGCAGTACAGATACATTGTGTCCTGCCTGTTGAAAGTGTCTCACAACTGACTGCTTAGTTTGACCTCTTTTTTTGGCTAAACCGATGGCACTACAATGATTTTCCATCCTTGTTCTACGCTCATCATTTATTTTCCCAACATAGAACAAGCTGCGGAAACAGTGTATCAGGTACACAATTTAAATGGTCATACAGATGACCCTATGTTGGATCATATATTTCCTCTTATGACATGGATGTGAAAAATATTGTCCTGTCTGTAAACCATTACAAGTGGTGCATCCGTTGCATCGATAGCATCGATACATAGATAGAAACCTGGTAAGTCACCTAGTCTGGCTTTGGAAAAATAGCAGTGTCTTGGATTTGTGATTTGCAACATATCTTTTAAAGATTTTGTCCTTCTAAATCCAATACATGGTAGTGGAATATCTTTAAAGGTTAAGGATGCATTAGTGTTCAACAAGTTCCAATTTTTACCCAGGGCTCCAGACAAGTCTTTTTTGCCTGTACAGTAAGTAATAGTAAGTAGTGGTGAATGTCAATCTCTCTCCACCCTGTTTTTCATTTTGGAGTTGGTTTTCCACATATAATCAATAGTTTGTTCCAGGAATTGTCTGTCATAATGATTGCTGGAACAGAATCAAAGTTTTATCTCCTTTATTTGTTTTTGAGCATTTTCAACATCAGTATTATTCCTAAGAAATCTCAAAAATTGTGATTTCGGGAGGGCCTTCTTCAATGAGGGTGGGTGAAATCTTGTAATTTCCAACAAGGAATCTATCAGTGATCTTCATAAACAGGGTAGTAAACAGTCCAGAACCACTCTTTGTAATACACAGATCTAAGAAATCAATACTCTGTGTCATAAAGAATTTTAAATCTCAAGCTTTAGTGAACTTGATTTAATTCTTTAAACCACTGATTTAATTTTGTTTTTGTACCATTCCACATTAGTAAGAAATCATCTATTTAGCTTCGACCAGCTTTATCCTTGAATCTTTGAACAAATCTGTCTCCACCTCCTCAAATTCGACCATGTAGAGGTTTGCATATGATCGGGCTATACTAGAACCCCTTAAGCAGCACATAGTAATCTCCTTGAAACTTGACAAAAATGCACATGAGACACAGTTCTAATAAATCCAGAATTTGGCCAATTGATGTCCTCACTGTAAGGTATCACTGTGTAAAGACTGGTGATATCAAGGGTCAGAAGTAAATCACTTTGTTTTAGATAATTGAATCTTGTACACAGATGTATCACTGGGGCTGAATCCTATAGTAAGGACCTCATATTCTGCACCATGGGTTGGAGCAGTGACTTCAAATAGCATGCAATCAGTTGGATGAGAGAGTCTATAGCAGAAACAAGGGGATTACCTGGGGGAGATTGAAGATTCTTATGCACCTTAGGTAAGGTGTAGAACATTGGCATCTTCGGATGTTCAACTGTCCAAAATGCATTCAAGTGTTTATTGATATATCCTAATTCTTTTATTACACTTAAATACTCTTCCACCATCTTTTTAAAGGAATGTGTCCCAAAATTCAAGATTATTTTGACCTATAATAGGGATATTCCAGATACAGAATCCCCTAGAAATTTATTGTTTTCTATGGTACATAGATAAATATTTCCCATGTAGATCAAGTCTTTTACTGTCTTCTTTTGTTTCAGCAGGTGTGAAAATAAGTGGGAAACCGGCTGACTTTATGGGCATGTGTTTAGAGCACCAAACAGAATTGTAGGGACATCCTCCTCTGTAAACTGAAACTGCTGTTGCAGTCTCCACTGTATCACTCTCACTGCCTGACATTCTAAATTGGTTGGAAACACATAGCTTGCAAAAGAATGCTAGACGTTCTATGTGTTTATCATTTTGTATTTTTTCTTGTAATTTTTGTAGTTTTTTTTCTTGTAATTGTCCCTATGAGCTTGCACCCAGGCTTGGCTGAGGTTAACTGCCTGAGTCCTTGAAAGCTGTGCAGCTGTCTGTGAGTGCTGGTGAGCACCCAAGGGTGTGAGTTTTGTAGGGTCATGAAATGTTTATCCAGTCTGGTTTAAGAGTGCGGTCCATTTCTATGTTTTGCATGTCTCTAGGGAAAATACAAAGGTAGAATAAACGGAGAAGGAACTGCAAAGGGTGCATAATAAATAAAATCCTTAAATGTATTGGTATTTATTAAAATATGCACAAATAGGCAGGCAGAAAGACACACAGGGTAGGTTGTCTGATGCGTTTCAAGCCCCCTTGTGGCGCTTACTCATAGACATCATTCATGCCTATGAGAAAGCGCTGCTAGGGAGTGCAAAATACATCAGATTACCTACCATGTGTGTCTTTCTGCCTGCCTGTCTGTGCATATTTTAATATATATCAATACATTTGAGGATTTTATTTTTTATGCACCCTTTGCAGTGCCTGCTCCATTTTTTCCACTTTTTTACCTTTCCAACTTGATTCCCCCACTGCTACGGCAATCCAAGCTTTGCAGAGGGTATTCGGTGAACTTTTGGAAGCAAGTTCACTTCCGCTACTTCCGGTACTACGGATCTAGAGATGCCAAGTCTCATGGATGGTGTTTGGCTTCGTATTGGAAATTACAAAGGGCCTGTGTCACCTTTGTTTTTATTTCAGTGTGTTTGGCTGAGGGCATGCATTGAGTGGCTGTAGGTTAGGGACCCAGGGAGGAGACCTTGATGTGGTACAGGTCCTATCACCATTTGGCCAAATGCTGTAACTAACTTTTCCATTTTGCTTTTAATCTAGCTGTATTCTTGAGAGTGCAAATCTTTATATATATATATATATATATATATATATATATATATATATACTGTATATATATATATATATATATATATATATATATATATATATATACAGTATAAATATATATATAAATAAATATATAAATACACACACATATATATATATATTGTATATACACACACATATATATATTTATACATATATATATATATGCTGTATATATATATATATATATATATATATATATATATATATATATATATATATATCCACATACACACACACACATATATATATTTTTATATATATATATATATATATATATATATATATATATATATATATATATATATATATATATATATATATACTGTATATATGTATATATATATATATATATATATATATATATATCTCCAAACAGACAAGCACTCCAGAATCCAGAAAAGCAAATCACCTGGGGTGCAACAGAGAGTATGCACAGTATTCAAAAAAGTGTGCATTTACCAGGACTTTTAAAATATTATTATTAATCCTCAAATGAAATTTGAGGATTAAAAATGTGCTAAAAGTCCTGGTGAGTGCACTCTTTTTTGAATACTATATATATATATATATATATATATATATATATATATATATATATATATATATATATATATATATATATATATATATATATATATATATATAGTATATAGTTTAAAACAACTGTAAGACAACTTTCCATTTAGCTTCTTTTGTCAAATGTCTTTCTTTCTTTCTCTTAGTATCATTTAATTAAATTTAAATAAATTATTTTACAGAATATCTAGGCGGACTTAGAAATGTACATGTAGCTATAATAAAATTGCACGCTCTATTTGAATAATGAAACTTTAATTTGGACTTCCCTACCTCTTTATGAAGACATTTTTATTTGATACATGTAAAAAAAGAATATACTAAAATATATTTTCTTAAGTGTTCTTCTCTGTGCTATAAATATTTGTTGATTTTTATTCTTGTGTTATCTCTAATGAAGAGTTTACTCTTTAAGAAAAGAAAACATATCCTGTAAGTTTCAATATCAATTTAAGCATCATGGTTATTTCTCCTTTTTATATTCATGATAGAATATTTTTAACATTTAACAAACAGTGTTTAAAGGGCAGAAATTGGATTTACAAGTGTGCTGCAATAGTAGACTTGCTCACTCATGTGCAAAATAAAATCACTGGTCCTGAAGTGAAGGGGTAAATATGTGTTTTATCTTCTATAATGTTAATTTGACTAGGGATATAAATCTTTTAAAAACCTTTTCCAATCAATAAGAGCTGTCATGAAGTATTAGTCTTTGTGTGCACTGACTTCACTCTGGCATTGTCTTTTATGTCTGTAGAATTTTAGAGTCTATTTCCTGAGAGAAAACACTAAATACAAAGACTTCTCTTTATCTGCCTTCTCTTTGTTAAAATGTACAGTATGTTTTGGAATAAGTGAGCTTCTAACATCTATTTTATTACTGTAGAGCAGGGTAGCTTACCATAATGCTAAAAAAAGTTTCTCCATCCTACACAATTTCATTTCTTTTTTTTATGATGAGTAGGTAATTGTCTACAAGCATATGAGCTACAAATGTAATTTAGGACCAATGCTAATATAATATTTCTATAATATAAAAAAAATGTGTATATAGTGCACAAAATAATATATCTAGATTTATAGGATATATAAATAATATGTATTTTTGTATATGTATTTTGGACTTACCTTTGAGGACAAATGTGGGTAAATATATATTTTTAGTGAGTATGTAATAAACAAACTAATTACTCCTTTAATACTTATTGCAATCCAATATTTTCTGTAACATCAAAATCACAGACTGGTTTAGTAACTGAAAGAGTTAAAAAAACAAACCTATTGGATTTAAAAGGAGCATGTTTAATCAATGAAGACATCCTTGAGAAAGCCAATTTTACTGATGAAATGTACGTCGGATGATCATGACATTACTTGGAGGGTGGGACTATACACAAACTGCTTCGCTCTGACAGTTAGAGAAGCCATATATATTTGCTATTATCAGTCTTGGACTTTAATATACTGTATATGCTTTTGTGCACGACATACACATTTTTTTGTTATATTGTTCTTTTTGCCATTGTGTATCACAGGTTTTTTTCTGTAATTGTTTTTTGATAATATTTCTTTGCAGGAAGATTTAGAATCACCTATTGTTATATTTTTACAATAAAATGTGATTCCGGCTTGGCAACACATAAACATGTATATTGTGATCATCAAGATAAAACTTACATTTCATAAAGAAACCAGAATCTTAAATTGCATGATTTGTAGACTGGATTCTACTAGCGGCAGTTAGGAATTTACTACTGTGCCACAATGCAAATAATCAACAAAATTGGAAGGGACAAGGAATATTCCTGGTTGTGTTTGAAGCTCTCTCTAACTTATTATATTCTCTAAGCATTTTACATCTGCAGTTCTCATTGATTTAAAGGGACTTAAAAAACGTATAAATACAAGACATTAAAAATAGCTCAATTTTGAGAGCTAAATTACAAGGGAGTAAAATAAATGATAAAATGTTATAGTTGTTTCATTATGCATATGTTTACTGTCCCTTTAAAGGTGCATGAAAACCCCATTTTTTTTCTTTCATGATTCAGATAGAGAATATAATTTAAAAAAAGTTTCCAATATTTTTCTATTATCCAATTTTCTTCGTTGTTATTTTTTGTTGTAGATAGGTAGGGTCCACATTTTTGGGGCACTACATGACAGGAAATAGTGCTGCCATCTAGTGCTCTTGCTAATGTATAACATTGTTGTAAAACTACTTGCTACCATATAGTACTGCAGACACGTGCACACTCCTGAACTTACCTTCCTGCTTTTCAATAAAAGATCACAAGAAAACAAAGAACATGTTATACTAGAAGTAAATTGGAAAGTTGTTTAAAATTGAGTCATGAAATAATTTTTTGGGGTTTTATGTCCCTTTGACTTGAAAACTTTATGCAGGTGAAGTTTATTCAAAGTTCAGAGAGGCTTTGCACCAATTCTCTGGCATCCACCCCAAGTAAAACTTGTGTATTGATGGTTGAATCGCCCAGAAAGTGGAAATGGGGGAATTTCAGCATCTACAGTACTTTGGCAATAGCGGACAAAAAATCTATAACGCCATTTACTGGCAATGGTGGCCGATAATGGAAAAGGTGATATAGATTAGCTACTAGTCCTTATATATTAGTAAATAGTTAAGAGTTAAAAGTAAGTAGTTCATAGTTAATAACAAATAAATAACAGTTATTAGGTTAGATTCTTCTCAGATATGTTTTTATCTTTGCAAATAAACATCTAGATTACAAGTTTTGCGATATAGAGGGTGCAAAACGAATGCAAGAGTTGCATTATTTCGCCCTCCATAGCGTTGCCATTACAAGTTTTTAAAAAACCGCCTTAAAAGGGCCATTTGTAGGGCATTGCCCTAAAGAAAATTGTCTCTTTTCATCCA
Source organism: Bombina bombina (assembly GCF_027579735.1). Lineage (NCBI taxonomy): Eukaryota > Metazoa > Chordata > Amphibia > Anura > Bombinatoridae > Bombina > Bombina bombina. The sequence goes on along the minus strand of NC_069500.1, from coordinate 395,204,754 downwards.
CACTGCCTGGATGAAGACCTCACCACCTGGATGAAGACTTCACCACCTGGATGTTCGGACTTCGGAGACTGTAAGTGGATCGTTGGGGGTTAGTGTTAGTTTTTTTTTTTTACTTTTTTGGGTGTTTTGTGTTTTTTTAGATTAGGGTTCGGGTGTTCTTAAAAGAGCTCAATGTATTTTTCAGGTAAATGAAAAAGAGCTGAATGCTCTTAAAATGCCCATACAAATGCCCCTTTCAGGCCAATGGGTAGCTTAGGTTTTTGTTAGAGTTAGGTTTTTTATTTTGGGTGGTTGGTTGGGTGGTGGGTTTTACTGTTGGGGGGGTCTTTTTTTTTGTTTGTATTTTTTTTTTCAGGGAAAAGAGCTGTTTTCTTTAGGGCATTGCCCAACAAAAGGCCCTTTTAGGGGTTATTAGTAGTTTATTGTAGGCTAGGGTTTTTTATTTTTGGGGGGATTTTTTTATTTTTTTAGGGCTATTAGATTAGGTGTAATTGCTTTTATTTTAGATCATTCCGTTTGTTATTTTTCGTAATTTAGTGTTTTTTATTTTTTGTAATTTAGTGTTTTTTATTTTTTGTAATTTATATTTTTTTGTAACTGTAGATTATTTTTTTTTAGTAGTGTTAGGTTTTTTTAATGTGTAATTTAGTTTATTTAATTTGTAGTTATTTGTAGTTATTTTAATAGTAATGTTAGTTTAATATATAGTTTAAACTTAGGTTTTTTTTAATTTCACAGGTAAGTTTTTATTTATTTTAAGATAAAGATAATGTAATCTTAATATAAAGTTAGGGGGTTGTTAGGTTTAGGGGCTAATAGTTTAATTGATTTTTTGCGATGTGGGGGCTGTCGGTTTAGGGGTTAATAGGTTTCTTTAGTGGCAGTGATGTGGGAGGCCAGAGGTTTAGGGGTTAATAACTTTATTTAGTGCCGGCGATGTAAGGGAGCGGCGCAATATGGGTTTATATCTTTATTGTAGTGTGGGCAATGTTGGGGTGCGGGAGAATAGGGGTTAATAACTTTATTATAGTGGCGGCAATGTAGAGAGCGGCAGAATAGGGGTTAATAAATGTTATTAGTGGCAGCGATGTCAGAAGCGGCAGATTAGGGGTTAATAACTTTAATATAGTGTTTGCGATACGGGAGGGTCTCGGTTTAAGGGTTAATAGGTAGTTTATGGGTATTAGTGTACTTTGTAAAACTTTAGTTATGAGTTTTGAGTAACAGTTTTGTTGGGTAAAACTCATAACTACTGGTCTCAGATTGAGGAACGGATCATGTCGGTATAGGCTGTAACGCAAGCTTTTAAGCCTCACCACAAAACTTGTAATGGCAGCGCTATGGAAATCCCACGCAAAAACATAATTTTTTTGAGTGCGGGACTGACGTTGCATTACAGGCTAAAATGCTTGCGGTACAGCTATACCGACAAGACTTGTAATGGCTGCGTTTCGGTTTCTACACTGAAATCGCCATTTTTCAGCATTAAAACCAGAACGCAAAACTTGTAATCTAGGTGACAGTTTTTAAACAAAGTTTACCAAAAAATCTGCATTCACAAATAAAAATATAAATATATGTCTATATCTGTGAATAAATTTATATTTTTAATTGTTAATGTTTCACATTTTACATTGCAAAATGCAAAAGCAATTTTTTTTTTATTTGATGCTTCAGATAGAGTTTGTGATTTTAATCAACTTTCCAATTTTCTTCTATTATCTAATTTGGTTTGTTCTCTTGGTATCCTTTGTTGAAAATGATACTTAGGTAGGCTAAGGAGCTGTTGATTGGTGGCTGTTCATATATGTCTCATGTTATTGGCTCACCCAATGTGTTAACTAGCTCCCAGTAATGCATGTTTTCTTATTCAACAAAGGATAATAAGAGTACAAAGCAAATTAGATAATAGACGTAAATTGAAAAGGCGTTTTAAAATTATATGCTCTATCTGAATCATGAAAAGAAAATTGTGGGTTTCATGTCCCTTTAATTAAATATCAAGTTACCAGAGGAATCAGATATCAGTATTCATAAATCTGACATTTCTGGCACAAATGAGTCTTGAAAATTATTGCCATAATCCAGAGTGTCTGAAATATAACGTAAACATTTTTTGTAGCTAAATGATTTGTACATAATTTGACAATGGAATGCAGCATGTATAAGTCATAAATGCCCATAAAAAACATGGCCAACATATCAACCCTAGGCGCACTCCAATGATCATTGTAAACTGTGCTAAAGATGTAAATTCAATTAAAGTGACAGTTGTCCTTTGTTGTGATGACCCTATAATTACGTATTATATATGCATATGAACATGGTAGATGTTTTTATATGCAGTTGTTCTAAGTGGGATTCCAGGTGGTTGTCACCATTTTAATTAATTAGTTTATTTTAATTAAAAAACATAATTTATGCTTACCTGATAAATTCCTTTCTTCTGTAGTGTGATCAGTCCACGGGTCATCATTACTTGTGGGATATTAACTGCTCCCCTACAGGAAGTGCAAGAGGATTCACCCAGCAGAGTTGCTATATAGCTCCTCCCCTCTACGTCACCTCCAGTCATTCGACCAAGGACCAACGAGAAAGGAGAAGCCAAGGGTGTAGTGGTGACTGGAGTATAATTTAAAAAATATTTACCTGCCTTAAAAAACAGGGCGGGCCGTGGACTGATCACACTACAGAAGAAAGGAATTTATCAGGTAAGCATAAATTATGTTTTCTTCTGTTAAGTGTGATCAGTCCACGGGTCATCATTACTTGTGGGATACCAATACCAAAGCAAAAGTACACGGATGACGGGAGGGATAGGCAGGCTCTTTATACAGAAGGAACCACTGCCTGAAGAACCTTTCTCCCAAAAATAGCCTCCGAGGAAGCAAAAGTGTCAAATTTGTAAAATTTGGAAAAAGTATGAAGCGAAGACCAAGTTGCAGCCTTGCAAATCTGTTCAACAGAGGCCTCATTCTTAAAGGCCCAAGTGGAAGCCACAGCTCTAGTGGAATGAGCTGTAATTCTTTCAGGAGGCTGCTGTCCAGCAGTCTCATAAGCTAAACGAATTATGCTACGAAGCCAAAAAGAGAGAGAGGTAGCAGAAGCTTTTTGACCTCTCCTCTGACCAGAGTAAACGACAAACAGGGAAGACGTTTGTCGAAAATCTTTAGTTGCCTGTAAATAAAATTTAAGGGCATGAACTACATCCAGATTGTGCAAAAGACGTTCCTTCCTCGAAGAAGGATTTGGGCACAAGGATGGAACAACAATCTCCTGATTGATATTCCTGTTAGTGACTACCTTAGGTAAGAACCCAGGCTTAGTACGCAGAACTACCTTATCCGAGTGAAAAATCAAATAAGGAGAATCACAATGTAAGGCTGATAACTCAGAGACTCTTCGAGCCGAGGAAATAGCCATTAAAAATAGAACTTTCCAAGATAACAACTTTATATCAATGGAATGAAGGGGTTCAAACGGAACACCCTGTAAAACGTTAAGAACAAGGTTTAAACTCCATGGTGGAGCCACAGCTTTAAACACAGGTTTAATCCTGGCCAAAGCCTGACAAAAAGCCTGAACGTCTGGAACTTCTGACAGACGCTTGTGTAACAGAATGGACAGAGCTGAGATCTGTCCCTTTAAGGAACTAGCGGATAACCCCTTTTCTAAACCTTCTTGTAGAAAAGACAATATCCTAGGAATCCTAACCTTACTCCAAGAGTAACCTTTGGATTCGCACCAATATAGGTATTTACGCCATATTTTATGGTAAATCTTTCTGGTAACAGGCTTCCTAGCCTGTATTAAGGTATCAATAACTGACTCAGAAAAACCACGCTTTGATAAGATCAAGCGTTCAATTTCCAAGCAGTCAGCTTCAGAGAAGTTTGATTTTGATGTTTGAAAGGACCCTGAATCAGAAGGTCCTGTTTCAGAGGTAACGACCAAGGTGGACAGAATGACATGTCCACCAGATCTGTATACCAAGTCCTGCGTGGCCATGCAGGCGCTATTAGAATCACTGATGCTTTCTCCTGTTTGATTCTGGCAATCAATCGAGGAAGCATCGGGAAAGGTGGAAACACATGAGCCATCCTGAAGGTCCATGGTGCTGTCAAGGCATCTATCAGGACCGCTCCCGGATCCCTGGATCTGGACCCGTAGCGCGGAAGCTTGGCGTTCTGTCGAGACGCCATGAGATCTATCTCTGGTTTGCCCCAACGTCGAAGTATTTGGGCAAAGACCTCTGGATGAAGTTCCCACTCCCCCGGATGAAAAGTCTGACGACTTAAGAAATCCGCCTCCCAGTTCTCCACTCCCGGGATGTGGATTGCAGACAGGTGGCAAGAGTGAGACTCTGCCCAGCGAATTATCTTCGATACTTCCATCATTGCTAGGGAGCTTCTTGTCCCTCCCTGATGGTTGATATAAGCTACAGTCGTGATGTTGTCCGACTGGAACCTGATGAACCCCCGAGTTGCTAACTGGGGCCAAGCCAGAAGAGCATTGAGGACTGCTCTCAATTCCAGAATGTTTATTGGAAGAAGACTCTCCTCCTGATTCCATAGTCCCTGAGCCTTCAGAGAATTCCAGACAGCGCCCCAACCTAGTAGGCTGGCGTCTGTTGTTACAATTGACCAGTCTGGCCTGCTGAATGGCATTCCCCTGGACAGATGTGGCCGATAAAGCCACCATAGAAGAGAATTTCTGGTCTCTTGAATGGAATGAAGGACACGGCATGCACTTTGAAGTTTTGTTAACCTGTCCTCTGTCAGGTAAATCTTCATTTCTACAGAATCTATCAGAGTCCCCAGGAAGGAAACTCTTGTGAGTGGAAAGAGAGAACTTTTCTCTTCGTTCACTTTCCATCCATGCGACCTTAGAAATGCCAGTACTATCTCTGTATGAGATTTGGCAGTTTGAAAGCTTGAAGCTTGTATCAGTATGTCGTCTAAGTACGGAGCTACTGAAATTCCTCGCGGTCTTAGTACCGCCAGAAGAGTGCCCAGAACCTTTGTGAAGATTCTTGGAGCCGTAGCCAGTCCGAATGGAAGAGCTACAAACTGGTAATGCCTGTCTAAAAAGGCAAACCTTAGATACCGGTAATGACTTCTGTGAATCGGTATGTGAAGGTAAGCATCCTTTAAATCCACTGTGGTCAAGTACTGACCCTCTTGGATCATGGGCAAAATTGTTCGAATAGTTTCCATCTTGAACGATGGAACTCTTAGGAATTTGTTTAGGATCTTTAAATCCAAGATTGGCCTGAAGGTTCCCTCTTTTTTGGGAACTACAAACAGATTTGAGTAAAACCCTTGTCCTTGTTCCAACCGCGGAACTGGATGGATCACTCCCATTAATAAAAGATCTTGTACGCAGCGTAGAAACGCTTCCTTCTTTGTTAGGTTTGTTGACAACCTTGGCAGATGAAATCTCCCTCTTGGGGGAGAGGATTTGAAGTCCAGAAGGTATCCCTGAGATATGATCTCTAACGCCCAGGGATCCTGAACATCTCTTGCCCAAGCCTGGGCGAAGAGGGAAAGTCTGCCCCCCACTAGATCCGGTCCCGGATCGGGGGCCCTCAATTCATGCTGTCTTAGGGGCAGCAGCAGGTTTTCTGGCCTGTTTGCCCCTGTTCCAGGACTGGTTAGGTTTCCAGCCTTGTCTGTAGCGAGCAACAGCTCCTTCCTGTTTTGGTGCAGAGGAAGTTGATGCTGCTCCTGCTTTGAAATTACGAAAGGAACGAAAATTGGACTGTCTAGCCTTGGCTTTGGCCTTGTCCTGAGGCAGGGCATGACCTTTACCTCCTGTAATGTCATCAATAATCTCTTTCAAGCCGGGCCCGAATAAGGTCTGCCCTTTGAAAGGAATATTAAGCAATTTAGATTTAGACGTAACATCAGCTGACCAGGATTTTAGCCACAGAGCTCTGCGTGCCTGAATGGCGAATCCTGAATTTTTAGCCGCAAGTTTAGTTAAATGTACTACGGCATCTGAAATAAATGAATTAGCTAACTTAAGGAATTTAAGTTTGTGTGTGATGTCATCTAGTGTGGATGATTGAAGTGTCTCTTCCAGAGACTCAAACCAAAATGCTGCTGCAGCCGTGACAGGCGCAATACATGCAAGAGGTTGCAATATAAACCCTTGTTGAACAAACATTTTCTTAAGGTAACCCTCTAATTTTTTATCCATTGGATCTGAAAAAGCACAGCTATCCTCCACTGGGATAGTGGTACGCTTAGCTAAAGTAGAAACTGCTCCCTCCACCTTAGGGACCATTTGCCATAAGTCCCGTGTGGCGGCGTCTATTGGAAACATTTTTCTGAATATAGGAGGGGGTGAGAAAGGCACACCGGGTCTATCCCACTCCTTAGTAACAATGTCAGTAAGTCTCTTAGGTATAGGAAAAACGTCAGTACTCGTCGGTACCCGCAAAATATTTATCCAACCTACACATTTTTTCTGGGATTGCAACTGTGTTACAATCATTCAGAGCCGCTAATACCTCCCCTAGTAACACACGGAGGTTCTCAAGCTTAAATTTAAAATTTGAAATGTCTGAGTCCAGTTTATTTGGATCAGAACCGTCACCCACAGAATGAAGCTCTCCGTCTTCATGTTCTGCAAACTGTGACGCAGTATCAGACATGGCCCTTGCATTATCAGCGCACTCTGTTCTCATCCCAGAGTGATCACGTTTACCTCTTAGTTCTGGTAGTTTAGCCAAAACTTCAGTCATAACAGTAGCCATATCTTGTAATGTGATTTGTAATGGCCGCCCAGATGCACTCGGCGCTACAATATCACGCACCTCCTGAGCGGGAGATGCAGGTACTGACACGTGAGGCGAGTTAGTCGGCATAACTCTCCCCTCGTTGTTTTGTGAAATATGTTCAATTTGTACAGATTGACTATTTTTTAAAGTAGCATCAATACATTTAGTACATAAATTTCTATTGGGCTCCACTTTGGCATTAACACATATAGCACAGATATCTTCCTCTGAATCAGACATGTTTAACACACTAGCAAATAAACAGCAACTTGGAAATACTTTTCAAAGTAATTTACAAATAATATGAAAACGAACTGTGCCTTTAAGAAGCACAGAAAAATATTATAACAGATAAAATAATTAAGTTATAGCATCAATCTTTGTCAGAATATACAGTTTTAGCAAAGGATTGTTCCCCTCAGCAAATGATAACTAACCCAGGCAGCAGAAAAAAAAAATACACAAATAAACATTTTTTATATCACAGTCAATACAATCAGCACAGCTCTGCTGTATGATTACTTCCCTCAAAAAAGACTCTTGAGATCCCTGAACTCTGTAGAGATGAACCGGATCATGCAGGAAGAAAATGAACCTCTGACTGAGTTTTTCTGATGCATAGTGAAAGCACCAAAATGGCCCCTCCCCCACACACATAACAGTGAGAGGGATCAGTGAACTGCTCTAATTTAAATCAAAACTATTGCCAAGTGGAAAAAAAGTGCCCAAAACATTTTTTCACCCAGTACCTCAGAGAAAAAAACGTTTTTACATGCCAGCAAAAAAACATTTTACCTCAATAATTAATTGTCATTTAAAACCTATTGCAAGTCCCTGCAAAATAGGTTAAGTCTATGTATACAGTTTAAAAGCCAGAGAAGTACCATTTCCCAGAAAACTGAAGTGTAAAATATACATACATGACAGCCTGATATCAGCTACATCTACTGCATTCAAGGCTGAGTTTACATTATAACGGTATGGCAGGATTTTCTCATCAATTCCATGTCAGAAAATAATAAACTGCTACATACCTCTTTGCAGATTAATCTGCCTGCTGTCCCCTGATCTGAAGTTTACCTCACTCCTCAGATGGCCGAGAAACAGCAATATGATCTTAACTACTCCAGCTAAAATCATAGAAAAACTCAGGTAGATTCTTCTTCAAATTCTACCAGAGAAGGAATAACACACTCCGGTGCTATTATAAAATAACAAACTTTTGATTGAAGATATAAAAACTAAATATATCACCATAGTCCTCTCACACATCCTATCTAGTCGTTGGGTGCAAGAGAATGACTGGGGGTGACGTAGAGGGGAGGAGCTATATAGCAACTCTGCTGGGTGAATCCTCTTGCACTTCCTGTAGGGGAGCAGTTAATATCCCACAAGTAATGATGACCCGTGGACTGATCACACTTAACAGAAGAAAAATGTGTTCTTATTCCTTTAATTAATAACGTAACAGCCCAAGCAGGCCTTTGAGCACGTAAGTGGTGTAGCAAAAACAGAGAAAATCCCCTTGCAAACCCATAAATGAAACAAGCAAGCAATGTTTTTACTTTCAACATGTAATGCCACGCCAAAACACCATGCTCAAGGTTCGTGATGGAAAAATCTTGTCAGCACAATTTACAGCTTGACGTAATCAAAATTTTACTCTGTAACTGTAATCTAGCCCTTATTTACCTGACAGAAAAGTAATGTTTGCAGCAAACTGAGAATTTATATCCTGTGAGATGCGCTATCCCATAGAGCTTTATTTTATTGCAAGACAGGGGGCTCCTATTCTGCTTTCATTTCTTTACTCCAATTTCTCCAGCAGTACACGCACTAGAAAAAGTAAACTAAATAACATATCTCAACCACTGAGGGCTAAAGTATATATGCAACTGTTAAACCTTACCACTTCCTCTTTCTTTATTGCTCTCCGGCAGTGCACAAGGTGATGCACACTCTTACTTTTAGCTGTTTGAATTGTAACTAACCTTTTCTCTGGGTGTCACTTGTTCACTGAGATGATTACCCTTTCTCTTATATCTTATCTATTCTCATTTCTTTTTCTTTTCTTCATTAACTTTTCTTTTACTTTTTAACTATTATTTTTTCTATTTGCTAAAACTGAATTATTTTTCTTGATGCATCCTTTCTAAGGGGAAAAAAAAGCAGCTCCCATTCTTAAAAAGAATGGGAGCTGCTTTTTTCCCCTTTTCAATATTTTTTGTTTGTTAAACTTTCATATTTCATCATCTGCGACTTACCTAATAATCGCTATCTCTGTTCCTGTGCTAGGATTTTAGCCACCATCTTGGAACCCTCATGCATGTTGTGCATAGCGCTTCTGGTGGCCATCTTAGCTAAGGGAATTACCTCTCATAATATCTAATATAATATATAAAAAATTTTGGAAATTAGGGGCGCCAAATAAAAATCTCTCAATTCACAAATGTATAATAATATATTAAAAAAACACAAGACATTACATAAAATAACATAAGAAAGTAATATATGTGCTTTAAAAAGTCCCAATGTACATAAAACAGACAATGGGGGCTATTTATGATATGTCTGTCCGACATGATCCGATCAGCGGATCATGTCCAACAGACATCGCTGAATGCGGAGAGCAATACGCTCTCTGCATTCAGCATTGCACCAGCAGCTCTTGTGAACTGCTGGTGGAATGCTGCCCCCTGCAGATTCGCGGCCAATCGGTAGGTCTTCAGAAGCTAATATAGGCCCATCTCCCTCTTAAATACTGATATAAAGATATACACCAAAGCTCTAGCTAATAGGTTTAATATTATACTTCCACAAATACTTCAACTTGAGCAATCAGGCTTTGTCCTGGGAAGAGAAACCAGGGATAACACCCTTCAGGCTCTCCAAATTATACATCAGGCACAATCTTCTTCTGATTCCATTATCCTACTGTCGAAGGATGCTGAAAAAACATTCAACAGGGTAGATTGGCATTTTATGGTGGCAGCCATGTCACAGTTTGGGCAAAGTAATAGTTTCATTTCTCATGTATTAAACTTATATGCAAATAGAAAAGAGAGAGAGCGCACAAAGGATTCAAGTGTAGATTTTTATTAGCAACATTAGCACACATAAATTAATGCACTTACTAGAAGTAAGATTAAAAAGGCAATCAGAGTTCAACTCTCTTTCCTCCGCTTGTATAGCCGCTCCACACTGCTGCCTAGGAGAGTCAGTGTCCCCGGATGTTGATGCAAGATACCGGCTTCTGTAGCAGGGCTTTCCGGATGCCCTTGCTAACTGCCTGTCTGTCAATGGGGTGGAGCGGATCAAATTGGAGTCTGAGCGTCGGACCTGTTTGCCGGTTCCTAACGCGTTTCCCCCAGTCAGCGGCTGGGCTTTTTCAAAGGATAAGATCAAATATGTTTTTTCTTCTTTCCGCCCTCAGTTTTTAAAGGGCAAGCGTCCAATTGAATTTGTAGGTGTGTCTATCCGGCCAATCATAGCGTCCATATCGGTCCTCTGTGTTGTTACACACCAATGGCCAACCTAATACTAAAGGGAGTGTTCTCTAGACCAAATGCCATACTCCATATGCATATTTGTTTGTTAGCCACATAACAGAAAAGAAACAAAACAGCACAAAAAACGCTGCCATTTCTCAGCAGTAAATGTTATAAGAAAACAATCAAAGTATACCTTATTAAAAAACAATATGTAACTAACGTGTATCACCAAACTATAACATATTATGTTTTTCATCAGAAATATTAGCGATCTATTTTATTGTTACAGGGTTATTAAAAAATGACTCTAGATCAAATTTTGTTATAATTGGGTTATATTTCCTGTTTACTATCAGAGCATGAATTCTATACCTAATTAAAGATTGCATCTTTTATTTTTTATATATTTTATTTTTTGTTTTTTATATATTGTTTTTTATATATTTTATTATTTTCAAATGCCCATGGTTGCTTTGCAAAAATGTATATGTATGTATATATATATGTATCTCAATAAGCAAAAATGTTATTGGTATTATTAATGTCACATTATGTATTGGCCTTTTATTTTATGCTCCTGCCCCTGAGTTTTTAAATATGTTACAACTACCTGGTATATACCTTATTATAAATATCTATATCTATAAATTAGATGTATTTAGATCATGATAAAATTATTTAAATCATGATGGGATTATTTAAAAGCACATATTGAACAAGTATTATTTGAACATATACACATAATACACAAAATCTATCACACAATGAATTTCATACCTATATTTATATTTAATCTAATCTTATTTTATAAAATTTTAATCTAATTTTCTACAATAAAAGCATGTTATTATGATATTAAATATAATTAAAAAGTAAAAAGTAAAAAATTGATTAAATCTAAAATCGATAATATTAGTAATATATATTAAAAATATATATTAAAAATGAATTAAAATCTTATAGGTTTTTATAGGTTTTTATATAAATGCTGCTACGTCTATGTCTATATTGAGACCATGTGGTTGTAATGTATTTAATTTATAAATCCACTTGGTCTCCAACTTTCTTAGTGCTAAAAGGCGATTAGATTTAGTTATAGGGACTCTATCTATCACTTGAACTTTGAGAGAAATAGGGTTGTGTCTGTGGCATTCCAAAAAATGTTTGGGAACACTGTGATTTGTCATCTTTTTTTCTATATTATATATGTGTTCATTCACTCGCCGTCTTATTTGACGTTTTGTGCGGCCCACATAAAGTAGGCCACACCCACATTGTAATAAATATACAACATAAATAGATTCACAGTTGCTTCTAAATGAAATGTTAAATGTTTCAGTTAATGAGCTATTAGAAAATGTAGGGGCTCTATTGACATGTTTACACATGTTGCAGCGGGGTTTTCCACATCTCATGGTTCCCTTCCATTCACTCAACCAAGTAGTTCCTATTTTTTCTATTTTTTCGGTCCCGGTTTCACTAGCCTTATTTTTAATAATAGGTTTTATTTTACTTGGAGCAAGAATATTCTTAAGGCTTTTGCCTTTCCTATAATTAATAGTTGGTTTGTCCCCCAATGATGGCCCTAAAACAGGATCTAATTGAAGTAATGGCCAGTGTTTTTTGATTATCTTTTCTAAGCTTTTTGAACCTTCATTGAAAGTTGTTATGAATCTCGGTGGATCTAGTTTCACTGGTTCTATTAATTTATTATGTATAAGAGACCCTATTGCATTTGGTTTGTCTAATTTGATATTTATATTTCTCTCTTTTGCAATAGCCCTATTTTTTGCAGCTTGTATTAGTTTTGGTTCATAGCCTTTTTCTAAAAAATTTTCTTCTAATATTTTCGCTTCCATTTCAAAGTCATTTTCATGTGTACAGAAACAAACTGCAATAGGGTCTCTTATACATAATAAATTAATAGAACCAGTGAAACTAGATCCACCGAGATTCATAACAACTTTCAATGAAGGTTCAAAAAGCTTAGAAAAGATAATCAAAAAACACTGGCCATTACTTCAATTAGATCCTGTTTTAGGGCCATCATTGGGGGACAAACCAACTATTAATTATAGGAAAGGCAAAAGCCTTAAGAATATTCTTGCTCCAAGTAAAATAAAACCTATTATTAAAAATAAGGCTAGTGAAACCGGGACCGAAAAAATAGAAAAAATAGGAACTACTTGGTTGAGTGAATGGAAGGGAACCATGAGATGTGGAAAACCCCGCTGCAACATGTGTAAACATGTCAATAGAGCCCCTACATTTTCTAATAGCTAATTAACTGAAACATTTAACATTTCATTTAGAAGCAACTGTGAATCTATTTATGTTGTATATTTATTACAATGTGGGTGTGGCCTACTTTATGTGGGCCGCACAAAACGTCAAATAAGACGGCGAGTGAATGAACACATATATAATATAGAAAAAAAGATGACAAATCACAGTGTTCCCAAACATTTTTTGGAATGCCACAGACACAACCCTAGTTCTCTCAAAGTTCAAGTGATAGATAGAGTCCCTATAACTAAATCTAATCACCTTTTAGCACTAAGAAAGTTGGAGACCAAGTGGATTTATAAATTAAATACATTACAACCACATGGTCTCAATATAGACATAGACGTAGCAGCATTTATATAAAAACCTATAAAAACCTATAAGATTTTAATTCATTTTTAATATATATTTTTAATATATATTACTAATATTATCGATTTTAGATTTAATCAATTTTTTACTTTTTACTTTTTAATTATATTTAATATCATAATAACATGCTTTTATTGTAGAAAATTAGATTAAAATTTTATAAAATAAGATTAGATTAAATATAAATATAGGTATGAAATTCATTGTGTGATAGATTTTGTGTATTATGTGTATATGTTCAAATAATACTTGTTCAATATGTGCTTTTAAATAATCCCATCATGATTTAAATAATTTTATCATGATCTAAATACATCTAATTTATAGATATAGATATTTATAATAAGGTATATACCAGGTAGTTGTAACATATTTAAAAACTCAGGGGCAGGAGCATAAAATAAAAGGCCAATACATAATGTGACATTAATAATACCAATAACATTTTTGCTTATTGAGATACATATATATATACATACATATACATTTTTGCAAAGCAACCATGGGCATTTGAAAATAATAAAATATATAAAAACAATATATAAAAAACAAAAAATAAAATATATAAAAAATAAAAGATGCAATCTTTAATTAGGTATAGAATTCATGCTCTGATAGTAAACAGGAAATATAACCCAATTATAACAAAATTTGATCTAGAGTCATTTTTTAATAACCCTGTAACAATAAAATAGATCGCTAATATTTCTGATGAAAAACATAATATGTTATAGTTTGGTGATACACGTTAGTTACATATTGTTTTTTAATAAGGTATACTTTGATTGTTTTCTTATAACATTTACTGCTGAGAAATGGCAGCGTTTTTTGTGCTGTTTTGTTTCTTTTCTGTTATGTGGCTAACAAACAAATATGCATATGGAGTATGGCATTTGGTCTAGAGAACACTCCCTTTAGTATTAGGTTGGCCATTGGTGTGTAACAACACAGAGGACCGATATGGACGCTATGATTGGCCGGATAGACACACCTACAAATTCAATTGGACGCTTGCCCTTTAAAAACTGAGGGCGGAAAGAAGAAAAAACATATTTGATCTTATCCTTTGAAAAAGCCCAGCCGCTGACTGGGGGAAACGCGTTAGGAACCGGCAAACAGGTCCGACGCTCAGACTCCAATTTGATCCGCTCCACCCCATTGACAGACAGGCAGTTAGCAAGGGCATCCGGAAAGCCCTGCTACAGACGCCGGTATCTTGCATCAACATCCGGGGACACTGACTCTCCTAGGCAGCAGTGTGGAGCGGCTATACAAGCGGAGGAAAGAGAGTTGAACTCTGATTGCCTTTTTAATCTTACTTCTAGTAAGTGCATTAATTTATGTGTGCTAATGTTGCTAATAAAAATCTACACTTGAATCCTTTGTGCGCTCTCTCTCTTTTCTATTTGCATGTACCACTATCCCTACGACTGAGGTTTGGATTTACCCTGTCTGATTGGAGCTGCACAGAACGGGACTCAAGTTTACACTCATTTTAAAGGGACATATCTCATTTCACTGGTTGTTTCACTTTCTGCAAAAGAAAGTAATGAGAATGGTCATGGGAAACCATTAGAGGTACTGTGGAATACAAACAGTGTGCAATATACTTTTGACTCGCAGGTGTTTTTCTGACACACCTTTCTTACAGTTTAACCTAAGGTCAAGCAATTCTATGTTTTTTCAATGAGTATTTATATCATTCTGTTAAATTAAGGTGCTGTTCTCTATATATATTTTTTGCTCTATCTCTATATATATTTGTAATTATATCGAAGGTGCTATTGTGGATTTTACATTTTGATCAATTTTTATGCAATTAACTTTTATGTGATTTTAGATTTTTTTTTTAATTTTTTAATTTTTTTTTTTTTTATATTTATATTTATTATACACTCATCACTGTCAAGATCTACATACAGTTATAGTCCTTGTGGATACTGAGTCAGTTCATATAGCGCAATTCACTTTTTTCCTCGTTGTATTAAACTTATATACTGACCAATTGGTCAAAGTTTTGGTTAAGGGAGAACTTTCAACTTTTCTCCATCACAGTTGAAATATGATCTGCCAGAATTAGCAATAACTCTAAGATTTCTTGAGCTACCATAGATAATTCTTCATATAAACTTTCCTTATTTGCAGATGATGTCTTATTTACCCTGACCCACCCTGTCAATTCCTTATCTGAATTTTTGTCAGAATTAGAAGTATTTGGAGGGAAGTCCAACTTTTTAATCAGCATAAATAAGTCAGAAATACTTAATATTTCTTGGATGGGTCGGATTCATGTTCAGTGCCGGATTGGCCCACCAGAATAACAGGACTTTTCCAGGGGGGGGGGGAGCTGGTGAGCTGCCATCACCGTAGGGTCACATCCTTCATCAGGGAGGTCAAAGAGCGTGGCTTGAGCCGATATGTAGCACATGTCTTCAAGGCTGCTCCGCTCCTGCCGAAGGTGTGAGGGCCTTGTAGAAGGGTTAAAAATGGGGCCGGGATAAAGATGGCTGTACTACCTAAGAAAGTGTACATTTTTCAGACCTTATCTTTGCGTCTTCCTCTCATATTTAGCATCACTACAATCCTTACTAAATAAATAAATTTTGGGTCACTCTTGCCCAAGTATAGCTAAATCTACTATTTATTTGCACAAGGGGAGGGGTGGATTGGGTATTCTGTGCCACCTGGCCTACTACCAGACTGCCCACCTTCCCTGGATTGTTAATTGGAACTGTTTTCGTAACCAACATGTATGGGTGCGAATAGAATAACATATTATTCAAACCTCTAGTATAGGTAATGTGTGCTGGTTGGCTCTATTCAACACAATATTTATATTAAAGAAACCTTTCATATATGGGATAGAATTGCAATGCAATCAAAAGATCTTAAAGAATCCAACACTCCAATCTTATCATATTTTCTAGGAATACAGACTGATGATATTTCTCACCAGACCCTAATAATTATTTTACTCCAAGCAGTTACACTTAAATCTTATGTGGAACTGAGAGGTTCTATTGGAAAACCATTTAACTGCTGGTTAGCCTATTTTCAGGTTAGGCATTATATAATCTCCCATCCCAAGAAGGAAACTATTATCAGATAACTTACACCTTTTGAGAAGATGTACAGCTCATCCTGTAAATTTAAGGGCAATTTTTCTCACACAAACTTGTGCAATAGTCCTCATATATCAGAAAATAGGAGCAGAAATTGGGCCTGGAGTTATCTGCAGACAAGTGGGGGAAACTTTCAGGGCCACATCAACATTTTCTATAATCACTTTATCTACGGAAACCAATGTCAAGGTATTGATGAGATGGAACCTTACTCCCAACACCTCCATGCTATTTACCCTAGAGTGTCTGATAAATTTTGGCGACCGGTGGACATAGTGGGTCACTTTTGCATATTTGGTGGGAATGTCCAGTCTTCCAACCTTATTGGGATAGTGTAATTAAGGAGATGGAGCAAGTAGTATGCTTTTCATTGGCTCGAACAACTAATTTTGTTTTAATGAAATGGCCCTACACTTCTTCCTTGTAAACACAAGTTGGCTTTATTGAAAATAATTATTTGTGCAAAATGACTAATATCACAAATCTGGAAACAACAGACAACCAATGTCTTCATTTAGTAAAACACACAACATCTCTAGAGCTATTGATGTGACTTCTCCCAAGTCATTTTTTTCTCGGAGAGTAGGCTACAATCTGTTTAATTAAGGGTTCTATTTTCTGTTGTAGAAATGTATGTCCATTTATATTATCTTACTTCATCAAGTATCAGTCTATTTACCCCTTTCTTTACCCTTCTTTCTGTGGTTCTTATTTTCTAAAGGGCAACCTCACCACTATGCCAATTATAGGCTAGATTACAAGTGGAGCGCTAAATATCACTTGCGTGCATTTATATTATCGCTCCGCTTTGTAATACCAGTGCATGATAATGTGCTCTGGTATTACAAGTAAATCACTCATGAGAGCGTGCTTCCATAGGCTCATATGGGATCCTCAGAACCTCGCGCAGTGAAGGGGGTAAATAGCACACCGATGGGCAGCATTTTTAAATATGTATATGAATATATATATATATATTTATATTTTTATATGTGTAAATATGCATATTAACACATACATTTATATGTATATAATCATATACATACAGTCATGGCCAAAAATATTGGCACCCCTGCATTTCTGTCAGATAATTCACCACTTTGCCCAGAAAATTGTTGCCATTACAAATGTTTAGGCATTCTCATGCTTATTTATTTTGTTTGTATTGGCATGACACAAAAAAGTGGCGAAATAAAGCCAAATCTGACAAATTCCATGCAAAACTCCAAAAATGGACTGGACAACATTATTGGCACCTTCTCACAATAGTAAGTTTGTGATGTTCCAGTAATTTGTAATTAAACTCACCTGTATCAATTAACAGGGCTGACAATATAGAAATCACACCGGCAACCAGTTAAAATGGTGAAAAATGTACTCAACCTTTCTGTTGTGTGTCTCTGTGTGCCACACTGAGCATGGAGAAGAGAAAGAACAGCAAAGAATATTTGAGAACAAAAATTGTGGAAAAGCATGGACAATCTCAAGGTTACAAGTCCATCTCTAGAGATCTTAATGTCCACTGTGCACACCATTTTCAAGATGTTTATAGTCCATGGAACTGAAGCTAATCTCCCTGGTTGTGGACAAAAGAGAAACATTGATCAAAGATTGCAACGAAGGATGGTTCGAATGGTGGAAAAAGAACATTGATTAACTTCCAGCCCAATTTAAGCTGACCTTCAGGCACAGGGTACAAATGTCTCAGCTCACACTATACGTCACCATTTGATTGAAAAGGGATGTTATGGTAGGAGACCCAGGAGGACCCCACTGCTGACACAGAAACATAAAAAAAGCCAGATTGGAGTTTCCCAAAACTTGCCTGAGGAAGCCAAAATCCTTTTGGGAGAATGTGCAGTGGACAGACGAAACAAAATGACAGCTTTTTGGTAAAGACCATCAGTCTACTGTTTTCAGAAAAAGAAATCAGGCTTTTAAAGAAAGGAATACAGTCCCAACAGTCAAACATGGTGAAGGTTCACTGATGTTTTGGGGTTGCTTTGCTGCTTCAAGCACTGGATGTCTTGACTGCATGTATGGCATTATGAAATCTGATGACTACCAAATAATTCTGTTCCAATTTAGTCTCAGAAAGTTGGTTCTCCGTC
Source organism: Bombina bombina (assembly GCF_027579735.1). NCBI lineage: Eukaryota > Metazoa > Chordata > Amphibia > Anura > Bombinatoridae > Bombina > Bombina bombina. The sequence goes on along the minus strand of NC_069500.1, from coordinate 395,186,588 downwards.
AGAGGTCATGAGCCTTACAGCAGGACAATGACCCAAAGCACACATCAAAAAGCACCCAGAAATGGTTTAAGACAAAGCACTGGAGAGTACTGAACCGGCCAGCAATGAGTCCAGATCTCAATCCCATAGAGCACCTGTGGAGAGATCTCAAAACAGCAGATACTATAGGAAAAGGAGCCCTTCCAATCTGAGAGACCTGGAGCAGTTGGCAAAAGAAGAGTGGTCCAAAATTCCAGTAGAGAAGTGTAAGAAACTCAATGATGGTTGCATGAAGTAATTGATTTCAGTTATTTTTTCCAAGGGGTGTGCTACCAAATATTAAATTGAGGGTGCCAATAATTTTGTCCAGTCCAATTTTGGAGTTTTGCGTGGAATGAGTCAGTTTTTCCTCCACTTTTTTGTGTCATACCAATACAAACAAAATAAATAAACATCAGAATGCCTAAACATTTGTAATTGCAACAGTGGTGCATTATCTGAAATGCAGGGGTTCCAATATTTTTGGCCATGACTGTATATATTTACATTGCGGTCTATGAGAACACACAGTTCCTATAGGCCACAATGTAAAAGCACTTTTCAGTGCCGTTTTTTTTCTTACACCCCACTTCCACCAACTTTAAAGCCCCAAAACTGCTTAATGTAGCATTGTTTTATTATAAAGAAATGCTAGATTTTTTTTTAATACAAATCTGTAATACCCTCTATTTTGAGGGCATTTGGGGCACTTTTAGAAAATTTTCTGAGGGCTAATTGCTATCGTGAGCTCGCGGTAACAGTTACCAGGCTGGTTAATTATTGTGCTCTTGGGCAAATATGCTTGTTTGTGAAAGCACAATCATTTAGTACTCCACTTGTAATCTAGCCCTATATTCATAATACAAAGTGGATGTGGGCCAATATTCTGTTTATATATATATATATTTATATATATATATATATATATATATATATATATATATATATATATATATATATATATATATATACACGTTGATTGGAGTACCCGTGTTAGTCCAGAGATTTAAATATCAAGTGTGTAAATATATATATATTTATGTGTGTGTGTATATACATGTGTATTTATGTGTTAATATGCGTAAATATGTATGTGCAAACCTCCTCAGAGCAGGTAGACAGGTTATGGAGCAGCGGTCAGAAGGCTCGCCAGAAACACAGGGCTTCAAGCTCCATACGGAGCTTGATAGATATGCCCCATAGACAAATATATATATATATATATATATATACTGTATATATATATATATATATATATATATATATATATATATATATATATATATATATATATATATATATATATATATATGTATACACATACATACATACATCTCCATCTTTAGACATGTATATGTATGTACTGTATATCTATGTTAAAGCTCTTTTCCTAACACCTGAGAGCAATTTTTTTTTTAAATAATTTTTATTAGATGGTGTTAATATGAGTGTAACTGTACTTTGTAATGTATTTTTGATGTGTTTTGTGCCACTTTTATCTTTCACAAAACAGTTAAACTCATTCTAGAGTAAATCGCGATTGTACTCAAGTGATCACGTTTACTTTCAACTTTTAATACCTGCGATAAACCCATAACGGGCGCAAACCCCTGCGATAAACCCTTGTTTGAGCTCCCCTCGTAATCTGGCCCTATATATTTTATTTAGCCAAACATAACATAATATATTTTTTGTGATCTTAATAGTGAGTGCAGCATTGCCTGATGCAAGTGAGTCGCAAATTCAGAAAAGGTATATTTGGTGTTATATGAGTATAAATTTCGAATAATTTATTTTAACAATATAATACTTCTTTTAAAATCAAAATGTACATTTACAACTTTCTCTTTAATTGTAACTTAGTAGTAAATTGTACCACATTGTTCCTTGTTCTATACATTTAATAATGACTCATTCTGCTTCTAATTACAGCTTGGAGCAGCAACATTAAAACATCGTACACTGATCTGACCATAGCTTAATTTATAGAGAGGAATTTGAGGCTGATGATCCATTAAAAGAAGACAGGAAATAAATGATGATAAAAAAACAATTATACTCTAATTAAAGATGTGCCTTGAAGTTTAGATTTTTTTCTTTCTACTACTTTTGTTTTTTATAATGTAAACCTTATTTATATTAAAAAGACTATTTACAAAGCCGTTGGCAGTAGGATAATTAAAGCAAAGCACAGTTTTACCAGAATAGATCATTAGCTTTACCTGAACAGGTCATTAAATTAAAGATATATTTGTAAAGGGAACTCTTCAATAAAAATAATTTGCTGATTAATTACATTTTAGTGGACATTTGTCAACACTCAGCTTATTATCGAGTTGGTCAGTTCAGATTTATAAGTGATTTTATACATGGATATAGCTTAGTAGACAATTGCTTCACTTCTTCAGTTACAAACTTTCCATCGTTCCATTCATAGTAATTTTTAGAGAGACACATATCTATTATCTAGAATTAAAGAGTGAACATGTGCTTAAATAAATGAGCTACACATGACAACATAGAAATTATAGAGAATTGTGTACACAAAACGGACCCACTATCCATTAAGATGTTCATGACTGTTGACCATAAGTGGAAGGAATCACACAACTTCGCTGACTTGTTTCCTTTGCTCATATAATCCACAAATTCACCAAAGAAATCTATTACTTTTTCCACTCTGATGGCCAAATTCAGACAGCAGTTCTTCCTTCAACTTGGTTCTTTGTCCTCTTATGCCTGCACCCACTACCAATCTCACACCCCAGATTGTCTTAGATGATTTATACATATATAAATCAACATCTCTCCCACTACTCAAAATCTCCTCTCCTACCAACCTGCTCATCAATTAAACACTTAATTACTTCTTCCTTGCAACAGGTGTTGATGTCTTCACACTCCAAACTTCTCATTTCACACTCTACCCCTTTGATCCATTTCTTCAAAATTTAATTTCTTTCGCCTAGATTTAGAGTTCTGCGTTAGCCGTCAAAACCAGCATTAGGGGCTGGTATTTAGAATCAGTCAGGAAAGGGTCTAATGCTCACTTTCCAGCCGCAACTTTTCCATACTGCAGATCCCCCTATGCCATTTGTGTATCCTATCTTTTCAATGGGATCTTCCTAACGCCGGTATTTAGAGTCTTGGCTGAAGTGAGCGTTAGAACTCTAACGACAAGACTCCAGCCGCAGAGAAAAGCCAGGAGTTAAGAGCTTTATGGGCTAACGCCGGTTCATAAACCTCTTAACTACTGTGCTCTAAAGTACACTAACACCCATAAACTACCTATGCACCCCTAAACCGAGGCCCCCCACATCGCCGCCACTCTAATACATTTTTGTAACCCCTAATCTGTCGACCACACACCGCTGCAACCTACATTATCCCTATGTACTCCTAATCTGCTGCCCCTAACGTTGCCGCCACTACCTACAATTATTAACCCCTAATCTGCTGACCGGACCTCACCGCTACTATAATAAAGTTATTAACCCCTAATCTGCCTCACTCCTGCCTCAATAACCCTATAATAAATAGTATTAACCCCTAATCTGCCCTCCCTAACATCACAAACACCTATATTATATTTATTAACCCCTAATCTGCCGCCCCCAATGTTGCCACCACCTAACTACAATTATTAACCCCTAATCTGCCGACCGGACCTCACCGCTACTATAATAAAGTTATTAACCCCTAATCCGCCTCACTCCTGCCTCAATAACCCTATAATAAATAGTATTAACCCCTAATCTGCCCTCCCTAACATCACAAACACCTATATTATATTTATTAACCCCTAATCTGCCGCTCCCAACGTTGCCGCCACCTACCTACAAGTATTAACCCCTAATCTGCCGACCGGACCTTACCGCTACTATAATAAAGTTATTAACCCCTAATCCGCCTCACTCCTGCCTCAATAACCCTATAATAAATAGTATTAACCCCTAATCTGCCCTCCCTAACATCACAGACCCCTATATAACATTTATTAACCCCTAATCTGCCGTCCCCAATGTTGCCACCACCTACCTACAATTATTAACCCCTAATCTGCCGACCGGACCTCACCGCTACTATAATAAAGTTATTAACCCCTAATCCGCCTCACTCCTGCCTCAATAACCCTATAATAAATAGTATTAACCCCTAATCTGCCCTCCCTAACATCACCAACACCTAACTTCAAGTATTAACCCCTAATCTGCCTACCGGACCTCACCGCTACTCTAATAAATGTATTAACCCCTAAAGCTAAGTCTAAACCTAACACTAACACCCCCCTAACTTAAATATAATTTAAATCTAACGAAATAAAATAAATCTTATTAAATAAATTAATCCTATTTAAAGCTAAATACTTACCTGTAAAATAAACCCTAATATATCTACAATATAAATAATAATTATATTTTAGCTATTTTAGGATTAATATTTATTTTACAGGCAACTTTGTATTTATTTTAACCAGGTACAATAGCTAATTAATAGTTAATAACTATTTAATAGCTACCTAGTTAAAATAATTACAAAATTACCTGTAAAATAAATCCTAACCTAAGTTACAAATAAACCTAACACTACACTATCAATAAATTAATTAAATAAAAACTACCTACAATTATCTACAATTAAACCTAACACTACACTATCAATAAATTAATTGCATACAAATAGCTACAATTAAATTCATTTAAATAAACTAACTTAAACGGGCCTTTTGCAGGGCATGCCCCAAAGAATTCTGCTCTTTTGCCTGTAAAAAAAAACATACAATACCCCCCCCAACATTACAACCCACCACACACATACCCCTAATCTAACCCAAACCCCCCTTAAATAAACCTAACACTAAGCCCCTGAAGATCTCCCTACCTTATCTTCACCACGCCGGGTATCACTGATCCGTCCAGAGGAGGCTCCGAAGTCTTCATCCAAGCCCAAGCGGGGGCTGAAGAGATCAATCATCGGGCTGAAGAGGTCTATCATCGGGCTGAAGAGATCCATCATCCGGCTGAAGAGGTCCATCATCGGGCTGAAGAGATCCATCATCCGGCTGAAGAGGTCCATCATCGGGCTGAAGTCTTCTATCAAGCGGCATCTTCAATCTTCTTTCTTCCAGAGCCATCTTCATCCCGCCGACGCGGAACATCCATCCAGTCCGACGACTTCCCGTTGAATGAATGATCTTGCATTCTATTGGCTGATCGGAAAAGCCAATAGAATGCGAGCTCAATCTGATTGGCTGATTCCATCAGCCAATAAGAATTTTCCTACCTGAATTCTGATTGGCGATAGAATCCTATCAGCCAATCAGAATTCGAGGGACGCCATCTTGGATGATGTCATTTAAAGGAACCATCATTCGTAGGGAAGTCATCGGCCAGGATGGATGTTCCGCGTCGGTGGGATGAAGATGGATCTGAAAGAAAGAAGATTGAAGATGCCGCTTGATAGAAGACTTCAACCTGATGATGGACCTCTTCAGCCGGATGATGGATCTCTTCAGCCCGATGATGGATCTCTTCAGCCCCCGCTTGGGCTTGGATGAAGACTTCGGAGCCTCCTCTGGACGGATTGGTGATACCCGGCGTGGTGAAGACAAGGTCGGGAGATCTTCATGGGGTTAGTGTTAGGTTTATTTAAGGGGGGTTTGGGTTAGATTAGGGGTATGTGGGTGGTGGGTTGTAATGTTGGGGGGGGGGTATTGTATGTTTTTTTTTTTACAGGCAAAAGAGCAGAATTCTTTGGGGCATGCCCCGCAAAAGGCCCTTTTAAGGGCTGATAAGGTAAAAGAGCTTTTCTATTTGTATTTTAGAATAGGGTAGCAGATTAGGGGTATATAGGGATAACGTAGTTGGCGGCGGTGTACGCAGCGGCAGATTAGGTGTTAAAAAAATATGCAGGGGTCAGCGATAGCGGGGTCAGTAGATTAGGGGTTAATAAGTGTAAGGTTAGGGGTGTTTAGACTCGGGGTTCATGTTAGGGTGTTAGGTGCAGACATAGGAAGTGTTTCCCCATAGGAAACAATGGGGCTGCGTTAGGAGCTGAACGCTGCTTTTTTGCAGGTGTTAGGTTTTTTTCAGCTCAAACGGCCCCATTGTTTCCTATGGGGGAATCGTGCACAAGCACGTTTTTTAAGCTGGCCGCGTCCGTAAGCACCGCTGGTATTTAGAGTTGCAGTGGCGGTAAATATGCTCTATGCTCCCTTTTTGGAGACTAACGCAGCCCTTCTGTGAACTCTAAATACCAGCGGTATTTAAAAGGTGCGGGGAAAAAAAAGCATGCGTAGCTAATGCACCCCTTTGGCCGCAGAACTCTAAATCTAGCGGTAAGTTTCTGATTATCTTATACTGAATTTAGACGTTATTGCACCATTGTATTTTATTTTACCCACAGGTCTAGGAGGAAGATTCTGGACCTAAGTCGCCACATTGTTCTATTTTTGTATTTTTTTCTATTGCACGTTTACCACCTTCAACACAGTTATTGGAGTTATTTTTGGAAGTTTTTTTGATCAGATTGGATTTTATCACCTAGGATTCACCACACACATTTCCTCACTAATTGCTGGAACACTGTATATGTTTAAGAGATATTTATTTCTAAGAGACATTTATTTTTAAGAGACATTTGTTTTTTACCAAACCACACCGGACTCATCCGGTCATCACAGTTGTATTTTTTATATTTTTTATATTTCTCATAATTTCATATTTTGTATTTTGTACATTTTCCATGTTTACATAGGACACTACACTTAAGATTTGCCGATCAAAGAATTGTTTAACCTGTGCTCAAATTGTACCTGTATAACCATTTTATCTATCTCAACCCCAGAAGGATATATGTAATACATTGTAATTTTTTATATATTTTTATCTCATGGATTCATGGAGATTTTAGGATGGTTTTAATTGTATTTCAATTTTATATTGTAATAAATATGTTTTAATTTTAACACACCTGTACTCTATACATGCCTTTTTAGCTTTTTAGCGTTCACTCTATCACACACTATAAGTTTCTTTAACTCTCAACCCTAATTTAAACCTATTACCATTGACATATTTTCAGATATAATCAAATGTGCAAATCATACCAATCCTAAAAATAACTATCATCCCCACCTGTAAACATCACTTATTGAGTTGGAACCCTCCGTTAACTAGAGTTTTTGGACAGAAGAATGACTGAACTAATGCAGAATCAGATAGTGAACTGAAAACAGTGCTAATGCTAGGTCTAGTATTGCACTGGAAACTGACGACTGTGCCAATGTCTTCTCCTAATACCCTCAGTATGGATAGCTGACTTGCATTATCATCAGCCAGAAAGACGCAGAGTGAATGTGGGCACAAGCATTGGAGCTAATATACCCTTTCTTGGCAGGCTAATCCCAAAGCATTGAAAAATAACAATACACAAAGGCACCAAATAGTGTATGACAGCTTCAATAAAACAAAAATATAAAGTGATTAAGTCAGTTAAACTCACAAGAGGATGGCACTTATATGGTGTGGTTTGAATGTGCTGGAACTTTGTAGTTGCCCAGCTAACTATCTCCAGCAAGGAGTGAAGACTTCTGCGCAGGGAACATAAAGGTGTCTTCCTATGATGAAAAAGCAAAAGTCAACATTGCACAGTACAGCAAGACCCAAAGCATTGAAATGAAAGGGTGGGTACTTACAAAACAAAAGCACCTTCAGGTGCAGTATATGCAGACTGAGGCTTTACAGCCGCCCAGCTGACTGATACACCAAACAATAGCAGGATACGCTCCAAAAGGTCCAAAATGGCAAAGATAATAAACAAGTGTGTAGATTAAAGAAATATAATTTATTATTAAAACAAAAGCGACACATTTCTCACTCACCAAACATAGGCTGTTTCATCAGGCTTAATACAATATACTTCTAACACGTGCTATATATATACACATATGTGTGTCATTAATTGGTGAAAAGCACCTGTGAGGCTAACAAACATCCTTCCCCCTCAATTAGTAGTCATACTGATCATGTACACAAAGTATAAAAGACACACAAAGGGGCATAAAACTGGAATGATAATACAAACACAATAAAACATAATTAAAAAAATAAATGTAACTATGAATAAAAATGATTAAAAACACATTATACACAAAAGACAAAGGTGTCAATTCATCATAACATAATAATAATATTGCAATATTATAAAAAGTGATATCATCATGATAACAAAAACATAGACAGAGCATAAAATTATCCCATATAATACCTTAATATTGTCACTTTAAACTAATGAGTGATATATTCATCAGGCTACACAAATGTGTTCAGCCTCAAATGAAAGCGAGACCAAAGCTGACAAGACCTGATTCTTGTTAAACATAGGCATCTGCAATCAACAAGCGCTCACCAACTGTGAAATAGCAAACCCTCTAAATGTCAGATCGATCTTCAAAAATATGAATCTAAGATAATAGTGCGATGTTCGTGGACAAAGTCTAGTGCAGCCTCTATATTCTGGGCTGTGTAGTTACACATTCAAATGCTCGTGAGAATGTGTGATCAGTAAAGCAGAAAGACGCTGTCTGCTCCCCCTATGTGATGACATAACCAGTCAGGATGGAGGGTGTAAAGATAATTTAAGCCCTTGGATACATGCACACCTTGGTTTCCAAAACGGGACATGATGTCTGCAGTAATAATGTTGTTACAATATAAATTAAATTCTTTGAATATATTATAAGGGGTGTGAGTGATAATAGTGAACATCTGAAAAAGATCTATAATAAAAATTGATACTGTAATAAGAAATGTATCTATTCAACTATGGATGAATTGATGCTAAATATAATGGGGTAGATAATATATGAAAGAACTGTGAATCGATATCATGAAACTGGTGGTTTATGATAGTGTAAGCGCGATGATGAGTCTGATCGACCATATGTGGAAAAAAAACCCAATTGCAATAGTGTCATTGAGATAGGAAGGATAGTGTGATAGATATATGAGGTTACAAATTCATGTACTCCTGTGAGGGAGGCAGTTTTTATAGTCAACCACACGGTTCACTAGCCCTGTTTGAGAACCGCAACTGTAGCTCTGGTGGAATCCGGAAAGCCCTGGAGTATATACGGTTCTGCGAGAGACGTTACCAGCTGTCTTCTTGAGTTGTGAGCAACTTTACATGAGGCGTATTGCTTCGTTTTTTATGGGCACTGATTCTTGCACTTTGTGTAAGTAGTTTTTAATTTGCATGTATTTTTGTATAAATAAACCTACACTTTAATCTTCTTTGCGCTCTTCCCCTTTTTTTTTTTACATGTATTGTCTGGATATCTGAGCCGTGCAAAGGAAGCGCGACGTAAAAGGAGCTGCACTGTTGGATTCGGTTTCAACCATTCAAGGAACACTTGCTACCTACATTGCACTTAACCTTGTGGTGCACTGTGATATAGTGGAACTGAGGTATTGCTTTCTCTTCTTATAATATATTTGAGGACACCAGTTGGAATATCGTAATAAGATACTTTACATTGAAAGACTTTATATTAATTCTCTATACAACCACTTGAATTGTGTTTGCTTATATGATATGTGCGGTATTCTCAATATTTAATCTGTATTGTGTATATTTTTTTCCCTTCAGTTACACTGGATATACAAGAATCTTTAATAGATTCAGTAACAGGTTGCAGACTTAGCGCTGAATTTGTTTCTCTTTGTGCATAGATATATGAAGTGACTTTACTAAGTGTGGGACTCTAATGATGCAACTAGATATCAGTGATCAGACATAGAGAATCTAATATTGGGTGCCATCAAATAGGAAATACCTAAAAGAGACAACCAGTGTACTACACTGGGAGACGGGTGAGAAACTAGTAATCACCAGTAAAAATTTATTCTAATGTAATAAATAGTGGACAATAAAAAAATTGGTGTGATGATAATGATAGTGGTATAGAATATGGCTGTGACATGTAAACTATATGTAAGTCTATAAAATGAAAAAATGAAAGATGTGATGGAATCCCAAAGCATATCTGGGTATTCACCAGCCACGTCAATATAGCACCATTCCTAAGTCTATAAAGCTCCTCAGTTCCTCGCAGTTTGTTCTTGGCTATTCTTATTCTTGGTAAGTCAGACCTCCTTGCTCACAGTTACTCCCTGGCCTATGCCCATTGCGTCTTTACTCACAGTCGTGTGTTTCCTATTGTCTATAGCACAATACCTGGCAAGCACACAGCTACACACTGAGATACAAACAAGGGTAACACAGTCCTTTTGTAATTTCCCTAGACACATACAAAACACGGAAATGGACTGCACTCTCAAACCAGACTGGGTACACATTCCATGACCCTGCAAATTCACAGCCCTGGGTGCTCATGAGTATTTATAAGCATCTGAACAGCTTTCGGGGACTCAGGCAGTTAATGTGATGGTTCAGCCTGGAATTGAACCTGGAACCTGTCTCTATTTCTGCAGCTGTTCTTTCCCAGCCTGTTGTTTTACCACTATGCCACCAGATGGCTTGATGAGGATAAGAATATTGTGCTTTTCTGTTTGCTGCAACTTTGGCTCTCTGGCTCCACCTGCTTGCCAGCTGAAACAAATCATTTATTAAGCAGCCTGCTTTATCTGGGAGGTTTGTTTGCAATTCTGTGCCTTGACATTGAGAATTATACTCTGAATCTTTCTGGTCCTGTTTCCTGTGTGACAATACAGATTTGTTGGATTTCTGCTACAATTACTGACTACACTTCTGGATAATCCCTTGGCACTGTGTTTCATTTTTGGACTGATATCCTGGCAATTGATCTTGCATAAAACTCTATTTCCTAAAGACTGACTCAGGTACTTTTGTTTGCTTAGTTAAAGCTGCTGCATCATTGAGCTCTACATCAGAATTGGATTGTAGTCCTTACTTGAACTTTGTGACTAGGTATTGCTCCAACTAGAAAATTCAACTTCAGAGACCTGCTACTAAGTTGTTGTTGATTTCCAACTACTGCTTATAACATCCTGAAAGCTACAAACTGCAACTTCAAAAACGTTTATTTGTATAAAGTTATTGTGCTCTGAATCTCTAATTCTCTCAAGACTTATTTTCCTCTCAATAACTAGCAGCACCACATTTCTTTATAAAGCACCGGTCTTGTGAAAACAAAGTGTTAAGACTTTAAACATTGTAACAAGCTGAAAAGGCTTTAGAGGAAAACTCCTCCCTTTTCTTACTTTTATTTTTTGCAGCCTGCTAGTTTTTTTGCTTGTTTCCTGATACTACAAAGTTCCAATTTGCAGTCTATGCAAGTTTCCTGTTTGTTTCAACAAAGTTCCAGTCTACAACATATGCAAATATCCTGTTTGTTATTACAAAGCGCTGCAATCCTGCCTGTTATTACACAGTTACACTTCTACAGCATATGCAAGTGTCCTGTTTGTTATTACACAGCGCTGCATTCCTGCCTGTTATTACAAAGAACTGTATTCCTGCCTAATACTACAACCTATAGACTTTGTCTTATCTAATTGCATATCTCTGCATTGCTTTATCCTATAAAAAAAACCCATCTCCTTTATTTCCTAAAACATTGTACCTGTTTAATTATGCCTAAAAGGAAAGACTCACGCAGACAAAACACAACATTAACCCCAAAACCTGACACCTCTGCACAACAGCTCCTTACTCCTGAACCTGCTCCCTTGCAAAGTATGACAGTTAACCACAGCCAAGACTGGGTGCAAATTCATAGGGTAAATTACAAAACAAAATTATTAGCAGAACAAATAGGCCCAGAACCAGATCAAGGTCTCTTCCTCACTGGGTCACTAACCTACAGTCACACATAGGGTCTGCGTCACCCTTGCTTGTATGTTTGGTTGAAGGCATGCATTGTGTGGCTGTAGGTTAGGGACTCATAGAGGATGAAACCTTGATGCTGTCCTGGGCCTATCACCATTTGGCCAAATGTTGTTACTAACTCTACCATTTGCTTTATTCTAGCTGTATGCTTGCAAGAGAGTGCCAGAATTTTTTATGTGTTTTGCTAATAATTTTGCTTGTAATTGTCCCTATGGGCTTGCACACAGGCTTGGCTGGGGTTAACTACCAGAGTCAATAACATTTGTGCAGCTGTCTGTGAGTGCTGGCACCCAAGGGTGTGATTTTTGCAGGGTCATGTTATGTGTACCCAGTCTGGTTTGAGAGTGCAGTCTGTGTTTTGTATAATACAATATAATAAATAAATATATAAATATAAATATATATATATATATATATATATATATATATATATATATATATATATATATACTCTCTTTTTTTTTTTTTTTTTTTACTGAGTGAAGAACAAATCTATTTCCACTATTAACATTGTTTGAAAATGGGTGTGTGTGTATACATACACATATATAGAGAGAGATAGAGTAGATATAAATACCAATAATAAAAGGAATAATATATCCACATATATAAAGTAATTTAACTTGATATTATAAGTAACAGCCTTACAAACTACCCATTTTATAGAAGTACTGATCCCAAAAAAGGGGAACAAGAGGTAATAATTTAAAATGACCCTCAGCTTATTACTGCAGCCTATAGCTTGTCCCTGCTTCTGCAGCCTTTTTTTAAAATAAGGCTGCAGTGGTATAGCAAGCAGGCTGTATTATGTGAGTCATTATTTCCAAAGTGATTACATTCCCAGTTTCACAGAAGGACATTAGTTGTTTCCATCTCTTAAGAAAATGAGCCCCCAGGGGCATGGTCTTATTGAAGATAAAAATGGATATATTATAATTTGTATATCCTCTTTATCTATCTATCTATCTATTTATCTTTTATTAATTGAAGGAAAAAATTAATCTGTAGCCCACAACTCCACATACCTCTGTCAGTTCCAGCCATTTTAATTTATCAAAACAGTGTAATACTAAGTTAATATTGACTAATGATTAACTAATACATCGTACATAGTGCAGTCATTGATAACAATCAATATAAACATCAAACACTGACATTAAAAACTGCTATCAGTCCCTAAATATATCCCCTGCACAAAATAAAAATATTAAAAGGGCCACACAAATTCTGTTTAATACTCAGATTTGTAATCCATATAAATCTATAGTACTATGCTGTGCTATGTAGAATGTTTCAGTTAGTCATTTGTCAATAATGTCCCTGTATATTCATTCTTTTGATAATTAAAACTGCTTAAATCATCACTTTTGCAATCATCTTATGATTAGAAGTATTCCCTTTCTTCTTTTTAGTATATCTAACTTAAAAGGACAGTAAAGTCAAAATTAAATTTTCAAGGCTTATATAAAATGTTCAAAACTATTATTATTACTGATTATTATTAATATTCATTTGTGTGGGTACAGAGATACAGAGAAGACCATTAAAAAGATTAGTGACAAGATACAAAAACATAACAGACTAAACAAATCTGGTACAGGAGGAGGAAAGCCCTGCCCAAAGAGCTTAACCTACGGTTTGAGTGTACAGAGACATATAGGGTGTTAAAGGTGTGTGCACGCTCCTGAGGTCATATGAGCCTACCCATGCTTGCTTTTCAACAAACAATACCAAGAGAAGAATCCACATTCTATAACAGAAGTAAATTAGAAGGTTGTTACGTAGTTTGTTACGTGTATTGTACTTGCAGCAATGAGTCAAGATTTATTTTGGACAGAATAAAAAGAGGAGATTTTAAGCCTTTCTGAATAGGTGGGTTTTAGACACAACCTTCTAATTTACTTCTGATATAAAATTTGCATTTGTCTCTTGGTATCGTTTGTTGAAGAGCAAGCATTGGTAGGCTCCTATGACTCCAGGAGCATGCACAAACCTTTAACACCCTATTTCAGCAGTGTTTGCAACAATGTTTGCAGAAATGCTATACACTGTTGCAAGCACAGCTGCCATAGGGCTCCATGTACGAAGCAGCGAAAGTTGCTCCGGAGCCTTTGCGGGGCAGGTTCGCATATGCGAGCCTGCTTCCCGCAATGTAAGAAGCAGCGGTCATTAGACCGCTGCTTCCTACACCTGCTTCCTACACCCTACGCCACCTCTTAGGTGGCGAAGCAAAATCACCGAGAGCTCGCTCGCTCTCGGTGATTGACAGCCCCTTCAGTCGCGTGATTGGTCGTGCGACTGAAGGGGCAGGCATTACACACTCTGCTGAGTGTGTAATGATACATACGGGCAAGTGGATCAATAGATCCGCTGCCCGTGTGTAGCGGAGGCGGGCGGACAGCTTTGCGAGTTAAGAAGCTGTCCGCCCGCCTCTTAGTACATGGAGCCCATAGAATGCTAAAGACATGCTCACAGACATAAGCTCTCTGAACTATCTAGGCTTACTCTTCAAAGTAGAATACCAGAAGAACAAACTAAACTGAATAACATAAGTAAACTGTAGAGTTGATTAAAATTGAATGGTCTAATTGTATTCATGAAAGTTACATTTGAACTTTACTGTCCGTTTAAAGGGGCTTTACACTCAATACAAATTAATGCAAATAATAGAGCACACATTAAACATTTGTGTTTAACATAATTAAGAACTACTGGCTTGCAGGCTGATAAGCACAACCCAAACAACTTTATGAGACTAAAAACAAAACAGTTCTGTACAGGATAGTAACCTCCAATTTTTGAAAAAACAAAAAGTATTAATATGATTCACAAAAACATTTATTATACTGAACAAAGAAGAAAAAAAAAAAAACACTTTCAATTGAATGCTATTTTAAGTGTAGCCAATGCCATATCTTTCAAATTATTTAACACACACTTCATGTATCTCTTCAAACTTTTCTATGTTTCTATCTATTTAAGTTAAGCATAAGCAAATTTCCCTATTTTTTTCTGTCATTTAAGGTTTAGAAAATTTGCAATCTTACATCTAATCTATTTCAAGTAAACGTTGCCTTCTGACAGGTTCATATTAATGGGTGAGATGAAACATATATGTCAAATGCCAGGGAATGGTAGAAATATTTTCCATGACCTTAATGACAACCTTGCTCAAGATAGTAACATGCCTTTACCATACTGTGTAATGTCTATTGGGGTCAGTGAAAGAAGGAAACAGGTCATATCAGTCTTAAGAATGTCTAGCTGGAATTCTTAGATAAAAGCAATTAATAGAGCATAAAATTGTTGTTGAATTTGCCGTATGAAATCCCTGAAGAATTCTAAAACACCTTAAAGCAATTGTTGAGCAAGAATTAAAATATACGCTAGAGCTACTGCTGAAGTGATTGCGGAGCAAACACTAGGTGTTGGTGTCAGGCCCGGACTGTCCATAGAGTATATGGGGCAAATGCCTTGTGGGCAGGACTCTTATGTGAGCCTTGCTGCTATATACCACCCTCTTCTAACAAGGGTAAGAATAGGCAAGATGTTACAATCTGCCTATTTTGTAAAGCAGAAAGTACTTTAACCCTATGAAAATGGTATCATTTAATTTTATGTGATTCAAAATTTTGGGGTCGTTTACAAGCTTATGGCAATTTGCTCTCAAAGGACTAGATAACAAGTGACGCGCTAACTGTTGCACGCTTGTGAAAAGGGGTTTATTGTTCTTTGCCCTCGTCAGAAGTAGCGCCCATATTACAATTTAATTTCATGCACATCGGGATTGCACAACTTTTAATTTTAATTTTTAAAACGATAGATAATCCCTTTTATTATCCATTCCCCAGTTTTGCATAACCAACCCAGTATATTAATGTACTTTTTAACTCTGATGAGTACTTTGTGTTTAATTCTCTGCTTACTGCCCTCTTATTTCAGTTCTTTTGACAGA
This sequence comes from Bombina bombina, assembly GCF_027579735.1. NCBI lineage: Eukaryota > Metazoa > Chordata > Amphibia > Anura > Bombinatoridae > Bombina > Bombina bombina. The sequence goes on along the minus strand of NC_069500.1, from coordinate 395,170,744 downwards.
CGTGCATTTTAGCTGACTCATAAGTAACTCCACAGGAATGAGCACAATTTTATCTATTTGGCACACATGAACTAGCGCTGTCTAGATGTGAAAGATGCTCTGAAATAAGAGGCAGCCTTCAAGGACTTAGAAATAAAGATTCAAGCCTACCTAGGTTTATCTTTCAATAAAGAATACCAAAAGAACAAAGCAAATTTGATGATGAAATTAAATTGAAAGTTGCTTAAAAGTCCATGCCCTATCTGAATCATGAAAGTTTGTTATTCACTAGAATGTCCCTTTAACTGTGTACGCTAAGTGCAAACATGGTCATGACAACGCATTTACAGTGGTTGCACCTAGATTACATTGCTGCTTTGTGAACAGTTGTTCAATAATTTAGTCATAAATAATGAGCAAGGTCTAACAATGCTTCCCCATTAATCTTGAATCCAGAACTTGAGCCAAGATCTATTTTGCATGCTGCTTTTTCTTCATGACAGTTTGTGGTATATATGATATGTAAATCATGGAACAAGAATGTATAATGAGGGACAGCTATTTAGTTAAAATATACTCCTCTAAGGATCTCTAAGATTAAAATGATAGATTGACAATAGGAAGTGAACTAGGAGAAAAGCACGGAATAGGTCAAACAGCTTGAGAAAGAGGATTGTTGATCTACCATAAAATCAGTGAATATGTCAAAGAATCATTCTGAAAATCATACTACATCTGCTGCATAAACAGAGTTTGTTTAAGTTGTTCTCAAAACATAGTTTATAAGGAAATCCCTGAAAATGTAATCAAAAGACCATTTCAAAATCAACTTTTCAAAATGTATTAGTATCAAGATACTAGAATAAAACAGGCATAGTCAAGAAGAAAGAGAAAGAGAGGGAGAGAAATAATACTGGTCATAACATAAAAGACATATAGTGCAGATAAACAACTATATAATGCAAAATAACTCACGGACAGATTACGAGTTTTGCGTTATGAGCGGCTCGCTAATAATTTGCAAGTTATTGTCACCGCTCACCTCCCTATAGCACTGCTATTGCAGGTTTGCAAAAATCCGGCGTTAGCAGACAATATGGCAGCGTTGAGCTCCATACCGCATATAAATACCAGTGCTGCTTTGAGCTGGTTTTATGCGCTTGTGCACGATTTCACCATAGACATCAATGGGGAGAGCTGGCTAAAAAAAAAGCCTAACACCTGCAGTAAAGGAGCGTAAAGCTCCGTAACGCAGCCCCATTGATTCCTATGGGGAAAGAAAAGTTATGTTTACGCCAAACTGCCTAACATAAACCCCAAGTCTAAACACCCCTAATCTGCTGCCCCCGACATCGCCGACACCTACATTACACTTATTAACCCCTAATCTGCCACCCCCGACATCACCGCCACCTACCTACATTTATTAATTCCTAATATGCTGCCCCCAATGTTGTCGCTACCTACATTAAATTTATTAACCCCTAATCTGCCACCCCCAATTTCGTCGCTACCTACCTACACTTATTAACCCCTAATCTGTCACCCCCAACGTCACCGCTACTATACTAAAGTTATTAACCCCTAAACCTAAGTCTAACCCTAACCCTAACGTAACCCTAACCCTAACACACACTAACTTTAATATAATTAAAATAAATCTAAATAAAAATTACAATTAATACCTAAATAATTCCTATTTAAAACTAAATACTTACCTATAAAATAAAACCTAACCTAGCTACAATATAACTAATAGTTACATTGCAGCTATATTAGGTTTTATTTTTATTTCACAGCTAAGTTTGTATTTATTTTAACTAGGTAGACTAGTTAGTAAATAGTTATTAACTATTTACTAGCTACCTAGTTAAAATAAATACACCTTTACCCGTAAACTAAAACCTAACCTGCCTTACACTAACAACTGACTACCACATTTTATACATCTTTCGTTTACTTTTTCCCACCATCTCGCCATAATTGTGTAACGTGTGTCTCCCTATAATAACTAGATTTAGTTATTTTTCCTATTCTAATAATATTGTTTTGAATTTTATCTTCATTTATCTTTTGGAAATCCTTTATATGCCATTTTAATACTCAAGTTTTAAGATTAACTACTCCCTTATCCATTATAGTTCTCTACCATTTTTTGATAGACTAATTTCCTTTTTTGCACATTCGTAAATTTTCTGAAATTTGAAGCTAGATCCAATCTTCCCTGTGTTCAAATCTTAGCTTATTAACCAAATTCCTCAATTGAAGATATACGAAAAAATCTTTTGCTGGAAAGTCAAATTCTTTTGTCAAATCCTCAATTTTTTTGTTATAGATCTATTATCTTTTATAGCAATAACTTGTGAAATATTTATATTTCTGCTTCTTTTCCATCTATAGAACACCTAATGATTTTAAAGTTTCTGTAAATAAAGGGTAACTAGTAATCGTAATAAAATTAGATATTATATAATTTATACAGATTTTCTTACCGTATAGCTGCTATGCTTTGATAGCTCACTGGAACACACCTAGATTTTTAATCTCTTCTAGAAGTTCCTCATTTTCTACATGTAGTAAAGCCTTTAAAGAATACAATTTAACCACTGATTCTTCCAGATTCTGAGGTATAATACTCTACCTTAAACAGCCATTCTGATACTATTTTAAATAAACATACTAGATTATATTTTTCTATATCTGAAAACACAAGCCCTCCAAAGTCTCTGAGTTGAGAAAGTTTGGTTAAAGAATATTTATTTTTCCTTGTGCCCCCCCCCCCCCACAAGGAAAAATAAATATTCTTTAACCAAACTTTCTCAATCAAGCATACATTTATTAAAAGACTATGGCCTAGATTTAGAGCTCGGCGGTAGCCGTGAAAACCAGCGTTAGAGGCTCCTAACGCTGGTTTTAGGCTACCGCCGGTATTTGGAGTCACTCAAAATAGGGTCTAACGCTCACTTTTCAGCCGCGACTTTTCCATACCGCAGATCCCCTTACGTCAATTGCGTATCCTATCTTTTCAATGGGATCTTTCTAACGCCGGTATTTAGAGCCGTTTCTGAAGTGAGCGTTAGAGCTCTAACGACAAAACTCCAGCCGCCGGAAAATAGCAGGAGTTAAGAGCTTTCTGGGCTAACGCCGGTTCATAAAGCTCTTAACTACTGTACCCTAAAGTACACTAACACCCATAAACTACCTATGTACCCCTAAACCGAGGTCCCCCCACATCGCCGCCACTCGATTAAAATTTTTTAACCCCTAATCTGCCGACCGCCACCTACGTTATACTTATGTACCCCTAATCTGCTGCCCCTAACCCCGCCGACCCCTGTATTATATTTATTAACCCCTAACCTGCCCCCCACAACGTCGCCGACACCTGCCTACACTTATTAACCCCTAATCTGCCGAGCGGACCTGAGCGCTACTATAATAGTTATTAACCCCTAATCCGCCTCACTAACCCTATCATAAATAGTATTAACCCCTAATCTGCCCTCCCTAACATCGCCGACACCTAACTTCAATTATTAACCCCTAATCTGACGACCGGAGCTCACCGCTACTATAATAAATGGATTAACCCCTAAAGCTAAGTCTAACCCTAACACTAACACCCCCCTAAGTTAAATATAATTTACATCTAACGAAATTAATTAACTCTTATTAAATAAATTATTCCTATTTAAAGCTAAATACTTACCTGTAAAATAAACCCTAATATAGCTACAATATAAATTATAATTATATTATAGCTATTTTAGGATTAATATTTATTTTACAGGCAACTTGGTAATTATTTTAACCAGGTACAATAGCTATTAAATAGTTAAGAACTATTTAATAGTTACCTAGTTAAAATAATAACAAAATTACCTGTAAAATAAGTCCTAACCTAAGTTATAATTAAACCTAACACTACCCTATCAATAAATTAATTAAATAAAATACCTACAATTACCTACAATAAAACCTAACACTACACTATCAATAAATAAATTAAATACAATTTCTACAAATAACTACAATTACATAAACTAACTAAAGTACAAAAAATAAAAAAGAACTAAGTTACAAAAAATAAAAAAATATTTACAAACATAAGAAAAATATTACAACAATTTTAAACTAATTACACCTACTCTAAGCCCCCTAATAAAATAACAAAGACCCCCAAAATAAAAAATTCCCTACCCTATTCTAAATTAATAAATGTAAAAGCTCTTTTACCTTACCAGCCCTGAACAGGGCCCTTTGCGGGGCATGCCCCAAGAAAATCAGCTCTTTTGCCTGTAAAAAAAAACATACAATACCCCCCCCAACATTACAACCCACCACCCACATACCCCTAATCTAACCCAAACCCCCCTTAAATAAACCTAACACTAAGCCCCTGAAGATCTTCCTACCTTGTCTTCACCATCCAGGTATCACCGATCCGTCCTGGCATCCGGTGCTGAAGAGGTCCAGAAGAGGCTCCAAAGTCTTCCTCCTATCCGGCAAGAAGAGGACATCCGGACCGGCAAACATCTTCTCCAAGCGGAATCTTCGATCTTCTTCCATCCGGTGCGGAGCGGGTCCATCTTGAATCAGCCGACGCGGATCCATCCTCTTCTTCCGGCGTCTCCCGACGAATGACGGTTCCTTTAAGGGACGTCATCCAAGATGGCATCCCTCGAATTCCGATTGGCTGATAGGATTCTATCAGCCAATCGGAATTAAGGTAGGAATATTCTGATTGGCTGATGGAATCAGCCAATCAGAATCAAGTTCAATCCGATTGGCTGATCCAATCAGCCAATCAGATTGAGCTTGCATTCTATTGGCTGATCGGAACAGCCAATAGAATGCGAGCTCAATCTGATTGGCTGATTGGATCAGCCAATCGGATTGAACTTGATTCTGATTGGCTGATTCCATCAGCCAATCAGAATATTCCTACCTTAATTCCGATTGGCTGATAGAATCCTATCAGCCAATCGGAATTCGAGGGACGCCATCTTGGATGAAGTCCCTTAAAGGAACCGTCATTCGTCGGGAGACACAGAAAGAAGAGGATGGATCCGCGTCGGCTGATTCAAGATGGACCCGCTCCGCACCGGATGGAAGAAGATTGAAGATGCCGCTTGGAGAAGATGTTTGCCGGTCCGGATGTCCTCTTCTTGCCGGATAGGAGGAAGACTTTGGAGCCTCTTCTGGACCTCTTCAGCACCGGATGCCAGGACGGATCGGTGATACCTGGATGGTGAAGACAAGGTAGGAAGATCTTCCGGGGCTTAGTGTTAGGTTTATTTAAGGGGGGTTTGGGTTAGATTAGGGGTATGTGGGTGGTGGGTTGTAATGTTGGGGGGGGTATTGTATGTTTTTTTTTACAGGCAAAAGAGCTGATTTTCTTGGGGCATGCCCCGCAAAGGGCCCTGTTCAGGGCTGGTAAGGTAAAAGAGCTTTTACATTTATTAATTTAGAATAGGGTAGGGAATTTTTTATTTTGGGGGTCTTTGTTATTTTATTAGGGGGCTTAGAGTAGGTGTAATTAGTTTAAAATTGTTGTAATATTTTTCTTATGTTTGTAAATATTTTTTTATTTTTTGTAACTTAGTTCTTTTTTATTTTTTGTACTTTAGTTAGTTTATGTAATTGTAGTTATTTGTAGAAATTGTATTTAATTTATTTATTGATAGTGTAGTGTTAGGTTTTATTGTAGGTAATTGTAGGTATTTTATTTAATTAATTTATTGATAGGGTAGTGTTAGGTTTAATTATAACTTAGGTTAGGACTTATTTTACAGGTAATTTTGTTATTATTTTAACTAGGTAACTATTAAATAGTTCTTAACTATTTAATAGCTATTGTACCTGGTTAAAATAAATACAAAGTTGCCTGTAAAATAAATATTAATCCTAAAATAGCTACAATATAATTATAATTTATATTGTAGCTATATTAGGGTTTATTTTACAGGTAAGTATTTAGCTTTAAATAGGAATAATTTATTTAATAAGAGTTAATTAATTTCGTTAGATGTAAATTATATTTAACTTAGGGGAGTGTTAGTGTTAGGGTTAGACTTAGCTTTAGGGGTTAATCCATTTATTATAGTAGCGGTGAGCTCGGTCGTCAGATTAGGGGTTAATAATTGAAGTTAGGTGTCGGCGATGTTAGGGAGGGCAGATTAGGGGTTAATACTATTTATGATAGGGTTAGTGAGGCGGATTAGGGGTTAATAACTTTATTATAGTAGCGCTCAGGTCCGCTCGGCAGATTAGGGGTTAATAAGTGTAGGCAGGTGTCGGCGACGTTGAGGGGGGCAGATTAGGGGTTAATAAATATAATATAGGGGTCGGCGGTGTTAGGGGCAGCAGATTAGGGGTACATAGGTATAATGTAAGTAGCGGCGGTTTACGGAGCGGAAGATTAGGGGTTAATAATATAATGCAGGGGTCAGCGATAGCGGGGGCGGCAGATTAGGGGTTAATAAGTGTAAGGTTAGGGGTGTTTAGACTCGGGGTACATGTTAGAGTGTTAGGTGCAGACGTAGGAAGTGTTTCCCCATAGGAAACAATGGGGCTGCGTTAGGAGCTGAACGCGGCTTTTTTGCAGGTGTTAGGTTTTTTTACAGCTCAAACAGCCCCATTGTTTCCTATGGGAGAATCGTGCACGAGCACGTTTTTGAGGCTGGCCGCGTCCGTAAGCAACTCTGGTATCAAGAGTTGCATTTGCGGTAAAAATGCTCTACGCTCCTTTTTTGGAGCCTAACGCAGCATTTTTTTTGAACTCTCGATACCAGAGTTAATTTTATGCTGCGGCCAGAAAAAAGCCTGCGGAGCGTTAACAGCCCATCTACCGCCAAACTCCAAATCTAGTCCTAAATATTTTTTCATAATTAAAAGTTGTACATTTTGTAATTTATACAATAGCAATCTTGTATTTAAGTACATTTTTATTTATCATATATTTTAAAATCTTGGAATATTAAATGTCAAAAAACATGTTAATGGCAGAATAAGCATTCTCACTCAACTGTGAAAAACAGGAAAAGTCATTGTTTATGCTCTATCTTAATGGCAATTCAAACAAAAACATTGCACCTTTTTATCCAAAAATTGGACTTTATTTTGTTAAAAGAAGCACTCCCGTTTAAAGGAGTCTAGTTGTTTTTTCAAGCTGTGCTTGCATCCATGTATGAGGGGAACATAATGCTTGTGTTTCAAATTTCCTGTAAGACAGAACTAAAACAGCAATTTTTCACATTTGTGTAATAACCTAAAATATTGCATGAAGATTGGCTATAGAATGTTCTTATGCATAGTATTCTCTCCTTTGTTAAAAAATGGATACTTGTATAAAAAATATAAGTCTAATTATGCAATCATATGAAAACAATTTATCTAAAATCTTAGAAATAGCAAAAACAATACTCTCAGTCAAAGAACCAACTATTTATGTAATAAAAATACAAATGTGTAGAGTCTTTGGCCAATGAATTAGGGCTCGATTATTTAATTAGGGCTCGCCAGTCCTTCTATTTCCCTGGTGGAATGATCCAAAGCCGCTTTTTACCCTGAAAACAGGGTTTCTTTCTAAGGGGTGTATACTGCATTTTCATATGAAATGTGCACAACAAAATTCATATTTTAAACATCATACAAAACAAATATTTGAACCATTCACACAAAAATAAGCAGGGAAAAATTGTATTGTTAAGGTGCATCAAAAATTATTCACCAAAAAATTGTATGTTAAAAAAAAGTAAAATTTGTATGTAATTTACACAGGAATAAATCAAATTAAAAATAAACACAGCGTAAATTGTAACTGTAGTACACTGGATGTGCAAAAATCACACAGAAATTTGAACTTATAAATACAATTTTTTTTCGTAAAATGGGCTGAACATGGGCATTCCATGTGCGTATATGAAAATGTCTCCCTAATCCCAGCCTAATTCTATAAAGCTTTTAGCACTGCAGATCTCACAGTTTTTTGTCACCAACTAAAAGATGGCAAGCTTTTCTCAAAACATTACAAGCACTTATAACCCCAATAGAAAAACAAATGCATACTAAAATATAGGCGAATGTTAGATGCTCTATGCAGAAAGCAGCATAATCTGGGTTATATTGGCTGCAGGATTTTAATTTTAAAGTGCTTCCCCTGCTCCCTGCTTCCCCTGTCCCTATCCAACGAGCTTCATTACTTTTAATAGGAACAATGTCTCTACTTGCAGGGACTGCCCCGTTTTTATGATCATTGCACCAGGGCAGCCCTGCGAGAGTGAGCAAGAAAAAGTAGGTTTGAGCTCGTGAAGATTATATCATCGAGCCATGAGTATCTTCTTGAAATAGCTTCCAAAGTAAGTACAAGAAAATAATACACTTTGCCGCTCTTCCAAACAATAGTGCAAATCCCATCTGAAAATGTAAGGTGGAACAGTGTGTAGCTGTATCTATGCCAGTGTTCAGTGAGGTGGGACACTGAGATCTCCCAGCAGGCTTCTATCAGCACACGAAAGTGCTGCCACGCTTTTGAGTATAACAGCTTTAAACGTATCATTAGAGCAATTGGATTTGATAAAAGTATTGCACTAGGTGGCACTTTTCTTTGTTCTTATTTTTTCAGATATGAGATAGCATATATAACACACACAATGGACTGGGTATTTATTTATTTTACTTATTATGGTACAATATATACTGAGCCAGCAGTACTCCTGAAAGTATGGCTCTAAACGTGTTAATTAGTAATTACTGAATAATTTCCTTTATTTCTAAGAAAATTCCTCTTGAAACAAAAACAACTTTCTGTCAAGGTGTTAAATGAATGGATGCAAATATTCCATGGAAGGAGTTAAAGGGACAGTCTAGTATAAATTAAACTTTCATTATTCAGATAAGACTTTTCATTTTAATCAACTTTCCAATTTACCTTTATCATCACATTTGCTTTTTTCTCTCTTGGTATTCTTAGTTTAAACTAAACATATGCTAATTCTAAGCCTTTGAGGGCTGCCTCTTATCACAGGCTTTTTAAATCTCTTTTCAACACAAAGAGACAGAAAGTACACGTGGGCCATATAGATAATACTATGTTCAGGCACAGGGGGTTATTTAAGATTTAGCACAAAACAATGCTACATTTAAGACAATAGATAATAAACAGTCACAGTCATGTGATCAGGGGGCTAGAAGAAGGCTCCTAGATACAAGGTAATCACAGAGGTAAAAAGTATATTAATATAACTGTGTTGGTTATGCAAAACTGGGGAATGGGTAATAAAGGGATTATCTATCTTTTAAAACAATAACAATGATAGAGGAGGAGCTTGGTGAGCTGCAGAGCAGACGTGCTGATACAGAGCTCTTGCACAAAAAGCTGTTTAAATTGTTGTTTTCAGCAATTATAAGTACACAAATCTCCATAATAACATTAGGGAAGCATATGGGAGATTATAGATAGCACTTCTGGGACGTATTTTCAATGCAAAAGAGGATCCGGAGCCAGGCCGACTAGGAGTTCCGGAAGTGGCGGCAGGAAAGTCCGGGGCTTCGGCCTATATCGGCATTCACACAACATCATAACGGATCGACTGTAAGGACAGTGACAAACTGAGCCGGTTGTAGCCGGAATAAGAGAGGGGGCTCCTTCCAGGCACATAAATCACGGAGTGAGGGTAAGACACTTTACTCCTTCGAATACTCGATAATAAATACCTTGGGCTGCGGCCTGCACGCTACAGCACAGAGCATTGCGATGCACATGAACTTTGGCTAACAGAGAGGTTATGTAATTAGGACATTACTGGGAAAGAACGATATATAGAGGAACTCTCTCCTGCATAGGGGCTCTCACAGTCAGCATTAATAGATTGGAAACATACAAAGGTGCAGAGGGGTCTGCAGTGAGGGAGACTTAGCAGGCGGGAAAAGACACCATTTTCCTAAACAAGATCTAATGTGAGTGCAAATTTGATATATTTGGACAGTCTCCTTATAAGGCTCCCCTTTTTCCAAATTCTCTACCTGAGCTGTGGAACTCTGTAGCAGTGGCTTAGGAATACCTATAGAGAATTCACAGGAGCCTATAGGTCACCAGACAAGAGAGACTTCTTAACATAGCTATATCACCCCCTTAAAAGCATAATGTGATATTGACTGCAGTCTCGACATCCATCTTGCCTGACATCTGAACTATATGTACCCTACAAGTAGAGGGTTTTTATAAACATGAACGCACAACCCTAAATGGTTCCCATAAATCCTAAGAGCAAGCAAGCACAAGTAATATTGAACACCTAGGCTCCTCACAACGCTAAACCCCAATAAAGAGACACCATCTATCATATATCACAAAATGAAGAATAAATCACAAACAGTGAAAGAATGCCTATCGAGATCTCAATCTAAACAAAAAGGTCTAGATAAAGGTAATTCCCCTATGGCAACTAGTTCACCAACACAGAGCACTGAGAAATCTGGGGAACCCAGAACAGAGGAAACCAACAAAGAGCTCCTGTCCCAAATTAAGTCATTGTTCCAAGAAGAATTTAAAATGGCCCTATCTGAAATCAAACAAGACCTCAGAGAGATAGGTGGGAGAACCGCTGAACTGGAAGAAAAATTGGATAGTGTGACCGAGGAAATCCCCATACTCAGAAATTCAATACAAGTTAATTCTGCATATGTCCGTAGACTTGAAGAACAGATTGAAGATCTGGAAAACAGATCACGTAGATCTAACCTAAGAATCCGAAATCTTCCGGAGACTTATAATAATCTAGAGGAAACAGTGACGGAACTATTTATACAGTTAGTTCCAGATATTGAACCAACCATGTAGCTGATGGATAGGGTCTACAGGGCCCTCACAAGACCACAACAAAATGCCACCAGAGACATCATCTTAAAACTACACTATTATCACATCAAAGAACGGATTCTAAAAGCAGCTAGAGACAAAAGATGTATAGAATTCGAAGGACATAATATTCAAATCTACACGGACCTTGCCCCAATAACACTCAGGAAAAGAAGGGACTTGAAACCCATCACTGCTGCTCTTACGAAGGAACATATAAAATACAGATGGAACTTCCCCTTCAAATTAGCCTTCTCGCACCAGAATGGGAATTACAGCTGCGCTACCCTAGAGGAAGGAAAGGCTTTATTAGATCGACTACAAATTCAAACTGACATTACTACTACTCCTGCAAGCTCAGCGTCCCCCAGGAAAGCTTTTCAAAAAGAGTGGACCCCAGTCGGGAGGAATGGAAAAGCAAAGAAACAAAAGATTAACCCCAGTGAAGAGCTAGGGGAAGAAGATTCTGATGAAGCCGCTGATTCTCCAACATGAGACCAAGGCTAAAATAAGAAGCTATGAATATCTCTGGACTAATTCTCATGATGAAAGGTCTAGCCCACTGAGTAGGGGCAAGGCCTACATGGTAACATCCTCTTGTTTGAGACTTATTATTACTGAGTTCTTGTTGATTTTATTAACCAGTTCTAGGTTAAAATGTTTACAAGTTAAAGCCCTTAGGCATAACTCACTACAGTGAGGTAAAACCCCCTATCTGACTCCTCGCTATCCACAGTTGAGCTTTATCCCAATGGGGTTCATACACTAAAATTATAGATAAGGGATATCATTGGCCCCTACCACCTCTAAATACCAACCTACCTCAAAAGGGCCCTCAGGGACTTACACCCTATAATCCTCACTAAATCTAGGATTATAACGTTCAATACCATTTAATAAACAAGTAATATACTGTCTTAGGATTTGTTCAACACCCCCCACACCCCTCCATTATTTCCCCCTCCCTCCCCCCCCTCCCAACCCACGTTCATGTTAAGCACTTGATCAGGCAGATGTGATGTAACATTTGTATGTTAAGTCATGTATATGTCTTTATCTCTAACATTTATTTGTATTTCATTTTGGTTTCAATTATGGTCACTGATCTCTAGGTCACTTCTTACTGGTAAGATGGGTCAGAAGGTTGATGTTACTTTTGTAATGCTTCTTGAAATATTATATGTTTTGCTAAACCTTTTCTCTATCATTCATGAAGGCTTGATTACAACTCCTCTACAGAAGCTGAGCTTGGCCTGGTCCATGAAACCCCTCCTCCAACTCAGAGAGACCACGATCCTCCCCTCACAGACTCTCAGGTACTTTTCTAAAGAAGTTCTCCCTAACACCACAACATGCCCATAAAGATAAAATCACATAATGTCAGAGGGTTAAACTCCGACATCAAAAGGAAAAAAACAATCCTAGAATACAAGGCACTCGGGGCTAAGATAATAATGTTACAGGAAACACATTTCACATCAGCATACACGCCCACATATTGGGATAAGGCTTACCCCACGCAATTCCATGCTATAGGCCCGAAAAAAAAATGCGGAGTTTCCGTTCTAATTCACTCATCTCTAAATTTTCAAGAAGATTCGGTAATAAGAGACAAAGAGGGTAGATAATTAATAATACAAGGTTCAATACAAAACACCCCAATCCTATTAGTTAACGTATATGTCCCCAATGAATCACAGGCTAACTTTATCTCTAAACTTAGCAAGCACCTAACCCTTTGGAAGAGATATAAAACTATAGTAGGAGGCGATTTCAATATCACTATGAATGACAAAATTGACAGATCCTCGCAAGCACATGCGCCCCCTAACTCACTCACAAAACCAAGTAGAATCCTACTGGACTTCACATTAGACCACAACTTGATAGATTGCTGGCGAGCCCAGAATAATGATGCTAGAGACTACACATACTATTCGCCTATGCACTCCTCACAGTCCAGAATAGACTATATCTTTGTAAGTCAAATCTTAGTACCATTACTTAATGACACGTCAATCACAAATTGCTCCTGGTCCGACCACTCCATAGTGGAAATCACTCTCGCAGGATTGATTAATCCACATAGGACTAAATCTTGGACTCTAAATGCATCCCTGCTTAAAGAAGGGCCAGAATTAGAAAAATTAAAACAGCAAATATCTGAATTTATTACCATTAACAATAACTCCACACAAAACCCCGCCCTTGAATGGGGAGCTCTGAAAGCTTACACACAAGGCTTACTTATGGCCAAATCTAGGAGACAAAATAAGATCAGAGAAACTAAAACACTAGACTTAAAAGCAGAAACAAACAGGCTACGATCGCAGCTCGGGCTTAATCCTTCTCGCTCCTTAGCCAACCAACTTAAAATTAAAAATGCAGAATTAGACTCACTTCTAAACAAGGAGGCAGCTAGATCAATAAAAATAGTGGACACACAATACTACATCTATGGCAATAAGCCGGACCGAATGCTAGCTAACAAATTGAAAGATATAGTGAAAACTACGACAGTCCCACAGATACAAACCCCAAATAACAAGACCACCAATGACCCTCAAGACATAGCGAACCTATTTGCAGACTACTATGGTAAACTGTATAACATAACAACAACACACAAAGAGAGAGATAGAGCCCTGGATTTTTCATCCTTTCTCGGAGATAGCACACTACCAACCGTCACCACAGACGATCTTGACTCCCTAAATAGACCCATAACTCCAGAGGAAATAACACACAGTATAAAGAATCTTAAAAGATCCAAAGCCCCAGGACCTGATGGCTATCCTGCCATCTTTTACAAAATATTGCATCCTATTTTAGTACCCCAACTAGTTAAAGTATTTAATGCTATGATGCAAGGCAAGGAAGTTCCCAGAGAAATGTTGATGGCCCGGATCACAGTGATCCCAAAACCAGGAAAAAACAAACAACATTGCCAAAACTACAGACCCATTTCCCTTATCAATCAGGACATTAAACTATTTACCAAAATCCTAGCAAACCGACTAAACCCACTCCTTACTAAATTAATCCACCCAGACCAAGTAGGATTTATTACGCAGAGAGAAGCCCCAGACAACACGAGAAAAATTATCAATTTGATTAATATAGCCTCGGTAGAAAGAATGCCTTCTCTGTTCCTCTCACTGGACGCAGAGAAGGCATTCGATAGGATTGACTGGGACTATATGTTCGCGGTCCTAGAAAGAGTAGGCATCACAGGATCATTTTATGACGCCATCAAAACACTATACTCATACCCAACGGCTTATGTTAAATTGTCAGGCTACCAATCAAAACCCATACACGTTAACAATGGAACTAGACAAGGTTGTCCACTTTCCCCACTCTTATTCGCTCTGAGCATAGAACCGTTAGCAATCAAGATCAGAGAAAACCAGGATATCTCTGGCATTCAGGTAGGCCAAACAGAACATAAGATCTCCTTATTTGCTGACGACGTGATCTTGACATTAACTAAACCCTTACTCTCCCTCCCCCCAGTATATAAATTAATACAACAATTTGGATCCCTATCGGGATATAAAATAAACAAAGAGAAATGTGAAGCCCTGGGAGTCGGTATCCCAAACCACACTGAAAAATTAATGGAACTCAACTTTTCATTCAGATGGCCAAAGAAGTCCATTAAATATTTAGGAATCAACTTATCTAATAACATACACTCTTTATACCAGCTGAACTATCTGCCCATGTTTAAAAACATTAGAGCCCTAATCACAAAATGGATGAAACTTAAAATCTCATTCTGTGGAAGAATTATCTCTACTAAGATGTCCTTACTACCTAAGCTGCTCTATCTCTTTCGCTCCTTACCTATATCTCTTCCTCTATCAGACTTGCAAAAACTCCAGAAGGACATCTTAAAATTTGTGTGGCAGGGAAAAAGAGCGAGAATCAATAAGAAACTTATGTGTACTACCAAGGGAGATGGGGGTTGGGTCTCCCAAACCTAATATCATATTATTATTCGGCCCGCACTGCCCAAACCCTACATTGGTTCAATATCAACAATAACTGACAATGGGTAAATATTGAATCCAACGTTATGAACACCACACCATTACCTAACCTCTTATGGACCCCTGACACCACAACTACTCCCAAAAAATGTGAATATATCCCAATTCAACACACCTTACACATCTGGAAAACACTAAACTCCAAATTCCCCCTACTTAATAGGAGATCGATGATCACCCCCTTGATAACTAAAACTTCCTCTTTCGATAAAACCACACAACAGAAATGGCATAATAGAGGACTTTATAGAATTGCAGACATATATAAAGAAGGTAGGATGATTACATATGAACAATATCAGGCTTTAGATAATGAAGACAGGAATATTTGGTATCACTACCTCCAATTAAAATCCAGAGCACAGCAAGTTATGGGGGGAGAGAGGGTCCCAACAAGTACCATACTAGAGAGACTCTGCCTAGCGGATCACCAAATCAGGGGGGGAATATCTACCTTATACACATTACTCAATAGCGCACCTCAAGATAGTAAACCACCCATAATGTTAAAATGGGAAAATGACACGGGGAGAACCTGGTCAGTTAGGACGTGGAGGGAGGCCTTAGCTAATGGCTTATCCTTCTCGCAAAATGCGACCCTCAGAGAAAATTTCCTTAAGGTGGCTTTCAGATGGTATTTATTCCCAACTTGATCAGGTGATAGAGGTGACCCACTATCCAAACTCTGCTATAGAGGATGTGGCGAACTTGGGACATACCCACACATGTGGTGGGACTGTAGAAACGTTAAGGAAATTTGGAGGCATACATCTGCTCTTTTGAGTGATATTTTCCAAAAACCAATAACCTTGTCAATGGAGCAGGCCTTACTCCACTTCCCGATCCCAGGTATTTCCAAGCACAATAATAAGCTAGCTAGGTGGATATGTACAATTGTTAGACTGGGCATAGCCCAATTCTGGAAAGAAACCCCCCCTAGTTTTGAAATGATAAAACAAAAAATGATATTTCACTTCGATATGGCGAGCTCCACAGCAGAATATCTAGATGATAAAAAAACATTCCTTCAGCAATGGGAGCCCTTTATACATTACTATGAAGCCCTGAGGAGGAGAGGGGGGGCAGGAATGGACCGGGCCGGGCAAAGCTTTTAAGAAACAGCACCACTAATTCCCATGGGGGGGTAGAGACAACTTCAAATCTGTATATTGTATTACATGTGATTGTAGAGTCTTTTCAATGTACTAAGTGACCTCTAAATGCTGGAATTTGTGACCAATGTTTATTGTTTATTGTAAATGTTAAAATTTATGAATAAAAATATTTTCAACATAAAACAATAGCAATTCTATGGTTGACTTTCCCTTTAAAATTTTCAGAAACAAATCAAGACAGGTGTAACTAATTAGGACAATGATTTACAAGAGAAATTTGGAGTATTTATTTTTGTAAAGTAAGTTGTGCTTCAAGGACAAATTATGTGTAAGTGCTCAAACAAAAGTGTAGGTGGGGCAAAGCTAGATGTAGCAATTTATTTATTTTATCATTTTGTTCCTTAGTGATTTCTTAGCGACTGGAAAATGCACCTACGGAGTTTTAATAATGAAGCTCTTCCTACGGTTGTGTTTATAAGATGCTGGCTTTGTACACCTGCAAACCATGTAACTAATACAATACACTGTGTAATAAAAACACAATTTCATATTTGTAATTGACTTTGATTTAATAAACTTGCAGATTCAACTCTTTATCCTGCTGTAGATAAAAAGCACAACAAGGAAAACTCAGTGGCACCAATTAATGAAGGATGATTTTCTCTTAATTATATCACTTAGAAATATAAGAATAACTTTTCATAACAATGAATAATTTATGTTATGTTGCACACAGCTATTCAACCATTTCTTTTTAATTAATTTAATTTAATTTAAACTATTTTATTTACAGAATGCCAAAACAGTTGCTTACAATCATCTTCAGAATATCTACTTGTATGTTTGAAACATGTTATTACGCTTACAGCACACATAGGAAGTAATAGTACACCATTTAAAAGACAGATCTACTTGCAAATAGATTAAACACACATGTAACATCTTGCTTGAGAGCACAGCCTATGCACCAATAAGGATCAGCTGTCACACATAGCTGCTAATTATTGTCTGTGTTCTGTTAGCAAGTTGCAATGCTCGCAGCTCTCAAGCGGAGCTGGGATAGGTAATGTAAAAATAGCATGCCATTTTTTGCATTAGAATGTGCCATTAAAGGGACAGTCAAGTCCAAAAAAACTTTCATGATTCAAATAGGGCATGTCATTTTAAACAACTCTACAATTTACTTTTATCACCAATTTTGCTTTGTACTCTTGGTATTCTTAGTTGAAAGCTAAACCTAGGAGGTTCATATGCTAATTTCTTAGACCTTGAATACCGCCTCTAATCTGTCTAAACTGTCTGAATGCATTTTGACAGTTTTCACCACTAGAGGGCATTAGTTCATGTGTTTTATATAGATAATATTGAGCTCACGCACATAAAGTTACCTAGGAGTAAGCACTGACTGGCTAAAATGCAAGTCTGTCAAAAGAACTGAAATAAGGGGGCAGTTTGCAGAAACTTAGATACAAAGTAATTACAGAAGTAAAACATGCATTATTATAACTGTGTTGGTTATACAAAACTCGGGAATGGGTAATAAAGGGATTATCTATCTTTTTAAACAACAAAAGTTCAGGTGTTGACTGACCCTTTAAGAATAAAAGAACTATGCCTTTTAAAAATGAAGATGTTTTTAAAAAAAGTGTACTCATTAATATACTCAATCAAATCCAAACAGCATAACAGCAAAAAATAAGTGAAAAAATAAAAGCTGAGGATGATTCCTGTAGACTTTCTCTCTCTGTCCAGGATAGTTACAATATTTGGATATGTTTGTGTAGGTTATTGGTAATTTTACACCAAACTTTTTTTATATTTCTATTAATTTCTGCTCTTTACATTTCTTAATTACAATGTTTTATAATCTATTTGCATTTACTACTACTAATAAAGGGATTACTATAAAAATATAAGAGGCCAAAGTTTTGTTCCTTTATTATTATTATTGGTTATTTGTAGATCACCAACAGATTCTGCAGCGCTATAAACACAGACGGAATACAAGGAAACATTTATAGAGATCAGACGGGTAGAAGGCCCTGACAAGAGTTGCACTGTTGTAGTCAGCTTGTCAGGGTGCCAGGAATCAGACTGAGACGAGAAGTGCAAAAATAATCACACCTTTACAGTATTAATAGCAAAAAATAATAAAAAGTCCACAAGTCAAATAAAAAGTCAGGAATCAAAACCAGAGCTGGTAGTCAGACGAGCCGAGTCAGGAGCCAAAGCGAGTAGTCAGATGAGCTGGAATCAGGAACAAGGAGAACAGCAGAGTCAGGGACAAGCCAGGGATCAGGAACCAGGAGGGACATCAGACAGCCAGGTAATACACAGGAGCTCTCACAAACAGGGCTGAGACAACACAAGGGCAAAGCATACTGAACAGAGGCCCTTTAAATATTAAGTGATGACATCACAATTCTGAGACTGCATCCTGTCTCACATGGATGATGTAAACCAGTCTGGCCATAAAAGGAATAATTCTTTTATTATGCTTTCTAATAGCTCTACCCCTTAACCAGTGTTGTTATTCACAACAGGTAAGGTAGCTAACATACCCCTGTAGTCCCCTACAGTATCAATCAATAGAACTTCCTTTCTTAGTATGGACAATACCTATTTTTAGAGTAAACTGTTTATTTACTGTTTGTCCTATTTCTCCTATTTGTAATACACAACTAGGAGTCATTACTACCAGGGGACCTAAGGGATATAGCATAGTAAATATAGATTATTTTATGGGTCTTACAGAAGTAACTTACAAACATATAGTATCGAAGTTACCCATAAATGCTATTAGACTACAGAATGTTATTAATCATTAATCATTTTTATGCATGATGATGTTTGGAATAGTACTGTTAGCCCCATGAAGGGCCATTGTCAATTTTTGTCCCAGTTGAGCCACATATTACTCCTGCAAGTCCAAATTTCCCCATAAAGGGTTTTGTTAAATCACGGGTCTTCAAAATGTGAGCCAACTGTCTAGCTAAAATATGTGCTTATTTTCAGATGTAAAAAATGTAAAAAACATAGAAACTGAAATCAAAGCAAATCATACAATAGGCACCTAGATATACATACACTGTTGTGACATCATTCAGTACTATACCAACTGAGATTTATATATATATATGTTAGAAATAATATGTATAATTAAGTTCTATTTTTAAAATCATTTAATCATTATTTATCTGTTCTATTCTAGTTCTCTGCTGCACAGGATCGATGCAAATATAGCAGTGGGTGACCATCAGACCACACACCTGTTGGCAATTTTTACATCCAATGATGAAATTGCCATACCTGCCCTGATAGGTCACTCACCACTTTATATTGACCCTGAACAGCAGAGACTAATATCTCTGATGAAGCGCATGTGCCCATGCGCGAAACGCGTAAGATTGGAGTTCACCTTGTATCCAGAAAGCCTACCTTGCAATAAAACTTTTTCCTGACACCTGGACTCAGCTCTCCTTCTTCCTCATTTTGCATAAAAGGAAGTGCAGGAAATGAGCAGCATCACACAGTATGCATCAGCAAGAGAGGTGAGTAAAATGGCTGTCAGCAGCACATGGCAAACAAAACAGGGAAAAAACCCTGACAGTACCCTCCCCTCAATGACCCCTCCCCACGGGAGGACAAAAGGCTTATTGGGGAAACAGGCATGGAGGACGGGTGGGAGCATGAACATCCTCCGGACCATTTTTTTTTTGTTTTTCTGTCTGTGTGGGTAATTAGGGGTGGGATTATTTTCACCTGTTTGGGCCTTGGAAGCCTATAAATTTAGCACATTTACTCTGTGAGCTTGCTCTTTTAGGCTTGCTGTATTGATTCTCTGTTAAAGTAACATTGTCTGTTTAAGTATAATAGCTAACCAAGCTATTTTCTAAATTATTTGCTTTGCAAGGGTTGCATTTTTATTTTAAAAAAAGGAAATAACTAAATAACTTTATTTCTAGCATTCCATTTTTTTTTTGTTTTTCTGTCTGTGTGGGTAATTAGGGGTGGGATTATTTTCACCTGTTTGGGCCTTGGAAGCCTATAAATTTAGCACATTTACTCTGTGAGCTTGCTCTTTTAGGCTTGCTGTATTGATTCTCTGTTAAAGTAACATTGTCTGTTTAAGTATAATAGTTAGCTAACCAAGGTAGTTAGGCAAACAAGGTTTTGGGGTAACCAAGGGGAAATATATTTATTTAATACTTTTAAGTTAAACCTTTTATTAAGAATGTGTGAGAATCTCATTCAGTGTACAGTTTGCCACATGTTTGCATCACTGGAGCAGCCGCTTCTGGGATTATATGTTTGTGGCAAGTGCGAGCATATTGTCTCTTTAGAAACTCGTATTGGGGATCTGGAGGAACGAATTGCAACACTACATGAAATTCAGACACTTGAAAGGGAAATGGATAGGACTGAGCTGGTTGTTAATGGTTCCAGCAGTGGGAATGGGGAGGATTCAGATGAGGAGACTCCAGGATGTAGCTGGGTCACAGTTAGAGGGCGAAGTAAGCGGAAGAGACAGGCCAGTTCTGAGCTGGTACACCCCAATAGATTTGCAAGATTAAGTGAAGATGTTGGGGATATCAGTTCAGGGGTGGCAGTGTCAGAGAGGGCCGTGTTGCCTAGTATAGTGAACAGTCCTTTAGCTGTGGAAGAGGAGCATACTATGGTGGGCAGTCCTTCAGTCATGGAAGAGGGGCATACAAGTCAGGGCCAGAGGCAGATGTTGGTGGTAGGAGACTCTATTATAAGGAAGGTTGATAGGGTAATTTGTCATCCAGACCCTTTACATAGAACAGTTTGCTGTCTTCCAGGGGCTCGTGTTAGGCATATTGTGGAGCGTATTGATAGATTGTTAGAAGGATGCGGGTCTGATCCTGCAGTCATGGTGCATATTGGTACTAATGAAGAAATCAGTGGGAGATGGAGAGTCCTAAAAAATGACTTCAGGGAGTTAGGTAGCAAGCTTAAAGCAAGGACATCCAAAGTAATATTTTCTGAGATATTACCAGTGCCGTGTGTTAACTCAGTAAGGCAGAAGGAGCTAAGGTCTGTTAATTCATGGCTAAAAACATGGTGTAAAAATGAGGGGTTTGACTTTTTAGAACACTGGGCTGATTTTTCACTAGGGTACAAATTGTACAGTAAGGATGGATTGCACCTGAATGACATGGGTGCAGGTGTGTTGGGGGAAAGGATGGTAGCACGTTTAGAGAACCTTTTAAACTAGGCAAAGGGGGGGAGGGTCAATTTGAACAAAATAGAACAGAGAGATCAGTGTCTGAATATGTCTCTCCATTAATATCTCAAGGAAGGGATGACTTAAGAAATGTCACATTAGAAAGTATAGAGGAAAGTACACCAAGTAGCAGCAGAAAGCACATGAAAATTAAATGTATGACAACAAATGCAAGAAGCATGACAGGTAAAATGGGGGAGCTGACGCTCTTAGTTGCAGAAGAGGACTATGATGTTATCAGTATAACTGAAACTTGGTGGGATGATTCACATGACTGGGCAGTTAACTTAGAGGGGTATACATTATTTAGGAGGGACAGGAATAATAAAAGGGGTGGAGGAATCTGCATGTATATTAAACCTGACCTTAAACCTACAATAAGGGAAGATATTTATGATGCAAGTGACAATGTAGAGACCCTGTGGGTTGAAATAAAGAGTGGGGGGAAAAATCCTAAAAAAATATTACTAGGAACATGCTACAAGCCTCCCAACATTAGTGACCCAGAGGAAACTCAACTACTAATGCAAATAGGTAAGGCTGCTAATAACAGTGCTGTAATTATGGGAGATTTTAACTACCCTGATATAAACTGGGCCAATGAAACTAGTAATTCAGCTAAGGGGGATAGATTTTTAAATGTTCTCAGGGATAACTTCTTGTCACAATTAATAGAGGAGCCAACTAGGAGTAAAGCTATATTGGATTTAGTGCTATCAAACAATACAGATATAATATCAAACATAGAAATCAAAGAACATTTGGGTAACAGTGATCATAACATGGTCACATTTGAAATCTCTTTTCATATGCAGTGTTTTAAAGGCTTAACTAAGACTTTTAATTTCAAGAAAGCAAAATTCAACGATTTAAGGAAATCATTAAATAATATAAATTGGGACAATGTATTTTCTAATAAAAATACAGAGGATAAATGGATAATATTTAAAAATTTGTTAAATAAATATACATATCAATACATACCATATGGTTATAAAAATAAAAATAAAAAAAATAAGCCGTTATGGCTAAATATAAATGTGTTAAAAGAAATTAGGAAAAAACGTAGGGCATTTAAATTATTAAAAGAAAATAGTACAGACTCAGCATACAATATTTATAAGGAATGTAACAAAGCATGCAAAAAAGCAATCAAATTAGCCAAAATTGAATATGAAAAATTAATTGCCAAGGATTCTAAGTCTAACCCTAAAAGGTTCTTTAAGTACATAAATAGCAAAAAATCTAAGAAGGATAATATAGGTACATTAAAATGTGTGGAGGGTAGCATGATAAATAATGACAGGGAGAAGGCTGAGGTACTAAACCAGTTTTTTTCTTCAGTATACACAAGAGAGGAACCATTGAATGATACTTTGGAACAGAATAGAACATGCCAGTCCATACCACTAACTGGGTTTTGTTTAGAGGATATCAGGAAAAAACTAAAAAATATTAAGGTAAATAAAACTCCAGGCCCAGATGGAATACACCCAAGGGTGTTAAGGGAACTTAGCACTGTTATAGACAAACCTTTACTCTTAATTTTTCAAGACTCATTATCCTCAGGCATGGTACCCCAGGATTGGCGTAAAGCTGATGTGGTGCCACTCTTCAAAAAGGGAAGCAGGGATGATCCAGGAAGCTATAGACCAGTTAGTCTGACATCAATAGTGGGGAAGATATTTGAAGGGATTATAAGGGATTATATTGATGAGCATATTCGTGTAAACAAGATTATGAGTTCTAATCAGCATGGCTTTAGGAGAAATAGATCATGTCAAACTAATCTAATTAGATTCTACGAGGAAGTAAGTAAAAATATAGATAAAGGGGAATCAGTTGATGTGATATACTTAGATTTTGCAAAGGCATTTGATACAGTGCCACATGAGAGATTAATGCACAAAATTAAGGGACTGGGAATAGCTGAAAATGTTAGCTCATGGATAAATAACTGGATAAAAGATAGGGAGCAACGAGTAGCAGTAAATGGATCATACTCAGATTGGACAAAGGTAATCAGTGGCGTCCCCCAGGGATCAGTACTGGGCCCTGTTCTTTTTAATATTTTTATAAATGACTTGGAGCAAGGATTAAATAGCGACATCTCTATTTTTGCAGATGATACTAAGTTAAGTAAGGTCATTAGGTCAGAGCAGGATGAACTCTCTTTGCAAAGGGATTTGCTAAAATTAGAACTATGGGCAAGTGAATGGAAAATGAGATTTAATACGGAAAAATGTAAGGTTCTACATTTTGGAAGTAAAAATAAGCAGGCTATGTATTTTTTAAATGGGACAAGACTTAGCCAAACACAGGAGGAAAGGGATTTGGGAGTAGTAATAGATAACAAGCTAAAGATGAGTGCACAATGCAGGGCAGCGGCTTCAAAGGCTAATAAGATACTAGCATGTATTAAAAGAGGCATTGATTCAAGGGAGGAAAGCATAATTCTGTCATTATATAAAGCCCTGGTAAGACCTCACCTTGAGTTTGGAGTGCAGTTCTGGGGACCGATTGCTAAAAAAGATATTGCAGAACTAGAAAAAGTTCAGAGAAGGGCCACAAAGCTAATAAGGGGATTGGAGAAATTAACCTATGAGGAGAGGCTAGCCAAACTGGGTCTGTTCTCTTTAGAAAAAAGGCGCTTGAGAGGTGACATGATTACTTTATATAAATATATTCAAGGCCCATATACAGAGATGGCAGAAGCTCTTTTTATTCCAAGAAAATTGGTTCTGACAAGAGGTCATAATTTAAGGTTGGAGGAAAGGAGATTTAATCTCCTGCAACGGAAACGTTTTTTCACTGTAAGAGCAATAAAATTGTGGAACTCATTACCAAAGGAGGTAGTGAATGCCAATACCATAGATACATTTAAAAATAGTCTGGATAAATTTCTGTATATAAACAAAATTCATGGATATGATTGCTAGTATTAAATGGGTCACATTTTAATGGGGTTATTTAAGCTTAACTGGAGCTTTTTGTAAGTATTTTAGATTTGTATAGGTTGAACTCGATGGACTTCAGTCTTTTTTCAACCTTATCTACTATGTTACTATGTTACTATGTTACTATAGCCCCTCCAGTGAACCAAATACTGTACGCGGTCCCTGGACATACGAGAGTCAATAATGCTGCTGACCTCATACTCCTCATGGTTGTCAACAAAGATAGGATGGGGACGAGGCAACACAGTGGTAAACTGATTACAAACCAATTGTTTCAAGAGGGAGACATGAAAAACATTAGAGATGCGCATTGCAGGAGGATTGTCAAGAGCGTAGGCCACAGGAATAACCCATCGGAGTAGTTTATTGGAAGGCACACAAAGATTCAAGTTGCGGGAGGACAGCTAAACTCTCTCACTAACCTGGTAGGAAGGCGCTGGCAGGTGCCTACAATCAGCCTGGAACTTTTGGCGCTGCATAGAACGATGAAGGCAATCCTGATTCTGCAAACACGTGGAACGGAGTTGCCAGAGATGCTCCTCCAAAGCCAGAATACCCTGAGACATGAATGAAGCAGGCAACAAGGATGGTTGAAACCCATAATTAACCATGAACGGGGATAACTTGGAGGAAGCATTAATAGCACTATTATGAGCAAACTACAAGATGGAGCTGCTCCTCGTCGGATGGATGAAGATAGAAGATGCCACCTGGATGAAGTCTTCTGCCCATCTGGAGGTCCTCTTCTGCCCGGATTGGATGAAGACTTCTGCCCCTCTGCAGGACTACTTCTGCCCGGATGGGTGAAGACGTCTCAAGGTAGCGTGATCTTCAAGGGGGTAGTGTTAGGTTTTATTAAGGGGGGATTGGGTGGGTTTTAGAGTAGGGTTGGGTGTGTGGGTGGTGGGTTGTAATGTTGGGGGGTATTGTATTTTTTTTTACAGGTAAAAGAGCTGATTACTTTGGGGCAATGCCCCGCAAAAGGCCCTTTTAAGGGCTATTTGCAATTTAGTATAGGATAGGGATTTTTATTATTTTGGGGGGCTTTTTTATTTTATTAGGGGGGAATAGATTAGGTGTAATTAGTTTAAAATTCTTGTAATTATTTTATTATTTTTTGTATTTTAGTGTTTGTTTTTTTCGTACTTTAGTTTATTTTATTTAATTGTATTTAATTGTAGTTAGTTTAGGTAATTAATTTAATTATAGTGTAGTTTTAGGTGTAATTGTAACTTAGGTTAGGTTTTATTTTACAGGTAAATTTGTACTTATTTTATCTAGGTAATTAGTAAATAGTTAATAACTATTTAATAACTATTCTACCTAGTTAAAATAAATACAAAGTTGCCTGTAAAATAAAGATAAATCCTAAACTAGCTACAATGTAACTATTAGTTATATTGTAGCTATCTTAGGGTTTATTTTACAGGTAAGTATTTAGTTTTAAATAGTAATAATTTAATTGTAGTAATTTTATTTAGATTATTTTAAATTATATTTAAGTTAGGGGGGTTAGGGTTAGACTTAGGTTTAGGGGTTAATATATTTATTATAGTGGCGGCAACGTTGGGGGTGGCACATTAGGGGTTAATAAGTGTAGGTAGTGGCGGCGACATTGGGGGCGGCAGAGTAGGGGTTAATAAATAAAATGTAGGGTTCAGCGATGTTGGGGGCAGCAGATTAGGGGTTCATTAATATAATGTAGGTGGCGGCGGTGTCCGGAGCGGCAGATTAGGGGTTAATAATATATAGCAGGTGTCGGGGGCGGCAGGTTAGGGGTTAATAAGTGTAAGATTAGGGGTGTTTAGACTTGGGGTTCATGTTAGGGTGTTAGGTGTAGACATAAAAAGTATTTCCCCATAGGAATCAATGGGGCTGCGTTGGGAGCTGAACGCTGCTTTTTTGCAGGTGTTTTTTCAGCAGATTCTGCCCCATTGATTCCTATGGGGAAATCGTGCATGAGCACGTTTAGCCAGCTCACCGCTACCGTATTACAGTGAGATGTGGAGCTAAATTTTTCTCTCCGCTCACTTTTTAGAGGCTAACGCCGGGTTGAAAAAAAAACCGTAATACCAGCGTTGTCTGTAGGTGAGCGGTGAGCTGAAACTGCTCGTTAGCAACGCACCCCTGTTACTGCAAAACTCGTAATCTCATTTTTATTATTAATACCCCATTAGAAAAAACACCCCAAAATAACAAAACCCCCTAATATATAAATGAACTACCAATAGCCCTTAAAAGGGCCTTTTGTAGGGCATTGCCCTAAAGTGATCAGCTCTTTTACCAAGAAAAAAACAACAAAGTCTGACATAACATTACAACCCTCGAAAATAAAAACACATAACAAAAAAATCCCTAAAAAAAAAATCCCTAATATAGCCATTGCCCCGAAAAGGGCATTTGTATGGGCATTGCCCTTAACAGGGCATTCAGCTCTTTTACAGCCCATTAAATAAAATAAAAAACCTAATCTATAAAAAAAAGCCACCCCAAAAAATAAAAAAAAATATCTGTCACTAACCCCAAAATAGGAACTCACTATTCCTGAAGAGCAGTGCTCCATCCCGGCGGACAAATGTCTTTTATCTTCACCCAGCGTGGAACCATCTTCAATCTTCATCCCGGTGGTGTGGAAGCGGAATGGTCATCCATCTGACACAGAGGTCCTCTTCACGCGATCATTTGCGCTCTGAAGCGTTAATGCAAGGTACCTCTTTTATATAGGGCTATACTTGCATTCCTATTGGCTGAAAATGATCAAAGTCAAATCAGCCAATAGGATGTAAGCAGCTCTCATCCTATTGGCTGATTTGAAATTTTCAGCCTATATAAAAGGCACAGTACTAACAAACCTCATATTG
This sequence comes from Bombina bombina, assembly GCF_027579735.1. Classification (NCBI taxonomy): domain Eukaryota; kingdom Metazoa; phylum Chordata; class Amphibia; order Anura; family Bombinatoridae; genus Bombina; species Bombina bombina. The sequence goes on along the minus strand of NC_069500.1, from coordinate 395,143,668 downwards.
CTCCTTATTTATTTATTCTGGTCCACTTAAATCTTTAAAAGTATTACAGTAAGTAAATGAATTAAAGAGAAACAACATTTTCATGATTCAGAGCATGCAACCCCACAATCACTTAATTTTTTTAATCAGACCTATAAAATGTTATATGTAAGGCCAGTGCTTGCTGACTATCTTACAGCTAGAAAATGTAAACATAAATTGTTCTGTTATTTAAAGATTAGGGTTGGCCGTGATTATTAAGCAAAGTAACTAAAATGGATAGACTCTTTGAGGATGTCTTTTCATAAATTATCATAGATGCTGTAGGTATTCATAACCTTTGGCTTCTAAAGTACCCAGGAACACCTCAAAATGTTTACTTAAATATATAATTTTTTGTTAACTATACTGATCCAAACACTTAACCCAGAAGGATCATTGATATATCTATCTATCTATCTATCTATCTATCTATCTATCTATCTATCTATCTATCTATCTGTCTGTCTGTCTGTCTGTCTGTCTGTCAATAAGTCTGTCTGCCTTTCTGTCTGTCTATTGAGATACACAAACATAATGAAATACACATTTACTTGTCGCACATATAAATAAGATTTGTAGCACCTGCTAAAAAAAAAAACTGTCCTTATATAATGTGATCCACTGTTGCTTCAACTTTTACTTTTTTTAAAAATTCTGTTCCCTCTCACACAATTAAAGGGAGTCTGAAATATTTTCAATAGAGAAATCCTAGAGTGAAAGGAAATGCTGCATGTGACAATAGAGGATTGTTATTATAAACATGACAATTTGAAACCGAAAAAGAGACAAAGAAAAATAATTCAGTATGAGTAAGGGCCTGATTATCAAAAACTAGCTGAAATGAGGAGAGAATTATATTATAAAGTAGGTATATCTACTTCATATCTAGAACATTGCATGGTGAAATAACTAGCTCTCAAACTAAACATTGCCTTTTTCATATTTTTCTTTGTAGGGACCTCACAGTACTGATGAGACATCTTAGATAATCTCCCCAGAGTGGAGAGCTTTAGATCATCAGGCAGACAGAGCTCAATAAGACACATATATGCCAAAGACAGAAAGCAGAAGCTTGTGAATGTGTGAAAAGATAGGGAAACAGAGGAAGAGATGAGTAAGAGAAAAAAATAGTTATTTCTGACACTGCATATTTTCCCCTAGCAATCACAGTACCCTAACACACTAAAAACATTGTTGTTTATCAACAAATAGTTCTAAAATAAATCATAACACTAATGTATAATATCACCTCATATTGTACAAGCATTGTAATAATGCATTGCCTTCCAGTTAACAGAACTCTAAAAAATGCAAATATCGTATATAAACTTAAAGGGACATAATACTCACATGCTAAATCACTTGAAACTGATGCAGTATAACTGTAAAAAGCTGACAGGAAAATATCACCTGAGCTTCTCTATGTAAAAACGGAAGATATTTTACCTCACAATCTCCTCAGCTCACCAGAGTAAGTTCTGTGTAAAAAGTTATACTCAGCTGCTCCCAGCTGCAGGTAAACAAATTTAAAAAAATGAAGAAATGAACAGCAGCCAATCAGCATCAGCAGTGCTGAGGTCATGAGCTCTTACTGTGATCTCATGAGATTTCACTTAACTCTCATGAGATTTCATAGTAAGCTTCCTTTACCTGATTGGTGAAATAATATGAGAGTGCACGATGCTAGTCCCTTCAGATGTCCCAGGACAAACACACTAAAATGCTGCTTAGAAATCCTTTACAATGGGAGGTGGCTACTGAGGAACTTTTGAGGTAAAATATCTTTCTTTTTTACATAGAGATGTTCAGGTGATATTTTCTAGTCAGCTTTTTACAGCTATGCTGCATCACTTTCAAGTGTTTAAACATTTGGGTATTATGGCCCTTTAAGGAGTTGAGCAAAAACTGCAACCAAACTCTACTTTAATAATAACAATAGTACTGGGGCCTTGCATGCATTACCTAGTATAAGAAATTTAAAAGAGAAAACTAGAGCCTGTTAATTTGAACGGGAATTCAGTACTATTTTTTACATTAAGTGACTGTCAAGTGCAACTGAACCCATGACCTTGAGCATTAAAGTAAATGGTGCTGCCATTAAGTAACAACAGATTCATGCTTCATGCATTATAAGATGTTTTCTACATCCCAACATCATTGCAATGTATAAGAGAAGAAACATAAATCAGCCATTCTTAGAATCAATGACAGCATTTGTGTTCATCTTCTCTCAGGAGAGGCTTCAAATATCCACCATCCTTTCACTAAACTTGTTTTATAGCTGAAATAAAAAAGAAGCATCTTCAAATATTTTATCAAAAATTATATAGTATAGGGAAGTCAAAAAAATAATAATAATACATTTTGTTTTATATATATATATATATATATATATATATATATATATATATATATATATATATATATATATATATATATACAGTGTATATATATATACAGTATATATATATATACAGTGTATATATATATATATATATATATATATATATGCCCAACAATATATGAAGAGGGTATAGCAACCTTTTGACCAGATGTATGCAGATCCTTAATTAATTAATTAATTAATTAATTTGTAATTGATAATTAAAGGGAGAATATTCAGGGACCAATTAAGTACCTACAAAAAAGACAGGGATTGCAGCATACAAGTCAATTAATATTTATTTGCAAAAAGCCAATTATTATAGTGCACATCTAAATGTAATCAGATACAGCAAAAATGAACCCGGTGTACAGATAAGATAGAACTATCATCCAAAGAACAGAGGGGGTCAGCTCAACACAGTGCAATAATACACATAAGGAAAGCCATAAAAATTCACAGCAACACCTCCACTAGAGGGTGGCTTTGCCCCAAAAGCGAAAATCTGCAATCAAAGTGAACCGTGAGGATCTATGCTGGAATGCACAACTCAGCATATCAACAGTTATCAGGAATTGCAGTTAACAGTGTTCAGACTGTTTATGGAGAGTGAAATAGATATGGCGTATGCACAACACCTGTACCACAGGGCACCACTACATATCACAGTAGCTATACGGTGTCTTGGAAAGTATATATATCAGGATCTATGTGCACCGCCAGTTATATGAAATCACTACCCATACAAAAGTATATGACAGGCTAATAAATGGTGCTGTTACCGTATTTGCACCTATCACTTAGTTCTATCAGCGATACGGGCTTAGTGAAAACCACTTCATGGAAACATGAAGACAGGTGAGGGACATGTTACCCTCTCACACATTGTCCACAAATTATGTGTAGTGTATTTCCCTTTCCTTTATGGTAATGTATATTTACCAAAGTGTGTCCTCCGTGTAAAGTCCAATAGAACTCCGGAAAAGAGAAGAAAGAACTAACTGGTGCATAAGTTACAACCGAGACCAATGTCTCAGCAAAAAGCAGCATCAGAAACAAGTTGAGCCACCTGCTCTGGTGACATCGCTGCCGATGTGCTTTTTACCCCCCACGTGACTACAACATCATTGGGGCTTCCTCAGGGCAAATGTTCATTGGAGGAACAAATTTCCAACTTACTTAAAGAGCCTTAGCCAATCTGATTGGCTCTCTATTCTTAGAAGTCTTCCAATTAAAATGATTGGTCTGGCCTGGTAGCGGGAGCGAGCCTCATTCAGTTTAATTGAGCGATTGTGCGCTCTGTGACTTGACAGCATGCTCATGAAGCGCTTTTGAAAAACAAGACCCGCTCAGTAGAGCCTGTCGCGGAGTTCAGGTAAATTCAATTTTGGAATAAAAAAACTCTGAAAGCTTATGATTTATAAAGTTTCTGCTAAGCTAATGTTATATAATTCTGCACTATAACATTATTTTGTAGATTTAATGGCCCTTTAAGTGCGCTAGAAATGTTTTTTTGCATCAGTTAGATGAAAGTAATACGTGTAAAAAGACAGAACCGCTCTCTGGGAGCACAAGGTGGCTCTATGTACTTGATAATAATAATTGCAATAGAATCAATAAAAAGAGATATATATATATATATATATATATATATATATATATATATATATATATATATATATATATATATATATATATATATGTAAAGTATAAAAAATAAATAAAAAAGATGAACTGCTGGGAAGCAGAGAAGCAGAGAAACACCTTGCATTGCATTAAGGGTTAACCCTGGTCTTTGTGGGTCTATATGACCTTTTTATCTATTTTATCTTTATGATTAAATTCACATTTCAATTTTAGTAAACAGTTTGGTCCCTGTTTTGCTACCTTCGATACATCTATCATTGGAGTTCCAGATTGCTGGAGAATAGTGAGCTGAAGCATTACAAATCTTCAGTCTGAGTTTATAAGCACAACTGAGTGCTGCTAACAAATGTGAGTACCCTGCACATATACAAACCACAATAGGTGTACCATTCAGAATTGCTGATACACACAGGAAGTGCTCTTTTGTTTGTTCTTTTTGCAGGAACGTTTGACCAATAAGTGTAAAAGGGTAGAAGAAAGAGGATATATACTGAGGAGCTAGGGTATTAGGTGTATGAATAGATATGTATCTCAAGTGTCTGTATATAATGGCACAGATCTAGCAAATATATCTAGGTTACACTAAAGACTAGCTCGAAATAAGCAGATTACAATAGTGTCTGGCTAAATTAAATGCCTATCTGACCGTACATAGTTTCTAGGATAATAAAATGAGGGACTAATGTCACTCTCTAAATAATGCAGTTGTGTAGGAATCAGATTGTATTTTTTGAAAAATAAATAATTATGTTTATTTTAAGCAGCATAAAAAACAGTGCAAAAGAAAAAAAATCTATACAAAATAAGATAAATAATAAAATCTAGACGTCCAGTCTCGAACAATGTATATTAACAATTGGTAACTTTATATAAAATTAATATAAATAAAATTAATGCAATTAAAATTGATACAATGTAAAGTAGTGCAAAAAAAGAAGGTATTCCAGAACGAGTTTGTTGAAAAAAGGTAGTAAATTTAATTCCTTAAAATTGTATGTAACAGCATACAACAACATGGGGTTTAGTGAGGACAAAAAGACTTCTGACCGGTTTCGGTCGTATTGACCGTAATCATAGAATAGCACCTGTTAAGGGGTGCACCTTTTTATGTCAAACACTTCATGTTCATTGATTAAAAACAACAACAGTCTTCAAACTTAACCCTATACATACCATATTGACATTTAGTGCAGATAGTAAGCATTGTTTATATAAAATACAATAAATGCAAACAAATAAATGAAGATATATGTTTCATGTTAAAAATGGAAGCCTAATATTTATATTTATATTGTATTTATATTTATATTGTATATTAGGAAACACCCTTTGAGATCAAATAGAAATTTAAACGCATTGTAAGAAAAATAACTTTTTATATTCCTTTACCCATGTCTAACCAAGGCTCAACATTTAGAGAATGAAATATACAAGAATAATAATGTTTATAAAGGTACTTGTACAGAATGAGATTAAATAAACAACAATTTATATTCAAGATCATTATGCGCATTTTTTCCATAAATATCTTATTATGCTCGAATTATAATTAATGGTCAAAAGAGATCCATCAAATATAAATAATTAATCTGATATGAACCTGGATTTTAATGCTATAACAAAAAAATGTAAAAAATCATCAGTATTCTAGTAATTATTGGCTAGATTTTAGGCAACTAAAGGGGAATATATATTTATATCTTGTACTCAATCTCACAACTAGTATAGCAACTTAATTTCAGAGAGACAAGAAATTAAAAGTTATTTAAATACAATAGTCTATTTTTGCCAGTAATTTATGACATTGATCAGCATTTGTTTAAACATAAGGATTAATTTGCTTCATCTATAATAGACACCACTTTTTCACGATTGATTAGCCAGTCGATTTGTTTAATATAAAGTAGTTTATGCAATGAGAGTTCATATGCTGGGAAACGTCTATGTGCTGTGAAATGGTAAAAGTTAAAGAAGTACCTTGAGTCCTCAAAACTCTACGTTTAGAGTGAGGTGTCTGAGCAAAAAAAGGGACTTTGCTTTGTATTAATGGATCCGCTCTCATTAATATTTTAGTCTTGATGATGATCGTCAAAGGCAGGTGTGTCCTGGATTTCCAAACATGCGATCCGTTTGAGGAAGCTGATACCAAGCTGGTGTATTCCGCTGTGAGCCTTGCTCCTTTCTGTGTCTCCTTACCCGATCAAAGGCAGGTGAGTCCTGGATTCCCAATTGTGCGATCCATTTGAGGAAGCTGATACTAGAAAATAGGAGAGACTCTGACATATATAAGGAAAGACAAACTGAGATCATTAGAGCCTTAAATAATACTAACATAGAATTGCAAAGGATAAAAAAGAAAAAAAGAAAACGGGATCAGGACAATTACTCAGAGACTATAGAAAGTAAAGAAGGCCCACAAATGACCTCATCAACAAATACATATACACAACCAACATCAACTACAGCTTCTAGAGACAGTAACACCAAATATAACCAAAAAGCCTCACTTAGAAATCTCTCTCACACAGAGAATAATACAACACCAAGTGCCACTAGAATACCGAACAAAAACAGGGGGAGATATACACCGCTCCCACACCACACTAGAAGGGGTTGGGACATTCCTAATGAGACCGGTAGAGAGCATAATACCCCAAACTATCACAATTACCATCAAAACATCGCATTTGATCCTTATCCTAGATCTAATCAAGATGACAATCTAAATCACTTTAACTTTCCTAATAAAAATAGGCAAAGTAGACACTATCGCCTAGATTTAGAGTTTTGCGGCCAAAGGGGTGCATTAGCTACCCGTGTTTTTTTCCCCCCGCACCTTTTAAACAACACTGGTATTTAGAGTTCTCTGAAGGGCTGCGTTAGGCTCCAAAGGGGAGCGTACAGGCATATTTACCCCCACTGCAACTCTCAATACCAGCGTTGCTTACGGAAGCGGCCAGCTTCAAAAACGTGCTTGTGCATGATTCCCCCATAGGAAACAATGGGGCAGTTTGAGCTGAAAAAAAACCTAACACCTGCAAAAAAGCAGCGTTCAGCTCCAAACGCAGCCCCATTGTTTCCTATTAGGAAACACTTCCTAAGTTTGCACCTAACACCCTAACATGTTCCCCGAGTCTAAACACCCCTAGCCTTACACTTATTAACCCCTAATCTGCTGCCCCCGCTATCGCTGACCCCTGCATATTATTTTTAACCCCTAATCTGCCGCTCCGTACACCGCCGCAACCTATGTTATCCCTATGTACCCCTAATCTGCTGCCCCTAACACCGCCGAACCCTATATTATATTTATTAACCCCTAATCTGCCGCCCCCAACGTCGCCGCCACCTACCTATAATTATTAACCCCTAATCTGCCGACCGGACCTCACCGCTACTTTAATAAATGTATTAACCCCTAAAGCTAAGTCTAACCCTAACCCTAACACCCCCCTAAGTTAAATATAATTTTTATCTAACGAAAAAAAATAATTCTTATTGAATAAATTAATCCTATTTAAAGCTAAATACTTACCTGTAAAATAAACCCTAATATAGCTACAATATAAATAATAATTATATTGTAGCTATTTTAGGATTAATATTTATTTTACAGGCAACTTTGTATAGGTAGTTTATGGGTGTTAGTGTACTTTAGAGCACAGTAGTTAAGAGCTTTATGAACCGGCGTTAGCCCAGAAAGCTCTTAACTCCTGACTTTTTCCTGCGGCTGGAGTTTTGTCGTTAGATTTCTAACGCTCACTTCAGCCAAGACTTTAAATACCGGCGTTAAAAAGATCCCATTGAAAAGATAGGATATGCAATGGACGTAAGGGGATCTGCGGTATGGAAAAGTCGCGGCTGGAAAGTGAGCGTTAGACCCTTACCTACAAGACTCTAAATACCAGCGGTAGGACAAAACCAGCGTTAGGACCCCCTAACCCTAGTTTTGACGGCTAACGCAGAACTCTAAATCTAGGCGTAAGATAATAATACAAACGCCTAAATTACGAGTTTTGTCGGTAAAAACTTGCGGGGCTAACAAGCCTTTTTTTTCGAGCGCTCCCTTAAGCCAACGCTGGTATTACTAGTTTTCTGAATGGCTGCGTTAGCCTCAGAAAAGTGAGCGTTGAGCCAAATCTAGCTCCACTTCAACCCTCAATACCAGCGTTGCTTACGGTAGCGGTAAGATGCAAAAACATGCTTGTGCACAATTTCCCCATAGGATACAATTGGGCTGTGCTGGCTGAAAAAAACCTAACACCTGCAAAAAAGCAGCGTCCAGCTCCTAACGCAGCCCCATTGTTTGCAATGGGGAAACACTTTCTAAGTCTACACCCTAACATGAACCCCAAGTCTAAACAACCCTAATCTTACACTTATTAACCCCTAATCTACCGCCCCCGCTATTGCTGACACCTGCATTATACTATTAACCCCTAATCTGCCGCTCCGGACACCACCACCACCTACATTATCCCTATGAACCCCTAATCTGCTGCCCCCAACATCGCCGACACCTATATTATATTTATTAACCCCTAATCTGGCGAACCAACATCGCTGCCACCTACCTATACTTATTAACCTCTAATCTGCCGACCGGACATCGCCACCACTATAATAAATGTATTAACCCCTAAACCGCCGTACTCCCGCCTCGCAAAACCTATAATAAAATTTAATTAATCCCTAATCTGCCCTCCATAACATCCCTGCAACCTACCTACAATTATTAACCCCTAATCTCCCGCCCCCAACGTCACTGCTACTATAATAAAGTTATTAACCCCTAAACCTAAGTCTAACCCTAACACCACCCTAAGTTAATTATAATATAAATAAAATGAAATAAATTTACTATAATTAAATAAAGTATTCCTATTTAAAACTAAATACTTACCTATAAAATAAACGATAATATAGCTACAATATAACTAATAGTTACATTGTAGCTATTTTAGGATTTATATTTATTTTACAGGCAACTTTGTATTTATTTTGACTAGGTACAATAGCTATTAAATAGTTAATAACTATTTAATAGCTACCTAGTTAAAATAATTACAAAATTACCAGTAAAATAAATCCTAACCTAAGTTACAAATACACCTAACACTACACTATCAATAAATTAATTAAATAAATTAACTACAATGATCAAAACTAAAATACAATTAAATAAACTAAACTATATTACAAAAACAAACACTAAATTACAAAAAATAAAAAAAATATTACAAGAATTTTAATCTAATTACACCTAATCTAAGCCCCCTAATAAAATAAAAAAGCCCCCCAAAATAAAAAAATTCTCTACCCTATAATAAATTACAAAAGTAATCAGCTCTTTTACCAGCCCTTAAAAGGGCTTTTTGTGGGGCCTCGGTTTAGGGGTTCATAGGTAGTTTATGGGTGTTAGTGTACATTTTAGCACTTTAGTTAAGAGTTTTATGTTCCGGCGTTAGCCCATAAAACTCTTAACTACTGACTTTTATATATGCGGTAGGTGTCTTGGAGGTAGAGGCTCTACCGCTTACTTTCTCCAAGACTCGTAATACCATTAAAAAAAAAATCCCATTAAAAAGATAGGATACGCAATTGACGTAAGGGGATTTGCGGTAGCCTCGAGTTGCGGAAGAAAAGTGAGCGGTGAGCCTGTACCTGTCAAACTCGTAATACCAGCGTTAGATAAAAAGCAGCGTTAGGACCTCTAAACGCTGCTTTTTAAGGCTAATGCAAAATTTGTTATCTAGCAGAATGATTGGTATCAATCCAACTATAGATACAATAATAATCAGTATGAATATAGATATCCACCGAATAATGACCATAGACTAAGACCAGAGAGAAACTTGAGATTAGAAAGAGAATACAAACAAGAACACTACACTACCAACACAATAACTATCTGAAGAGAAAGGAGGAGAAAAACTGGAGAGTCCCCTTAAGGAATAGATTCCAACCACAAGTAACTAGCGGAAGTTTAGACTCTGCATGATTTAACGAGACCCAGAGTCAAGATGTCACACATGCTCATTTTTTAGGAGAAATCCCAATTGCAGAAACCTCTAATGAATTTAAGAAAACGAACATTAAGAATTTAAGAAAACGAGGAAAGAGAGGAGGAAGGAACAGAAAACCCAAGAAAATTGAGGAAAAGGAGGGACCAAAGATAAATAATAAAGACAATGGGGTATTCAATATTAGTAGCCAACCACTTTTAGAGGAATAAAAGAGAGTATTAAGTTTAGGACTATCTTTCGCACCAAATGAAAGTTTGAATAAATTCGAGACTCATATTAATGTACAGCAATTCGTTAGAAAACTGACTTTAAAAAATATATTTTTTTAAAAATCCCATTGAATGGGATAGGAATCCACCACCAAAAGACAAATTTGTACACACAGATTTAAGAAACAAATCTAAATTCTATCCGACAAATGACAAAGGTAAGAATATTGAAATCTTTTAAAAATCAGTATTAAGAGATCTAGAAAAATTGGAACATAAAAAAATCACTCCCAAAAAAACATAATAAATTAGAGAACGAAGCTCTCAGAAAATTAAAAGAAAACCCAGACATTATCATAAAACCAGCGGACAAGGGAGGAGGAGTAGTAGTTATGGATAGAACCTACTACCTAGCAGAAGCAGGTAGACTAGTAAGTGAACAGACCACATACAAAGAACTAAAAAGAGACCCCCACTAGGGCCGATACCATCTTGCTATGTAACCTCCTTGAAAAAGCATGCAAATTGGGTATCCTGAACACAAAAGAGTTCCACTACCGAAACCCATTATTTCCTAAGATTCCCATTTTTTACTTCCTCCCCAAAATTCATAAAGACCGTAATAATCCCCCAGGGAGACTTATTATCTCGGGGATTCACTCAGTCACAGCAAATCTATCACAGTATATAGATAAATACTTTCAAAAGTATGTGAGAACTCTCCCCTCCTTCCTTAGGGATTCCACACAGGTACTACAGCTTTCAGGCAATTTGCAAATAGAAGGTGATATCACATTAGCAACCTGTGATGTCACCTCACTATACACAAACATTGATCACACTCTAGGATTAGAGGCAGTTTCTAAATTTTTAAGACTAGATAAGGATATTAGCACTGAACAAAATAATTTATTTTAGACAGCATCAGCTTTATCCTCAACAACAACACTTTTTCTTTCAGTGGAAAGATGTACGTTCAAACAAAAGGGACCGCTACGGGCACCAGATTTGCACCAAGCTACGCCAACCTGTTTATGGGACATTGGGAAACTGAATTTTTGAATTCTTGTAGCTTGGTGCAAGATCTGGTGACCTATAAAAGGTATATTGATGATATTCTTATCATCTGGAAAGGTAGTGATGCGAACCTCCAAAATCTTTTTATAGATATGAACAAAAACAATAAAAGTCTTACATTTACCTATGAGATAAGTAAAACACAAATTTCTTTTCTTGACCTAGATATAGAAGTTGAAGCCAATACGTTTAAAACTAAAATATTTTTCAAAGAAGTTGATTCTAACAACTTCATACATGCCAACAGCTGCCACCTCACCAGGTGGAAAGAAAATATACCTAAATCCCAATTTCTTAGGATATGAAAAAATTGCACAACACTAATGAGCTATAAAGAGCAAGCAAAAATCCTTAGCAAGAAGTTCTCAGATAGAGGTTTACCATGAAGGGTCCATCACGAAAGATCTTAAACAAGTCAGAACAATAGATAGAGATAGTTTATTACACTATAAGGAAAAATCTTCAAAGAATAGAATAAACAATTCAGAAGAAAGTGACAAGAGTACCTTTCATCACTAACTATAACGGTAAACATAAAAAAGTAGAAAAATGAATCAACAAACACTGGCACCTAGTTAGGGAAGATCCCATCATAGGTGACAAATTACTTGGAAAGCCAAAATTTGTATATAGATGCTCGGCCAACTTAAAAATGTTCTTAGCTCCAAGTGAATTCAAAAGTAAAGATAGACAACTGATACAAACAAATTTACAAGGCAATGAAGTAAATGGCTTCTATCCATGCCATTGCTATAAATCCTGTCACTATAGCTCAAAAATTAAGGAATTTTCATTCACCCAAACTGGAGAGAAATTTACCATTAGGGACACCATTAGATGTACAGATAAAGGGGTAATCTACCTTTTGCAGTGCAGCTGCAAAAAACAATACTTAGGAGAGACAACTAGGACTCTCAGAGAGAGAATACGGGAGCATATCTGGATTATAGAAAAAGGTAATAAAGACACCCATTTATATAGACACTTCAAAGAAGTACACAATAACAGATTACAAGATTTAAGATTTTGGGGTATAGTTAAAGTAAAAGCAGATTGGAGAGGTGGGAACTATAAAAATAAACTCCTTAAGAAAGAAGCACAGTTTATTTATAAAATTAAGACCCTGCACCCACTTGGACTTAATTCAGAATTAGATATTACATATTTATGTATGGTTAGTATCTGATGTCATACACTCATTGACATTGTTAAATAAACATTTTCTAAATACATATTCCACAGGCAAATTATTGTTTTTAAGACAATTAATTTTACACCTCATTATACCCTTACTCCCAAGGGGACATCTAAAAACCCAGGTTTATTCCTAGATAATACATAAGGTTTTTTACTATTTTATTTATTTATTTTTTTGAAATGTAATAATATTATTATTATATATTATCAGTGAATATTGTCAGAATATTCCTATAAATTCATTCTTGGCTTCTACATTAAGAATAAGTACATGTTTACTTGAGAGAAAAGGAATCCTGTAAGGTGAGTGGAAACAAAGATTACTAAATTCCACCTTAAAAAAACTTGGACTGTTAACAGACAAAATCCACCTTAAGACTCATGGAAGTGATAGGATCAAAAATCACACACCCACGGTTAATTAACCTATCAGCAAACAACTATGGCTTTAAGTAGACGGCTGTTCTAAGTGTTAACTCATTCTTGAAAAAGCCCCAAGCGTGGGGTGAAACATGTTGAGCGAGTTAACCTTCTTTATCCTATGAAATTTACAATCACCTAGCCACACAGTGGTTTTGTGTATAAAACTGGACCCATTGTCCTTTCATCTATACGTCTAATGTCTAAGACTACACCACCAGCGCATCCTGATTGCCTGAAGGGGACTGTTTAATACAGTAAAAAAAAAATAATAGCAGGAACCACCTATTCAGCGATACGAAATTACTGAATAACGGAACTTCAGTGACGTCACTAAACCAGAAGTGTTTACGGAAGACCGTAGACCAACACAACAGCCCGCCGTTCGGGTAAGGAGACAAAGAAAGGAGAAAGGCTTACAGCTTGGTATCAGCTTCCTCATACGGATCGCACATTTGGGAATCCAGGACTCACCTGCCTTTTATCGGGTAAGGAGACATAGAAAGGAGCAAGGTTCACAGCGGAATACACCCGCTTGGTATCAGCTTCCTCAAACGGATTGCACATTTGGAAATCCAGGACTCACCTGCCTTTGACGATCATCATCAAGACTAAAATATTAATGAGAGCCAATCCATTAATACAAAGCAAAGTCCCTTTTTTTGCTCAGACACCTCACTCTAAACATAGAGTTTTGAGGACTCTCAAGGTACTTCTTTAACTTTTATATTGCTGTGCCATTTCACAGCACATATATGTTTCCCAGCCTATGAACTCTCATTGCATAAACTACTTTATATTGTATCAATTTTAATTGCATTAATTTTATTTATATTAATTTTATATAAAATTACCAATTGTTAATATACTTTGTTCGAGACTGGACGTCCAGATTTTATTATTTATCTTATATATGGTATAGATTTTTTTCTTTTGCACTGTTTTTTATGCTGCTTAAAATAAACATAATTATTTATTTTTCAAAAAATACAATCTGATTCCTACACAACTGCATTATTTAGAGAGTGACATTAGTCCCTCATTTTATTATCCTAGAAACTATGTACGGTCAGATAGGCATTTAATTTAGCCAGACACTATTGTAATCTGCTTCTTTCAAGCTAGTCTTTAGTGCAACCTAGATATATTTGCTAAATCTGTGCCATTATATACCAGACAGTTGAGATACATATCTATTCATAGACCTAATACCATAGCTCCTCAGCGCCAGTATATATCCTCTTTCTTCTACCTTGCTTCACCAGGGGTAGCTTATTGGGGTACCCTTTTATAGTTGGCTCTTAGGGATCCCTAGCGCCTACACATTTTTTCTTTATCTCAATAAGTGTAAAAAGCCAAACTTACAATATCACATGCATGATAACCTATTCCCTTAGTGAAGTCAATGGAGCAAAAAAAGTGGAAAACACCCTATTCACGCACAAACATGATCGTATATTCTCAAGTGCACTAATCTGACATAAAAGTACGAATATTTCACATTGCAATGTTCTTCACATAGAAGAATATGTAAAATGTATTCATAAATACATATTTCTACATATATCTGATGACATTTTGCACAAATATGTATTTATGCATATATAAATAAATATATAAATGTATATATATATATATATATATATATATATATATATAAATCTATATATATATATATATATATATATATATATATATATATATATATATATATATATATATATATATATATATATATATATACTGTATATATACAGATTTATAAATACTTAGAACATATTCCCCAATGTGCAGAACATTGGAATGCATAAATATGATTTTTCATATTTTTTTCTACTTAAAGGGACAGTCTAGGCCAAAATAAACTTTCATGATTCAGATAGAGCATGTGATTTTAAACAATTTTCCAATTTACTTTTATCATCAATTTTGCTTTGTTCTCTTGGTATTCTTAGTTGAAAGCTTAACCTAGGAGGTTCATATGCTAATTTCTTAGACCTTGAAGCCCACCTCTTTCAGATTGCATTTTAACAGTTTTTCACTACTAGAGGGTGTTAGTTCACGTATTTCATATAGATAACACTGTGTTCGTGCACAAGAAGTTATCTGGGAGCAGGCAATGATTGGCTAGACTGCAAGTCTGTCAAAAGAACTGAAAAAAGGGGCAGTTTGCAGAGGCTTAGATACAAGATAATCACAGAGGTTAAAAGTATATTATTATAACTGTCTTGGTTATGCAAATCTGGGGAATGGGTAATAAAGGGATTATCTATCTTTTAAAACAATAAAAATTCTGGTGTAGACTGTCCCTTTAACTGCAAACGATTCCACTGGACTTCTATATATGTGCACATATACTGCGTGTATATATATATATGTCTGTAAATACATATATAGACATATATATTTTAGTGCCTGTGGTCGATCCGGGGACCTTTGGTCTCTGGCCGGTTGCTTATCCTCTGAGCCACTGGAGAATTATGGCTCAGCATTTGATCTGATTATTCTGCTACCTGCTCTTGCTTGCTCTCTTGCTCCACCTGCCCACCAGCTGCAGGTAGTTATGCAATCAACATCCTATTTAAGCACGCTTCCTGCTTCCTGTGTATTGGATCTATTCCTGGGTGTGTTTCTTCAACTGCTTGTGGTTTATCTCTGCTTCTGACCTCCCTTGTTTCCTTGACAATTTTGCTGCATCTTGATTCTGCCTGCCTTTGCCTGTAAGACTTTGACCTTTTGCCTGAACTGTGTATTTCTTTGCCTGCCAAATTCCCTTAGTCATTCATCCCAATGGGTAGACCAAGGAATATAACTGTGATGTGTGGCAAAAGATGTTGAGCTTTACAAAATGGGAAGTAGCTATAACTAAATAGCAAAAACATTGAAAATGCCCATTTCCACCCTCAGAGTAATAATTTAGAACTTAAAGTCACCTGTGAAGAGGATGGTTCAAGTGGCCAAAATATCTCCAGGGATCATAGCTGGGGAATTGCAGAAGTCAGTTGTGTCTTGGGGTCAGAAAGTCTCCAAAACTATAATCTGACATCACCTACATCACCACAAGTAGTTTGGAAGGGTTAAAAGAAAAAAAGCCTCTACTCTCATCCAAAAACAAACTCAAGCATCTTCAGTTTGTCAGACACTACTGGAATTTCAAA